>NC_140033.1:17514311-18114311 GCF_963513975.1 Fringilla coelebs | reverse complement strand
TTCCCCCTTAAGCTTTGTACTGTAGGAGTCAATAGCTGCATTTGCACAATGCTTTATCCCTATTATCAGAGCATTATAATTATTAATTATCAGAATGTGTCCAATGGGTAGAAAAATACAAATTACACACAAAGCTCCTTTAAATAGAAAGTTCTGGTCTTTATGTTTTTCAGATGGGTAAAATTTTATTTGAAGTAGTATCAGGTTCCAAATATAAATCAATCATCTAGGCTGTCTCTAAATGTGTTATTGGGAAAAGAATACCTAATGAAGCATTACATCTTCTCGTTCCACCTTAAAAACACAGAAACCTCTACAACTAATTGCTGCTTTCCTCAGATCTTCCAAACTTTCAGACAGATTAGGAGGTGCAATCAATCTAATCTTTCATGCAAAACCCTTCTACACTGTCAAGTTAACCTGTAGGTTTTTATCCCACCTTTTCTTTTAAGTTTACAAAATTAAGACCAGTTCTTTGGCTTTGTACAGTCTTGTCTCTCTGAACCATTGCCATCTTTCAGTATTGGAGACACCCATTGAAATGTGGTGAATAATAACAAATGTCGACACTTTTGTCAGGAGACAGCACTCACAGAACCACAGATTCACAGAACCTCTGGATGGCTGAGGCTGGCAGGGAGTTCTGGCTTTTGAATATCCCCAAGGACAGAGACCTCACAACCTCTCTGGAAAAGCTGTGCCAGTCACAGTGTTCAGATGGAGCCTCCTGTGTTTCAGGCTGTGCCCGTGGTCTCTGGTCCTGCCCCTGAGCACCACTGACAAGAGTCTGTCTCGGCCGACTGCAGATCAGCTTCAGAGCTCTTTGCCCTTCCATCTCTCTACACAAAGTGGGGATGTATTCCTCTGTCTTGGTTTAGAAAGACAGGTGCCTGTTAAAGGAGACAGGAGCCTCCCCTGAAATGGAGAATGCAAACCCTCCCCACCCCTCTGAATTGGTATGAATAAGGGGCTCTCAGGCAAAAACATGGGAGCAGGAAATAACAGTTCTTTAATAGGGAAAGGGAAAAAAACAATATAAAAGGAAAAAAATAAAAATACAACAATGCAATACACCAGAACAACACTGTCAGAGTCAGAACTCAACCTGAAACCCTGTTGGTCATCGTGTTGGTAGCAGTCCAGTTGGAAAAGGAGCTGCAGTCCTCCTGGAGTGTCAGGGGTGGTTCTGTTGGAGCAGGGGGGTCCTGTAGGAAAGGGGTGTCTTCTTCCTCCGCAGATCCGTGGAAGTAGAAGCAGCTGCTGTTCCTCTGGGGAGTCCAGTGGAGCAAAGGCTGTCTTGGTGTCAGAACCTTCCAGGTTATATCTGCATGGCACTGCTTGGCTCCTCCCTCTGGGCGGAGCATCTCACCATGGGATGTTATAGTTCTTATCAGTCATGGGGTGACATTCAATAGCCCCTTATCAGCAGATGCCCCTTGTTGATTATGATCACTCAGGAAGAGAGATAAGGAGCAATGCCTGCTTGACACCAGACAACTGCCATACAGATGGCAATAGAATACATCTTGCCTTGCAATCTGGAACATTATCCACCCCTAAAAAAAACCATGAGATCTGGGGCTAGAACCCAGGTCACTTGGCTCTTAGCTCTGATTGCTGTTCACCTGTCTTTCTAAACCAAGACATCCTCCCAGCAGTCAAAATGCTTTTTTAATATGCTTTATCTATGGCATTTCTAGGGAGCTTGTCTCCTTTCAAATGCTAAAGATACAAAGATATTAGAAAAAAATTACTATAATTTAAATTTCCAAAAATGCAGTATAATATTCTTATGTTTTGCTATGAAAAGGTATAAATATGCAAGAATTTTGTTCTGATTCATGTATGGCTTCAGAGCAGTGTAATCTCAACTATTGTTATAAAATCCATTTTCCAAATACCATATGGATTTTGCATATGCAGGAATTAGCATTCAATATTCTTTTTTTCAAATTAGCAGTAATTTTCTAGCAAATAATTTTCCCCTGATAGCTACTGAAAATTATCTAACCTTAAAATAATATTTATTTTATAGTTTTAATTTCTTCTCTCCCCTCTGGATGAAATTCTGAACCTAGTTGCATTAAAAAAGCTTCAAAGCAATCAGTGAATATTTACAGCTGTACAGATGTACAAGAATAATTCACATATTAACTTTTTCCTCAATTTTTACAGCTATTAATACAATATTCGTATTTTCTCATATTGTTATTCTGACACTGGTTGAAATAAAGAGAAGTAAGAATAATCAATGTATTAGATGCCTAGTGCCACAGAAAACACCTCATGAGAACTTTCAGCAGTGGGTTTTATTTTTTGTGGTTTGAAACCATTAATTAAAATGCAGATAGCTAAATGTAAGGCATTTTTTGAAATAAAAATTGCTGCTTCATTTATGTAGATCAAATTTCTGAAAGTCTGTAAATTTAAAGTTTTTCTGGAGACAAATATAGATAAGTTATGTACATATATTACCTGTTGTTTATTCCCTGAAATTAAAATAATCCCAACAAGAACAAAGTTACGTTTTTCTAATACACAAAATTTAATATTTGAAATAAAACTATGCTAACTCTGTCAATGACTGCGATCCCCATAATTTCTGGGTATGATTTCTTGAGTGTATCAAGATAAAAAGTAAACAGATCCTTCCCACCCATTAGTCTGCACTTCCTATCCAGTGTCCCTCCCCATTAAATTCTACCCATTAACGTTTGCAGTGGAAGGTTTCAGTGCCTGTAGGTGGTCAATGTAATTTTAGTGAAAGTTTAAGGAACTCTTTGAGCTTGCTTTCTCTTATAGTCTTCTAATCTTGAACTAAAGGTGAAAGAAATGTATTATTTAAACATAGGGACTAGAGTTTTATACTGCTATGATCTGCAGTCATTTCTAAATTATTTCCACAATTGTTTCCACTTAAATGTTGGTGTTAAGTTCTGCTTTCAGAGGTATGAATGCACCTTCCATTGGAATTAATATCTGCAGTGCTAAAATTGTTCACAGCGGTAAGACCATTACTTGGGTTGTGGAAAGAGAAGAAAATTAGCCATTAGATTAAATCCTGGTGGGGTTCACCCTGACATCCACCTTTCATGAGACTCTTTATATAGATGGAATAATTTCTGAACTGCTGGGCACTGTTTTGTTTCCTTCTTCAACACAAAGTTTACACTGACTTTACATGCACAGCCAAAAGCAAGGGAGGCAAGCGAAGCAAACCAGAATCTGAGAGCAGTACATTCCACTGAGGATTTCACAATGTCACATTTCCAAAAAAAGAATATTTCACAACGGGAGAAAGCTATTTAGCTAAAGTAGTTGTTTGTGCAGCCTTGCCTACCCTTTCCTACTTATAAATCATGTTTTACTAAAGTGATTATATTAGTCTTATTTTAAATTTCTTGTTTAATGATTAGTCATTAAATATCAAGAATATCATTAATACATACATTTTTGATTTTCTACGATTACAATTGCCTATCCTTTTACACAATAACAAATTTATTTTAATTTGTTCTCAGAACAAGCTTCAATTTTATGATGTGAAGACTAAATATCTTCTGCACTACTGTAAGATTAGAAAATCTTCTGCATGTAAGAAATTAATTTTAACCTATATAATTTTCAACCTTTCTTTGTGTTTTGAAATAGCATGAGAGGTTATTGCAGCCAGTTTTTACTACCCTCTCACTCCCTAGAAAAATAATTTTCTAATTTGTTGCCCAAAAATTCTTAATTTATATGCCAGGTTTAGGCAATTAATGCTAAATTTGCCTTACCCTTCCCACCTGCCCCCTCCCACCCTCGTTGAATTGAAAAAAAAAAAAATCAACCCTAAAATTCTTGTTCATTTCACCTCTCCAAAACTTCTTTGCAAAGTGACAAGTGCAGTGGAGAAGAGAAAAGCACTTGCACCATTAAGTCCAAAGTCTGTGCCTAGCAATCTTTTCATGAGTGCCTCTTATAAGTTCACATAAGAACACACTTAACTGTAGGCCCCATTTTGATGCTCAGTAAGTGAATTTAAGGTGAATCTTCTGAAGACTAATTAAAATAATGATTATTAGGTTAAATTGAATATTTTCATGAAGTTTGTATAAATACTTCAGCTTCTTGCTTTGTATAAGAAATAAAATTCATTAGAGAGATGAAAGAACTACTATTTATATAGATTAGGCTGAGGACTACAGAAGTAAATAAATAAGACAAAAAAAGCCCAAAGCTTGTGCTATAAATGATCAAAAGCAAAGCATTAGGAAATAGAAAGGCTTTATCTAAACTATCATATTTCTGACTGAATTTTACAGCATAACTGCAACTGAGCCAAAATCATGTGTATTACCTCTACTATCATGTGTAATCACCTGATATGAAGCAGGTAAAATTTAATCCTTCATTTACATTAGCAGGTTAATTTTCTTCTGTTGGGAGGGATAGGAACCTCTAAGAGATTTTTTGTCTTAAAACGTGTCTAGCACAGGTGGGAAGGATTGCTCATGATCAGTTTAACCCACTTGACAAATTTCAGTCGCATGTAGTTAGGTGAAATGAGATCATTGTTAAGGGATACACAGTTAATGGGTTGGAATACAGCAGTTATAGAGTGATAAACATCAGTATTTTGATTTGTGTTTCCTTGATTCTCCTTCTTTCTTATTTTCACACATAAACTAATTTTATTATAACTTTTACTAAGTACATTTTAACTATATATCTCGTTATTTAAACCAAGATATATAGCCTTATCCACCACCATCTAATTTAATAAGAGTCTTTCTACCAACCATTGGGAATTTATTGAAAAGCAGCTTCTGACATTCTGATATGGAAAACTGACACAAGATGCTAAAACAACAGACTATTTCTTCTTTTGCAGCCCTCAAGTTAAATGATAATAAGGTTATATCCTCTTTATGTTAGAATTTTTTGATTTTTTTTTGACAATATATTAAGTAGATTTGTTCATGGAAAATTTTTATTAATATTCATTGGGACAATTAAAACTAACATCTTATTAAAAAATCAGTCAACAAAAATAAATCTTAGTTATTCTAGAGTCACACCTGCAGTCACCAACAAGCACATGCTTGATATATACATCATGTGTCCTTAAAGAGTAATGACTGTGCATTAATCCAATCCATAATATGAAGTTATTAAAAAGTTATTAATATGGATAAACCCTCCAATAGAGGATATTTAGAGAAAAACTGCAGAGGACAGAAAAAAGTTAAATGTTAAGTGTAATATTATGCTGAGAAAACTTTACTAAAGGAACAAATAGGGCTAGACACTGCAAGCATGCCTATGAACACTGTTGTTCACTCATGTAAATAATCTGGTTTTTTATCACAATGTCATAACCAGAGCAAGAACAAGTAATTCTGAACCAGATATTTTGTGTTAAATAAATAATAAAATAAAAATATTTTGACTTGATTTTGAAATCAAATTTTCACTGCAGCAGTGTGCTCAGCTACATGCAGATAGTGGCAGGTTACCTTAATTTTTTGGGGCAGCCTTCCACTTTATTTTGCCATAAAACCCCTCTAATTCAACATCTGTGTACATATACAATGTATTGGCATAGAAAGTAAATATGTAAGAGTTAAATAACTCCCATTTTGGACAGAGGGTTATTTTTGTGCGGTACTGACAATGGCATGGGTAAAAAAATTAATTCTGTTTTATAGCAACATACTCATGAGACACTTCAGGAGGGTTAGTTATCTTGGTCAGTCTGTTTTCAGTTCAGGAATAAAGTGTTCCCAAATTTAATTCTGTGGGATGTGGAATTTCTGTCAAGGATTTATGTTAAAGAGAGCAAGTTTAATGAAATAAAAACAAGCATGTAATTCCTCCAAAAAGAAGGGCACCACAGTAGTACAAGACAGTGATTGTGAGGAGGCAGCTGAGAGTTTAACCAATTTTGTTATCCCTGAAATGAATTATACATCAGTGCCTTTCATCCCTAAGGTAGTCAGTGTGTCAAGATAGAATGTAATACTTAGCAATATAGATGATTGACTTTCCCTGAAACACAGGCTGATATTTTCAAGGTCAGAAATAAGGACCTTCCAAACATAAAAATTCTGACACAGGAATACTTTTTAAAAAATTATTTATGGAGGATGTATGGTTGAATGATGTTGTAAGCAAAAAACAATCCAGCTCTCTGTTATTACTGTGTTCCTGAATAATATTTGAGTCATAAACAAATGTGAGAAATACTCAAGAAATACATAAGAGAGGATATTATGCATCATGTCTAGTTCCTCTACTCGTGGGCAGTTTATTCACTTGAATGGGATATTTTGTCAGAGATGTATATAACTAAATGTTTTACACTTAAAATATTTTTGAGCCATTTTTTGCAGGATCTCTGTTATGGAGGAAGTATGATGAGAAACATTATTCTCGGTGCCTGTGAAAATCTGTACAGAGCTGAACATTCACTGTTCCCATTGAAGTCAGTGGCAATATGACTGTAGCACAAAATATGGACTTGTAGGTGCAGCAAAACTCAGGCTCAGAAAAGAATTGGAGAGACCTGTGCCCAGTATAATGATCTTCAAAATCTGCACACAACGGTGTGTATAGCTGAGCTGAGATGGGACAGCTCCTTGTCATTGCTTACTTGCTAGTTTATAGCATCCCACACTGAGTAAGGAAAGAAGAAACTGTTCACTTCCTTGAATGCTAAAGACATTGGCAATGCCAGGTGACACAGCATGGCTGTGGACTATGGATAGGATGAGGGTGGCTCTTCATACTATATCCAGGAAGTTATGAATATTTAAAACACAATTTAGTCAATACGCCCCGTAAAATCTTTCAGGTCCTACTCCATATATTCGTTGATATAAACCCATTTTTCAGATGATCGTGTTTCCACATACTTCCCATGGAAAACCAGATGTCTAAGTCAGATCTGCTGGGTTCAGTAGGCAAACAAGTGCCTGGAGCTTAGACCTGAACGGTGCTTTTGAGCTCACGAGTGCTCTCCCTTCTGAACAGGGCTACTGTGCAGGGACAGAATATTCTGGTTCCAGTTTGCACTTTATTTGACAATATGCTCTGGTGGCTAGGTTGGTGCTGACACATGCCCCATTCCCATTCATACTTATTTACAAGAAAATAACCTGGAAAATCCTTAATGTGGCCCTTGGAAATCTTTGATGATAGAATATGCCATTGCTGCTCATGAAAATCATTCCTGGCCACTACAGTATTGTGCATCATAGGGATTTCCTAAGCTCTAGGTCCTGGAATTTCGCCAATTTGGAATACCTGTGGTGACAATCATGTCAAAACAGGTGAGTATTGTACTAGTAAGTTGCAATCTCTATCTTCTGGTGGCTGAAATTTTGTCTTGCAAAAGTACATTTCCTTTTATATGAGGATGAAGAATTCATTGCAGCTTTCTTTGCTGCAATGTTATTTTGTTATTTAATGCAACAGTGTGTTGAAAGGTAAAAAGATTTTTGGTTTTTTGCCTTGTAATTGTAATCCATACCTTAATTATAACATGTGTACTTTAATAAATCAATATAGGTGTAATACTGGCTTTTTTTACTCCGCTTTTCTTTACTCCTTTTTCTTTGTCAGAGAAAATAAATCATAATTCTACTGGAAACTCACAGCATAATGCACTTAACTGCCATATCAAGTTCTAAAAGCAAGGCATGTGAATTCAGACACCTTTAACAGATACTGCATTTGGAGGGTTTCAGTTGTGTAATGGAGATTGTTTTGCTTTTACTCACATAGAGACATGATCACATCTAGAATGCAGTCAGAAAAAAAGAGAATTCAATTTCAGATAGGCATCATTATTCAGCCAAGGGTTTAACTTCATATTCCGTTGATGTAAAAGTAGGTTCTGCTCTGGGATTTAGGAGAAATGAAATACTACTTACAACTTTATCACATTTTCAATATTCTTTAAGACTGGAAATAATGTTTTCCACTGGTTTAACAGGTTTCTGTGTTCTGAAAGTTCTTGTGTTCAGGCTAAATCTTAAAAAAAAAATTGGAAAATAAATGATCAGTAGAGATCCTTTAGGGAAAAGCAAGACTTCATCAGCCACAGACTCCCAGAGAACATCTTCAGAAGAGTGAAGCTAAGGCATGAAAGACATGGAATAAAGGGAATGAATTTTTATACACATGGTATGATGACAAAAGTCCCAAATTCACTTTTATATCAATCAATATGCATCCCCTAGCTCACTTATGACAGACATTTATTGTCTTCTACTTGATTAGCATCAGAGACTGTAAATGTCTCAAGTTTTGTAATCTGAGGTGAAATGAAGGAGATGTTCAGACAAGGAACAGGTTCCTTTATTTAAGAAGAGCTATCACAGAAAGCTAGATTCATGACTGCTTCACTTACTTAAAGTTGGGTGATCACAGAAAAAAAGACAGAGGAATTTGACTTTTTTCTTCATCCCTGTTATATCATCTGTAAAACAAATTCCAATTGGCTTTCCTGAGGGAATAACTTGTATGTTATCTTCAGAAACACTGCATTCTTCAGTCTATACTTGGATTATTTTGGTCTAAAAACATATTATGGCTTCCAAAATCCCTGAAAAGTGCTTACTGCTGAAAATATATCTGTTCTGTTGAGACATTTTAGAATGCAGTTGTGCAATCTCAGATAATTTTGTTTGATTACTCACCATTTTCAAATCAGTTTTAGATAGCAAGAAAAAACCTGTTATTTCACATAATTTCAATAAGAGAAGAAACAGTTCCCAAGTGGATGATACAAGTTTAATGACTTAAAATGTTCACTTTTTGTTTGTAGTGTGTGTGATAGTGTCAGATCCCGAGTAATGGCAATGAACAACAGTCAAGCTTAGGACTGCCTGCAAGCAGGATAAGTAGTAAAAGTGTTATCTTCTGTCTGAGTATAGCACTACTTTGCATGAAGTTTTATGTAGAAAGCATTTTTAGGAGAGATGAAAGAGCACTGAGAAGAGGAGGAAAAAAAAATCAGTCTTCTATGGTATTTCTCCATTCAATGCATGACAAATTAGATGTAGAGAGAGAAATAACAGAATTGACTTTATCAAATTTAAAATCATGGACCGCACATGCCAGTTTTGTTAAATGTTTATAAATTCATGATCATAATGACTTACACTAGTATCATGGCAATTTAGGAGGCTGCTGAAACATGGTCTGGGCAGCCATAATAGTAACTCCTGTGTAATGAATTTTCTGGGCCAGCATTTGATAGACAATCAAAGGCATTGCAGCCTCTGGCTGCTCATTCTGCCCCTTGCTGAAGGTTACAGCCCTCATTGAAAAAGGAGAGAATCTACCCTCATATTTCAGCAGTTCTGTTCACAGGCTGGTTGATGAGGGTTAACTTTACAGCTCAGGTGTGTATTGACAACTTGAGGGGCTGAGGTATTGACAACTGGGACAAGCAACACCTTAAAACATTGCAGCTAAACCAGAAGTGACTTGACTTCATGAAGTTAAAAGCTATTTTGAAATTCATTGTACACTGTGTCCCTGAAATTTTCTTGTGAAACTAGAATAATGTGAAACTAGGCATTCACACAATGTCAGGTTTCCAAATTGAAAGGATTTCAACTTTTTAAATTTATCATCTTAACACTGTATTACTATAAAATGGTGCTTATAAGAGAAATTGCAGAAAAGAACAAGAAGAATGAGCAGTGTTCTTGAAAACATGACCTCTGAAGAAAAGATGGGATTTGAAGAAAAAAAATGACTGGAAGGGATATAAAATAGCACACTTTGATATGCAGAACATAGTAACAAAGAGGAAAGGAATAATCTGTTCTCTGTGTCAACCTTGGATAGAACAAGTAATGGTCTTAAATTAGAGCAAAGGAAATTTAGATTATGTATTAGGAAAAGATTTTCAACCATAAATCACAGAAAAGGACCATCTAGAGAGACTGTGGAATTATCATTACTGGAAGTTTTTGAGAACAGACTGGGCAGACAACGTTCAAGGCTGACTAAAGTGGAGGGAATCCTGTTCTGGGAACAAATTATAAACTCTTAAAGTTCCTCTTGAGGTTTTTTTTTTTAATGCCTGAATGTCAAATCCATCACGTGAAATTAAGCACAAATTAGCTAAAAAAAATTAAGCACAAATTAGCTGAAAAAAGGGTAAAACCGGTAGCCAAATAATGTGAAGAATGAAGGACATGCTGACTGACAGGTTATACTGGGACTGATTTTTGCTGCTATTCCACGAAACGGATGATGTACTAATAGCTGTAGCTTATCCATGTGGGGAACAAATTGAATCATGTAAAAATTAGCAAAGTTTTCAGTCAGCAACCAAATGTAAGAATGTTGAATAAATTCTGGTTTACATTTTTCAGATACAGGTAGTTGTTGCAGAGAGGTAAAACCTTACAAAACAAGGGCCTTGTTACCCTTGTTAAATTGTGGCTCAGGTGTGTTACTTAGGCTGAGTAGAAAAGGACTATGGCAAAGTGACTCAGCTGAATTAGAGGTAGAAAAACAAGTTATATAACCATTACACGTCCACATTGTGGTTTATGGGGATTGGTTGAACTACACTTGTGCTTAAATGGAATGTAACTGAAAATGGCCTAATTGCCTAAAAAGGCCTGGTTTTTGCAATAAAGGAGCTGTCTTTTGCACCTGCCTGGAGTCTGCACCGCTCTGCTTTGTAACAGGTAGTCATTAGCCTTGTGAAAATTTACTCTAAAAGAGGTTTTCCTCTGTGAGACTTTGTCAGTTAATAACAATATTTTATTGCCCCTCGTATCTGCTAGGTGCAGTGAAGTCTAAGGCATGGCTGTGATCATCAATAAAAGCTGTCCTTTGCAAGGTTTTCCAAGGCTGTCACTGTGGCAACATTTAATACTTCACATTTCACTATGAGGGTATAACTGAAATACCTTTACTGTAATTTAGCTCAAGTATTGTAAAATGCTAATGATTGATTAGAATAACAAACTCGACAAAAGGTCATACCGGGTAAACTCATAAAAGCAAACATATTGAAATAGAATTATTGAGTCATAGAAGCATTGAGGTTAGTTCAGCCCCCTTGGCCAAGACAGTCAGCTGGACCAGGTAGTTTGGTAGTGCATAGTACCCATTTGGGTATTGAGTATCACTCAGGATTAAAGTTGTACAACCACACTGAGCAACTATTCCCATATTGTGTGCTCAGATATACCATAAAGAAGTTTTCTCTTATGATGCCTAAGTGAGATTTTCTGTATTTCAATTTGTGCTGTTGCCCCTTGTCCTTTCACAGATTGATACTGATAAAAGTTTGGATTTGTCTTTATTTCCCCCACCAGGAACTCATATTGATAAGATTCCCCCTGTGATTTCCTTTTTCAGGCCAAAAACTCCCAGCTCTATCAATCTCCCCTCATGTGCCAGATCCTCCAATCCTTTCACAGTCTTCTTTGCTCTTTGCTGAAGCAGTGTATCCCTACTGCTTTTGTTCCATGGGGAGCCCAGGACTAGAAATGTATCTCTTCAGTGCTGGCCAGAGAACAATCACATCCTTTGACCTCCCAGCAATGCTTGGTAAAACACTGACCAGGAATTGATCCAAGGATGGATCCCTGCTAATTCCTCTTGGACCTGTTCTTTTTACCATGACTGCCAGGTTCTTGTCTCCAAAAAAGCTTCTGGTCAGCCCCTAGCATGTCCTAGTGCATGGGTTTACTATCCATCAGGTGAATTACCCATCTCTTTGTAGGTCTTCATGAAGTTCTGGTTAGATCTCTCCAAATGGCAGCACATTAGTTTGTGGACAGGACCGGACAAACCTTGGTAGCCCCTCCACAAAGTCCCAGATCTGGGTCCCTGGCAAGCAGGAAGCCTTCCCAAGCACCAGACTGGATTGGCAGCTGGAAGCCTTGGTACCTTGCAGCAGGGAGTCTCCCTCTGCTCTCACTCATTGCTTCCTTGAGATGCTGTCGTGCAGCTCAAGCTCAGTCAGGGTGGTTGCTCCAGCAAAAGGGAAAGCTATCAATTCTCAAGCACTAGGAATTAATATTTCACATAGAATAACCCTTGCTGTATTATGTCTTTCCAGTATATTTCCAGCATATTTTCAGTTACAATAGGATTTTTTTTCTCCCCCTGCTATTTAAACTGAGTACAATTTAAAAGATAGCACTGGAAAAAGACATAGTTGACTAACACCGTTGCACACCATTTATTATTTTTGCAAAAGGAAGAGAAATATTTTTAATGGTTTGAGATACTTTGTACTAACAGAAAGATAGCATTTTGAATAAGATAAATTTACTTTCCCTCTTATTTCACTATTATGATTATATTCTGGGAGCCCTGCAGGGTTCTGCTTTGAAAAAAAAAAGTGTAGAGGAGTATATAAGGGCCAAGCAAGGGAAAAGATTATTCAGCCGTGTCAAAGATATGGATAGTCTGCCAATTTGGAAGAATAGCAAAGCTCAAGCATCACTAAATATTAATAGAGGGAAATGAAACTAAAAATAGATTGTCAAACACTCAAATAAATAAAACAAAAATAATCCAGGGTTGTCTCATTGAAGTTCTCCGTGAGTCTAACTCCAGCTCTGTTGAAAGCTAAATAGGATTTGTTTTCTTCAAAACTCTCCCTTGGCTTGTCAGAGCTAAGCCACACAGAGTTTCCAAGTGTCACTATGATATTCAAAATCACCATGCAGATTCTACAGATATATCAAACAGATCTACTAAAAATATCTCTATACTGGGTGAGTGTGTACTTTTGCATACTACCTAACCTCTTGTTCTGCCTAAAACCAGTCTCAACTCTTTTGTTCCATGCTGTGTTCTCAAAGGATACTGCTTCTGTAACAGTAATTTGACAATCGCCTGGAAAGCAGGCAATTCTAGTTAAAGTCTCCTCAAGTTAAGCAGAGTTGGGTTTGGATTTTTGTTTTGTATGTTTTGGTGTTTAGTCTTTTTTTTTTTAATTATTACCAGTTTGTTTAAAAACAGCCAAAATAGTGGCTTGTATTTTTTTTTATCACAGACCAGATATCTCATTAGAGAGGTTTGCTTCAGAGATGAGCTGAGAACACCTGTAATAGCAATTGCTAGACCCTGAAGCAGCAGCAGGTCTGCTGCCAGCAGCAGGAATTGCTGTGGACTCTGGTTTGGGTAACAAAGCCAAACAGGAGAGGAGCTTGGGAATTCAGATGACTGATATGGTGACTGACTCAGCCTAAGGACATGGTGCCAGAGGAATTTTTAGCTGATGATTTTGAACTGGAAGACAAGCCTCTCCAATCAAAGTTGTCCCTTCCTCTCACAATCCAATTTCTGGATAATTTAAGCAACTTCCCACTCAGATCTTCTGTAAGCTAATGAAAAGTTTTTCCTCTGCCATCTACATGGAGGAAGATTGAAATATGGTGGAAAATCACCCTGACTGTTAAGCTGTGTACAGAGTCTGCATTGCAATGCTTGTTTGAGTGATGTACAGACATTTCTGGCTTTCAGGGCTGTTGTATTTACCACCTTTTGTATTCTCTTGAATACTTCTCATGTAAATATTTGCCTCCTGCCTTCCTCTCCCTCCATCTCCACTATGCATTTTGATGTCATTATTAGATGAACATTCAGGCACCATAATTTTTGGTTTTCCATCAGTGGCAGTGAGAGTGCAAATGGTAACCAGTATGCCAGAACACAGCTGCTTATTCTGAAAACATCTGTGGGCAGGGAAGGGCAAGTGTAAAGCTATCCAAGCACTAAGAGGAGATGTACTATGGACTTCTAGCCTTGATAAAATATTCTACATAGCACAATCAGCCTTTGAACTTGCTGCAGTAAAAACAATAAATAGAAAAACAAAGGAAAAAATATATTGATTGAATGGATCAACACGACCTTGGTGTGAAACACAGTGAAGAGTCTGTATAACTAATTGAATTACGATGATATTTTCTCATTGTTCTAATAGTATCTTAGCATTATCTTTCTATTTTCAGACGCCTGTAATTCAGACTCAGTAATGTTCTCTAAACATAAGGAAAAATATTGTATGAATTAATTTTTGTCTGAAAAGCAACTATTATACATCTAGAAACTATTATACATAAGCAATCATCAAGAAAAGATCAAAAGGAATGTAGGGATTTAGTGTGTCTATATGGCAGCACAATGACATGATAGACTGTAATGGTTCTGTGGTAAATAATATAGATTAAAACTAGATTTTAAAAACTAGATTTTAACAATAACATGTCTCAGTTCACTAAGTATTTAAAATTATCTCATCTCTCATTTACTTTCATCAACAGTATTTTTCTTTTTTTGAATTCAGCACTCAAAGGCAAGGGAATCCAGAATTATTTCACAGTAAAATAACATTAGAAGCTTTCATTAAAATGGCATAAATCTACTTATACTGTTCTCATGTAATGTATACTGCTCTAATGTAACGTAATTTTAATTACAAAAATTCACCAAGAAGTCTAGCCTAATAGTTGCTTTTATATTTTTTTTTCTAATAGACAGCAGTCTTAAAGCACTAAGTGTTGCTTCACAAGAATGAAACTATTCACACTGCTTTTGCAGTTGAGACCAATGTTAAAGAAGGGTGATTGACTGTGTCTAAATTTTGGAGCACTCTACTTTTATATGACCAAACATCTGCTTTATTATTGACTTTGCTTCTCAAATACTATTTAAAAATGTTTTCCTTGCCAATAAGAAAAATTAGTATTTCAAGAAACAGGCTTGTTTATCTCTGTTTAGCACCATCCTGTGATTCCAATGATACCAACTCTATCTGTTGGATTGATTTTAGCTACTTATGGACACCAAGATGAAAAATAAAGAAAGCCACAGTAGACATGAAAATTAAATGCTTTATAAATAATTGTGGCCATTGACCTATTTCACTCTCAGATGTGAGGGGCTATTTCTACACCTATGCATTTACAGCTGATGGGGCTCGTCCTGCCTACGTTTCTGCTCAGCTGTATGTCCCATAACACTGCAATGTGACACCTCAGGAAAGAGGGGTTTTATCATGTCAGGTCTTCTTTCCAAATGAAGGATAATGTTCATTGGTCAGGCAGAATAAGTGAAATAAGACTGAAGTGTAAATGCAGTTGCACTTCAAGAGATGTGGCCTGGCCATCCTGAAACTCCTAGAAAAGCTACTGAAGCACTAAGGGCAGAAGAGACTGGGCCATTGTCTGGTTTCTTGGGCTAAGCCAGAGATGCCAAGCACTGCCAGCTTCAGGAGCCCCAGTCCCCGAGGATCCTTTCTAGTGGCCAGTCAGGTAACCAGGTCTGACATAAAGCACACCACTGTAAGTGACAGATGTCTGGCAGGGATGGACATGAAGAACTTGGGCACAGGAATGGCTTCAGTCTTCCAACACACAATGATTTCTAGCCTGCAGTATGGTGCCATGTATATAGATACACATATGTCTATGTGCACACATGCATGCATTTTTATTTATTTATCTAGACAAATGCAAATAATACATGAACGTAAAGGCATGCTCATGCATCTATGTATGCACAGAACAAGCCAGGCATTGAACATTTTGAAATGGGCTCTATGTAGAAGAGATCAGGACAAATTTTTGTGTGCTTAAATAAAACATGTGTATGCTTCCCTCTCTTTATACAGAGAATCTGTCTTTTTAAAGGTAGAATGTAAAAAACTTGGTGTAAATATATCAGGGATGAAAATTTCTTTTCCATTTTTTATAGCTTTTACTACCTAATGATTTTTCTGTTTCTTCTGAGTTTGAAAAGCAGAAAATCCACAACAAATAATTCTATTTCCTGGTTATGCAATGATTATTCTTTCTCTTACACTCTTTAAATTAATTTAATGAAAAAAAATTCTCAGTTTCCCTTCCCTTCCCTTCCCTTCCCTTCCCTTCCCTTCCCTTCCCTTCCCTTCCCTTCCCTTCCCTTCCCTTCCCTTCCCTTCCCTTCCCTTCCCTTCCCTTCCCTTCCCTTCCCTTCCCTTCCCTTCCCTTCCCTTCCCTTCCCTTCCCTTCCCTTCCCTTCCCTTCCCTTCCCTTCCCTTCCTTTTCATGAGGCTTTTGTAAAATGAATCATCATAATATGCGTATGAAAAGCATCTTTGTAATTTTTTATTATCATGGAGCTGCATAGAAAAATACATTAGATATTACAGGTAACAAAGATTGACCTTTAATTTGAAAATTTATGAAGAAAAGTGAATCAGAGAAATGTAAATGGAAGAGATATTAATCAACTTGTAAAAGTCAGGCAACATTTTTTCCTGAGAACTTTCATCAAAGCTTAAAAGCATATATACACATACAGAAAAAGAACTATTGATAAAAAAATGTTTTTTCTTATTTTCTCTCACTTTGCCAAGACAATTGCAGTGATAGCTTAGTGAGACTCAATAAGACTGCTATTAGATTAGAAAATGATCAAAATAGAATTATGAAAGTATCTATTAGGGAATTTGTTGGTACCCACTTCACCATGGTTAGCTCCATCGTAATGATTGATGCTGGGAGTTTTTGCACCTTTCTCTGGGGACCAGTCACTGACCAAAGGCAGGATCCAGGATGTCCTACTATCTGACTGACATGCACCAAAATGACAATTTACTGGCTCTGAACGCCAGTGAAAAGGAAAGATCATGATTGTGATGGGCAGAAAAAAGATGGCTAGACTATAGGTACTTACAATACGAGCCAGTGTGCAGAAATGATATGCACAGCTAGGTAGAGCATTCTAATTTGATCCTGCTACCAGCCAGAGGCAGTGGCTCATTCAAGTGCACCTGAGAAATACATTTAGAAAAAGTTGAGAGCAGAGGAATACTTGAAGTCGGTCACATACTGAACAGGTTTAGAAGGTTCCCATAAAATATTAACTCCTGCAGC
Organism: Fringilla coelebs; assembly: GCF_963513975.1. Classification (NCBI taxonomy): domain Eukaryota; kingdom Metazoa; phylum Chordata; class Aves; order Passeriformes; family Fringillidae; genus Fringilla; species Fringilla coelebs. The sequence goes on along the minus strand of NC_140033.1, from coordinate 18,097,413 downwards.
CAACAGTTCAGCCTCACATGACATGTAATCAGCACACTGTTCTCTCTTGCAGAAACTAATCTGCTCACCTTTCTGGATCATGCTTGACAACACATCTTCTTCTGTAGCCTGCTGTTAGTTCTGTTCTTTTCTCACTATGGCTTTTCACACTTTGGCAAAATTGATCTGCTAAAATAGCTTTTTTCAGCAGAAAAATCTTCTTTTGGTTCCTACTGTCAAATATTTAATCAAATAATTTTTACTCCATTTTTCTCTTGGCCAAATATGTTACTGATCTTACAAGATTTCAGATTTCACCTTCTGAGTCAATCTTGAAAAAATACTTAGCATATACTTATGTGCTAAAATGAGTACATTTTCTGCATAAGGGGAGTGTCCACATTGACAAGGAGATTAAAACAGGTAACTGCACACTCTTTTGAGTTCTGTTGTATAGGAGTGTTATTGCATTAATCAGTTCACAAATTTTAAAGGCTTGTGGACCCAATTAAAAATAGATAATTTTTTTTTAAAAGCCTTCTGGACAGATTTTTCAACAATAGCTTTTTAGCCAGAGAATGGCAATTCCCAATGGGTGACCTTAATCACCTGACAGTGATGTACTGTATCATGCTCAGTTGTTTACTTATCTATTTCTGAAACTGATGGATCAGATACAGGAGCTTGTTTATCATGTTCAACTCCTTGTCTATTTGATTCAGTAAAAGTTTTATCAGATTTAACATGCTATGTATTTATCAGGTGATATGTGCACTTAATGTGCAATGCAGTAGATAACGATAGTGCTGTAAGGGCAGGAAATCTGTCAGTGTTTCCATTATAAACCCCATTTCCCAGGGTTTATCACTGAGCCACAGCTCACTGTCAGCTTAGATGCACTTTTTAAAATAAATCATGTTTATATTGATACAAATATTTTGTAATGCAAGAGCTGGTCTGAGGTGTGCCTAATGTTTTAGAGGATTTACACTTAATACAGAAAAAATTACTTCCAAAGGTGAGCAGAAGTGTAGAAGTGTTTTGTTCTGCACTTCTAGGACAGAATTCATGTTATTATTAATGGAAGTTATGTTTATTTCTCATTTGATAGATCTCAATTTCTTTGCTAATGGGCAAGAGACCTCTCTTAGCTTAAACATAAATTAACAAAATGCTTTTGAGATATTTCATACTTCTAGAATGAACTGAGGCTTAAAGAGTAACCAAAAAAGTTGTTTTTTGGTATGCTGTATTTAAATTAGGTTAATAGGTTTGTTCTACCAAAATCTCCACTAAAGTAATGGTAGTCTCCTTCTGCTTGAAAAATGGCTGTTGGAAAATTCTTATAGTGAAGGAGAGGTGCTTGTGTTTTCTTGTGTTTGCCCTGCATTCCCATATGACTGTTTGTGGGTGCTTTCTTCATTTTCTTCAAGTTACTGTTGTCAATATTTGAACCCTGCTCTAGAGGAAAGACAAATATCTGCCGATGCTGTTCTCTAGAGCGGCCCCTGGCTAACAGGTGTCCAAAGACAGCAGTGCCTCAGGTGTGAGTCCTTGTGAGACTCATCTATTCACCCAGGCCCATGCAGAAGCAGGTGCATCCTTGACTCACACCAGAGTGGGGCTCAGCAAGCTGTATTGATGTGGGCAAATTTTTATCTGTAAGTCAACCGTGGTTTTTATATATACATACACACACACACACATTTATATTTATATTTATATTTATATTTATATTTATATTTATATTTATATTTATATTTATATTTATATTTATAGATTCAAAGTGATGTCTATGCCTCGAAGGGTTTGAAAGAACATATTATATAAGTGTGTGTGTGAAATATGTTAGAATAATCCTGAATCCCTCTAGATTAAATGCCAGCCTAAACTGTCATGATTTAACCCCAGCTGGGAATTAGCCCCACAGAACTGCCCACTCACTCACACAGCCCAGTGGGATGGGGTAGAGGATCCAAAAAGTAAAACTAAGAAAAGTTGTGAGTTGTGACAAAGACAGTTGATAGGTAAAGATATCAGCATTAAGTTAAAGAAGGGGACATCATGCTGCTTTTTTTGTGCTGGATAATGCAGAAGCCTGTCCAACTCATCTGCCCCAAAGAGAAACATCCTGACATTGGTACAATATCTGCATAAAGGAACAAAAAGTGATACTACTGATAGCTTACCCAAAGTTGCTGAGCTAACACAGCTGGCCTGGGGACATATGACTGGCAGTCAATCAATTTACACTGAACTATAAAAGCCCAGTGCCAAATTTTAAAGGCAGGTTTCTTCTGACACAAACCTTCTTGAAATGTATGTATGGAGATTCCTCCCTTGAGTGGGGTCATCCCTCATGGTAACTCCTCTTACACCTGGAAGCTGACAGAAAAATTAGAATTGTCACAGGTGAGTGGCATCAATCTCTAGTTAAGAATTGTTTTGCTAGCTTAATACAATTGCTTTAATATAATTGCTTTGATATTGCTTCAAAATAGTGTACTATATGATAATAGTTGTTAGAGCTCCTATATTGTGTAGTAAATACTTCTGAATAAAATCTTTTTGTCTAATCTTTATCACAATAAATCATACTCATTCATATAAATATATCTGGTTTGCCATTTGCAATTGAACCTTTACACAAGTTTGTCCTGCCCAATTACACTTTTATAATACTTTAGATATAAGCAGTTGACAAAGTCTCTGGGAAGGAGTTTGGAAAGCAAGGGGGTCCTTTCCGTACCTTGTGACTTAATGGTTGGAAATTATATAACTTTCCTAACTAATTTTTAATTAGTTGCTTTAATTAAATGCAAGCAGTGCTCACTTTTAGCCAGCACTTTATTCAGTTTCTTCACGGACTCATTTTGTTACTTTGACCAATAAATGATAAAAACCTCAAGTTTGTTAAAACTAACCCTGACAAGCTTCAATAAAACAAGCCAAAGGCATTTGAAGATTGTAAATCTGGGATCTTAATTTTATGACCATTCAAGGCTGTTGGAGTAACCAGAAGATACAGAGGAGATTAAGGCCTGGAAAGCTGGAGATTCTTATCTGAGAAAAAGATAACAAAAGGACCAAAGAATGTGGATCAAATTAGCATCAAGAGTGCGAGATCAATAACCAATAGAGAATAGAATACTAGTTAATGAAGATGATTATGTAATTTAGCATTATGTTACTTGAACATTAATTTATTTGTTTGCTAAAAGTTTATAAATAAGTGAAAAAGTTCTGTATCAGTGTCTGAGTGATGGCTGGAACTTTTTCAGCTACCCACACACCTCTTGGCCAAGAGTACAGTAATGCCTTACTCGCTAACATTAGAAAGACTGTGTTGGAGAGCCTTGTTTACCCTGACAATTTAGGGTTTTGGTAACAGGAGGGCTTTACCCTCTCTCATACAGTTTGTCTGAAGCTCCCATTCTGCCTGTAATGCTGCTGAGCTTTATATGCTGCCGCATGGTCCTGGATCATTTGGGATCAGGCATCCTGGCTGTGTCCCCTACCACTCCTTGTGCACCCCCAGCCTCCTCCCTGCTAGGCTGTGGGGCAGAAAATGCCTGACTCTGTGCAAACACTGTTCAGCAATAACAGAAGCATCTCTGTGTTATCAACACTGTTTCCAGCACAAATCTAAAGCAAAACTCCATACTAACAATTGTGAAGAAAATTATCTCCACTGCAGTCAAAACCAGCCCATTTGCAGGGCAATAGCATTCACAGAATGGAAAGAAGAGTAGGGTTGCAACCTAACTTCTGAACTTCAGAGTGGTTCTTTTTTTTTTTTTTTTAATAAATTTGATAAATTTATTTGATAAATACCTTAGTGTTTAAGCTTATAAAAGGTAGCTGTCATAGTAGACCAGGCATTTCCATAATTCAGGAGTGTTTATGTTCTGGATTCATTGCATCAGCCAGACCTTTTGTATTTTACTTTATCTCAATTTTCCAGAAGTAAAAGTCAAGTTGGTGTCAGCTTTCCAGCTATGATAGGCATCAATGAGGTTTTGAAGCATGGCTGAGGTAACCTGTAACCTTTGCAGTGCAGGCTTGCATCACCATACTCACAAATCTGTGCACATCTATGTTGTAAGGAGTCAGCTGTCATAGGCACAGCTGGGGTTTCTACCACGTGGATAGTGCCCCAGAGCCATGATAACCTTGAATTTTATGCTTACAAGAATATTGCGAGGAAGTAATTTTCAAGGGTTTGTTTGATTTTTCTCATTGTGAAAAGGAGATCTGTAAATTAAAACAGGTGGCAACAACACTGAAGCAAGAATAAATCCTCATCACACTGGCTCTTTTATAGATTAAGTTAAAAATGTGCCTCTTTTAACCTTCTTATTGATCCATATAATGTCAACATTTGTAAAATGAGTTGTACTTTAAGGATCCTTTTTCTCCATCAGATATAAAAGGATGTTTTTCTTTAAACTTCTGTGAGATTGGGATTTAAGCCTAAGAGACTTATCCATGTTCAGAAAAAAAGTGGTATTTAGTGCAAGTGTTGTCTAACACCTTTATCACAAAACCATCCTTGCAAAGTTTTTCTGTTTGGATCTCCTTCACCCTGTGTCATGTGACAGCTTATGTCTTTGAGAATCTTCCTCTGGAATATGCCAGCCTTCCTGGCAAGGCATGAATTGCTATATAAAGTTCATCACAGTGAAAAATCAGGCCACTTAAGTGAAAACTACTGCTGCCTTTTAATCTGTTTTCTCTGAGTGGTGGGCTTTACCACAACTTCAATGGTCTGTTAAAAGCTCTTTTTTTGCAGTTAATGTTCATGATGTTCATAATGTTCATTTCATACAATGTCCCAAATATTTATTGTGAGCAAAATATCTCTTCAGCATTCTCAGTAAGTATTCACAACCAGGATCCATACAGTATTTTTAATATTTTATCTTAATATTTGAGTTAGTATTATAATGTCAGCAGGAGCTCTGAGGTTGGCATGACAGAAATCAAAAACTGCTATCGACACTTCAACCCTGCTCTCTCTTCAGTAGTTCATGACAAATGTAAATGTTAATCTCACTCTACTGATATTGGAAATGCATCCAAAACAAGCTGTAACACAGAAGTCATTTGGAAAAAGAAAAAAGTTCGGAGTCTTGAGTATTTAAATTGGAAACAGAAGTGCATACTCATGAATAATGTAATTTCAAAAGAAGGTAGAGCACCTAATGTCTGCCCAGTCATTGGATGTCAGGAAAGAAATTAATAAACATAAAAATTATGTTTCTGATGCTAGCTTAATCAGTTATTAGTTGGAACATTGTGTAAATATTTTTCATTAAATGGAAAATGTGATTGGAATGGAAATCAGAGTCCTTGCTCTGGGAAAAAAAAAAAGGAATGCTAAATCAGTGCAAAAACTTTGCTTCTTTGTGATTGGAAATGCATTTTTCAAAGGAGGCATACGATGGAGATGTTTTTTGCTGTCTCTGCAAGAACACAGTTAGCAGATGGGAAACAGAGTACCTTGATGGATTCAGTCTTCCTTGCTGAAAATTTTAAACTTACATTTTTCTTAAGCTACCTGCTTTAGAAAGGTATAAATAAACCATTCAATATGCCATAATTGTGCTTGACTCTGAGAGCAAGTACAGTAGAGCAAAACCAAACAGAACACAAAGACCACAGGATAGCTTAAAAGCAACACCACTTGTCTGAGTTGCAGTATTCTAGTACTTGGCCCATCTGCAAGTTAGGTTACTTACTGAGGAAAACTAAATCTCAGAGCAAGAGTTAGATGCTGTAGGTATTGTACATGCCTACATGATGTTTGGATGAGAAATGATCCCAAGCAATCTCTGGAGTCCAGAGTTGGAAGACTGCCTTTGTGTTAGGCATGGTCAGGGTCTTTGTCTGAGCTGGCACTGCAGCTTCTTTCTCCATAAGATTGCTTTGAACTCTGAAGTTAGTGTTTGTTGTAACTCAGATTGTGTCCATGTTGGAAAACATTAAAACCAGACAGGATTTAAAAGGACACACACATCTTCCATGCTGACATAATCCATTTAAAAAATAATTCCTTATTCCATACCATAGAGTGTGAATGAACTGGTTCCTCAGCCATGAACCATAGCCCCCTCACTCAGCAGGCCTGCCTTTTCCCTAGTCTTCCTTTTGCTACCGATGGACTTGAAGAAGCTCTTCTTGCTGTCCCAGATATCCCTTGCCAGTTCAATTCCAAGCAGATCTTAATCTTCCTTATTGCATTCCTGAATAATCTGACAAGATTCCCTGAACAGGATGCAAATAATTAATAATAATAAAAAAATACAGACTGGAGAATTTTTTATATATGGACCTTTTTCCTTCGATTTGCACACTTACAAATTCAGCTGAGACAACATATTGATACTAGCCTTGTATGGGATAAAGAGGAGAGCAAGGAACCAATTGCTCCTTTACAATTTCTTTCCAGGGTTAAGCTAACATAAACTTATTCCTCTTTGGTATGAACACATAATGCAATGTTGAACCCTATAATCATAATTCTGCAAAAAAACTTAGACATTATATCTATGCATTTCAGAGACATAACTTTCCAATGATAATGGTAATTATGCAGTTCCTAGTGTAAGGCCACAGATTTTTGATTGGACTTTTTATCTACTAGATGTTCCCTTTATTCTCATAGCAAGAGTATAGTAGATTTTAGGAAAAAAAAGAAAGAAACAAGGGATTCTGATGGACTTTTTCCTTCATAGTAGGCAGATTAGTCTCAGTGAACCATGTACAAAAAAATAAAAAGAAAATTAAATTCACTAAAGCTGTCTTATGAGTAGGCTTTGATTTCAGAGTTGGAGTTAAACTGCATTATTCTTTAGCAATTACTCCTTGCTACTGTCCTGTTTACAAGAGGTCATGATGATCCAAATGTACCTGACAGGTCCAGGACTGGATTAGAGACCAGCTGGTGTTTCAGTCAGCTGGAAACCACCATCCAATTAACCCTTGATACCCAGACTACAGTGATGTCCCAGACTGAATTACTCACGTGTATCTAGCCCTGCCATGATTTCTGGTAGTAGATCAAGAAGAGGAAGACAGATATATTCTCTTACCATGAAGGAAGGAAAAGTATAAAAGAGTAGAGTTTGCTCAGTTTAAAAAGCCTGAGGCTTTAAACAAGAATGAACCGAACAATACATATTAAGTATGTAGTAATCATACTCCAGTGAAACAATCCTTCTAGCAGAAGCCACATGCAGAGTGTGTCTATATACTAATGATTTTCTAGCCCCATTGTTCTCTTGTTGGATATCTGGAGGAAATTTGTTTGAGTGTTATCTGTCATTTAACTGATACAGTGGGCACAGGGATGCTAATGTGCTCTGGCCATAGCTCAATACATTCTTGTAGGTTCATAGAGTAGAAAATTATTTGGAGTGCTCTTGAGAAAGCCTGGGTCCACCCTTGATAAATATCTATAACTTTATATAGACATTTAGAGGCCTTTGCTGTGTGGCTAATGTTGTTTGGACAGGGCTGAGTGCTCATCGTTGTCACATTTTTCAGTAAATGCACATTTTTTAGTAAATGCCCTTTTGGAAGTGCCCGAAAAATGTCTTTAAATTACATTTTTCTCTGTTCTCTCAATATCTGGGCATGAAGTTATTCAATAGACTAAGATTTATCTGCAGCAAATTCTTATATCAACAAAAAACTATTCACTTTTTCTCTTGGCTCCCTAAAGTGGGGAGAGGACTTCTGCCTAAAGCCAATGATTAAATCTTTATATTTAAATTCTGAGATAGATATTTCCACTTGCAATGTTTGTAGGAACACACTGTCAGCTACTGTGCCCTCTGAGGATCTGCAAGCACAGCCTAGAAAGGTGATTCCCAAACTATTTTGCCCACTTGTAGCAACATGGAAACTTACGTCTTATTGTCTGTTTCTTGGGCAAGAAGATTTTATCCATACTGACAGAGGTTATTGGATCACAGATCCTATAGCATTTTGAGCTTAGCAAAGACCAGAAAGTTTGCTCCTCAGAGAAGAAAGGTGAATAGTACTGATCTTGCAATTTTGCAGACCTGTGGCTGAGCCAGAGCCTCCCTGGAGCTGCTGTGGTGCACTGGTGCTGAAGGACCCGTTCACTAGGAGCCATACTCAGAGGCCAGACAACACAGACCAGTTGTCTACAAGTTTATGGGTTGAGTAGATCTCAGCATCCTCTGTTAAATTCTCATTTTCCTCTGACTATTGGCTCCTTGCTGTCATCAGGTATTCCTCTCAAAGGCTCGCATTTCCTTGAATTCAGTCTGTAGAGCATGATTCCTTTAAAAGAAATTTGACACTTTTGCTGGCTTCAAAGTCCACTACTATGCTCTTTCCTACTGTGCTTGAAACCACCCACACACATTTCCTTTTTGAGTCCTGCACATGTGGATAAGTCACATCTCTCGAGTTCTTGAGGGGTGGTTGAATCCCTCTCCTTCATTTTGGTGTCATATCACATGGCAACTAGAAATTGATTGATGCAGAGCATTGTCTCTAAGAATTGCTAAGCACTGGTATTATATTTGTGTGCTTTGGGGAAAGAGGAGATTAATTTGTGTGCTACAGTTTCACCTCAATAAATTCTTTTTTTACCATTATCTCTTCTTGTCAAGATGCCGACCTGCATTGTAGACACAACAATATAGATTTCATTTACTCTGTTTGACATGGTTCATAGTATGAATAATGCTAAACTTCATAAAAGTGAAGTTGTAAGAGCTATTTGTTTGTGAGGAACAGCATGTAGAAAAGAATCATGAATTATTTGTTAAGAGCAACATTTTCTTGAGAGATATCCATTCAAAGTTCATAATTTTTTTTGCAGGCTAAAAATAAAAAGGAAAGCCTTAGCTGATATTTTGCAGTTAAGAGTCGCAGTTGTTTAGCTCCAGTTAAATGAGAATGTCATAAAGAACTTGAACTCATATAGTGTCTCAAATGGGATCTAATCCATTAGTGATAATGGAGAGTGTATCTGGGAAACTAGATGTTTATCAGCTCTTTTATAAACAGTAAGGAATTAAGCCTAATACCATCTCTGAGGCAGATAAGTATTAACAGCCCCTCTTTCTGGGTGGAAATTGAAAGGCTTGGAGAGGTGCAATGATTTGCCTAAGGCCACACTTGAAACAGCAGTAGAATCCAGCCTTATTAACTCAAAGAGCCTTTTAACTGTTACTTGTTGCAAAAACAGTATAAATTAATGACTTCAGTTCCTGCACTCATGAAAAAGCAGCTAAATTTTATTTTTACCATGTAACTAACACAGAAAGATAGGTTATCTGTTCTTTTATTCAAATGTAATAATAGAAACAGTAATATTATTAATAATAATGGAAAAGTAGCGGCTGTATGCAGTTATAATGAAAATTTTAGATAAAATCTATCCCATTTGACTCAGAATTCGCATAAAATTTCCACCAGAAATGACTCTACAGTCAAGTACAGAGATTAACATTAATCTGATTTAATCTGGCATAAAATAGTTTGATGATTTTTTTTAATCAGCACAAATAATGTAACATTTTAGTATAGGAGTATAGCTGTAGTTTAATGAAAAATGTTGAAAAGTTCTGATTATTTAATTTTTGGGATGGTGTAAAGGAACACAGAAATCACCAGAATGCCCTGGTCATTGTTGTTTTTTTTCCTACTGGGTAAGTGATAATTGCTCTGAGGAGACATGAACTATAGAATTCCCCTTTACCCCCTCCCACTTGACAGCTGCAATTTGCATTAACTCTGGAAGCATACTCCAATGCTGTTGTCTGGTATTTATTGCCAATGTAAATACATTCTAGGGAATAGCCTTGGCATTTTTGCCAAGTCTCCCTCTTGGGTACTAGGGATGCTTTTTTGTAAAAAAACTCTCAGAATTTTAAACATTCTTTATTCTGGCTAAACTTCTGCTACAATTTCGTGGTATACAACATGATGTTCAAGCTCAAGTTGGTCATAGTCACAAGCAAATGTGACCATGCAGCTGGATTTCTCAGCTTCTATCTTTTTTTTTTCTTCTTCTTCCTCTTCTTTTTTATTTTTAATTAGCTTTATTTTTTAATTCGCTTTAAAATGCAGGTGAATTATGAATACAACTTTTTATTTATCCATATCTCAGGGCATCAACGAGCCTAGGAGGAGCCTTCTGGCAGTCACTAGGTGACCTTCCTTTGTCTGTGGGAACTCCCAGCAGTGTCAGTGCACACATTGTGGAGCTGGTTCACACACACTAAATGCTGCACAGGCCAAAGGCACTGGATCTCTTATGTATACAAGGCAGGTACAGGTATATTTCTCCAAGGGATTCTGGATGGATATAAGGTAGTGTACAGCCACTGCTCCATATCTGTAATTTGCAGCTGGCATTTCATTATTTAGTATATAATTCAAGGCTTTGAATTTCCTCTGGTTGTCACCTTGTAAGTGATTGTTCTTCTATGACAGTTGTCATAGAATAGTTTGTAAGAATCATCTGGCCGGGGAACAATAACTTTTCTGTTGCTATAGGCTCCCTTTGTAATCAGTCAGGGGAGATGGGACAGTTAATCAGATAGGAAACTGAATTAATCAACTTTGGATTTTGCAGACTTGCTTTTCAGGTGGCTCATTTTTATAAGAAGACTTGGAATAATTCCTTGTAGGGCAGATTGGCTGAACAGCGTTGACATAAAGTTGGAAAAAAATTTGGGTCCACAGAGAAAAATTGAGTTGGAATCTATATCTTAACTGCTGATAGATGAATTTTAACTTTGCAGGGGACCCTCTTTTTAAGGTTTTAAGTTTGCAAAACTTAAACAAAATTCGAACTAATAAAAAGGCTGAAAAGTGATAATTTTGTTTCCTGTATGTTGCCATACTTTTTAAAAAAGGTAGAGAGCAAGTTTTCCTCTTTTACCACCTATACATATTTTTTTAGTCAAATTACTAAGTGCATCCTCTGCAGCAATAATTATCCTGACAAATGTACTGCTCATTTCAGTGGAAGGACTTGAAGGTGCAAATTAAAAATAAGTAGAGATTATCTCTCCTTGTTGTATGGTGTAGAAAATACCTTCCACTGATGCTTTGTCTCACACATAATTATGAGCTAAATAAGTTTAAATAAAACTTCAGATTTTGATTGTACCAGTGTTAAAGTCAGTTGAAATGTGAGGCCAGGCAAGATGTTCGTTGTACTGCTACCTGTCTGGAAAGATAAATGATGCTCCTAGGGCATGCCAAATTTTAATGCATATAAGGAATTTCCAAATAATACAAAAACACATCAAATCTTCCAAGATAATATTTTATTACTTGTATTGGGTGTGTATGAGCAATTTCTAAATGAAACAAAAAAGCAAACCTCCTAAGCATGGCAGACTTAATTGTTCTTTTAAGTCAAATCTACAAAGCCATACATTTCTATTGCTTTAGGAAGCCTTTAAAACCTGTGAGCTCTCTTATGTACCATATTTTGGAGGTATCATGCTAAAAAAAATCATTCCTTAACTTTTGTAAAGCAAAGAAATGATACAAGAAAGAGCTATACAAACACTGACATTGGCTTTTTATGTCTAAGTTAGTATGTGGTGGTCTGCTGGTTCTAATTTATTAGGGACCCAAATAGACTCTATAACATTTGGCCTGTGTTGCAAAAATAATTCTCTCAGGTGTCATCAGAGCTGACACTTCTGACAGTGGGAAAATTGTTTTTTCTTCAAAAGCTTCAGCACAGGGTATTCGGTTACTTTAGATTTCTTTTGTTAAGTACAAGGAAATTCTGAATGTTTGGGAAATACTCAGTTGTATATGTGGTTAAATATTGAACATTTTAGTGTGAGTCATTATGTTTAGATATTAAAGGCACATTGCTTAAATGAACATCCCCTTACTTACTGTATAACCAGCAGAAAATTATTCTGTGAGAGAAAAGCTCCCCAACTAATTTTTATTTTGATAGTCAGTCATAGGTAAACTCTCTAAGCCATTCTACATGAAGATCAATAAAATAACATCACAATTTCATTGAGCCTGTGTCAGTTATGGAGAAAATAATTTACAAATTGATTATGATGATTACATTTTGAACTGGTGGAGTCCTGCAAATAATTTTTCTGACTACTACCCAATTAATTTAAATTGAAGTCTTATCTGTTGTGTGTATATATCAATGATGACCCAAAGGTTTTGTAACTCAACATCTTTCATATCACATGAAAACCAGGACATTTTGATGTCCTAAAATTATGACTCATAATTTGCAATAAGAAGTACCGTGATATAACGGGAGGTACATGACCACCTTCACTGCTGATACCTTCTGTTTTAAACCTATGAAAGTTTGACCAAAAATGGCATAGCATGCAAAAAAAAAGCATGTTGTATTTGCATATTTTTTAAATTTTCCTACTAAAATCCACAACATATTAACATTGCAACCTTTGCATCATAGCTTGAATATTCTGAAGACTGTTCTATAGGACCTCTTCAAAAGTTTATGGCTCAACTAGTTGTTAGAGAAGAATCATCTGTCACAGAAGTTGCACAGTTACTTCTTTTGTGTGTTTCCAGCTCCTGCAGATTTTAGAAAGAAAGAAAGAAAGAAAGAAAGAAAGAAAGAAAGAAAGAAAGAAAGAAAGAAAGAAAGAAAGAAAGAAAGAAAGAAAGAAAGAAAGAAAAAAAGAAAAAGAAAGTTTCACCTTAGCCCTTTTCTCATAAATGCTTATTATACATGCATATTTGTGGCGGCATGCACATGAATGTTAAGTGTCCTTCTCCCACAGTTAGTAGCTATGTGTTTGTGCACTATTGACTGGCTTCATGGCTTTGCTTCTACCTCTGTCAAAGGAAGGGAGTTTGGGGTCTGTGGCAGAAGGCAAAGAGTGCCTAGGGCATGACCTTAAATTTTTGTAGGAAGATGATTATATCCTGCTCTATGCAGACATTTAAGTGCAACCATTAGTCTTTGGGGAAAATGGGGGAAAAAATCCACCCTCCCCCTTGCTCCATGCTCCAGCCCAAGATCTTGCAAAGGGAAAGGATTATCCTTTCTCTGTGTGCTTTATATAATGTAGGTTAGGATTTGATGCAGTTGAACATGAAAAGCATCTGATACCTTCAGCAGTAAAGTATTTGTAATACCAGGGTTATCTATATTTCTGAGCTTTTTTTCATTTTCACCCAACTGCAAGGTGGGAAAAAAAAAAAGTTGTTCCAATCCCTGTTGTTTCTCCTTGAATTACTCACTAAGCTTTTATAATCATTTATGAAATAATTTCTACTTTGCTTGTACACGTCCAAGTACAGGTGTATCAGTCTCTGTCAAAATATTCAGTTCTAATTATTAAACTTTACCCTTTGCCTTCAACACAAATAAATACAATGGGGCAACACCCAACTTCCTCCCTAACGTAGTTTATGTAACCCTCACTTTCTTGCCATTAGGCCAGGAACATCATATCAAGACAGGCTAACAAATGTCTAATTTGGGAAATATAAGAAAGCCAACTATCACCCTGAATAGGCAATGCACAATCCACATGTGGTATGTCAATAGTCAAACAATCTTCTAAACTAGTAATCTTATTCTTAGGACTGAAGCCTAGGTCTAGAAAAGGTCTAATTGGTGTCCATGTCCACTATTATTCCTCTGATAAAAGATTAGAAGGATTTTTTAGCTCTTTTACTTTAGTCTATGAAGGGATATATATGCTAGCAAATCTATAAGCGACCTCTAAAGCCTTAAAAACAACATCCCCAGAAAAATGAGATGCTTCAGTCTTAGCAAAAAGTTTTATGAACATGCATAAGAGTGCAGAATGACTTTAAAATGATCCTAAGAGGGAGAATATTTGGGTTTGGATTTGTACCTCATAATTAAGACACATTTCTTATTTTATGATGTATTCAAATCACACAATACATGCTTGGGTTTTGCAACCCTATTGTCTCAGTTTACGTAATGAATTATCTTCTTGATACAATGACAATAGAGAAGGTATTAATGATTTTAATTAATATGAAAATGGCATATGGTTTTACTAAAAATCTATTGCATGAATGGTTGAAGTAGAAAGCTAGTAGTACCAAATAGTGATTAACAGAATAAGTATCTGTTAGTTAAAGTTACATACATAGCATGTTTATTTGCATGTGAAAAAACACCCAACAACTTATTAATAGTATGAACTTCAGACCAGTGGACAGAAAAATTCTGCATGTGATTTCAGCTCCACATAATTCTACAACAGCACAGGATCAGTAGTCAGTCAGTGTGTGCTTTGTGAGTATCCCCTCTCAAAAAGCAGAAATTGCTCCCATTTATCTGAGAGGAGTACGCTCCTTTATCATTTTAGTTCACAATAGCAAGCAAGAGGACCAATAACCTGCTAGGTCTCGCTATTAAACATGAAGGGAGAGGAAACCTCTCTTAAGGCTCAACCAGCTCAATTCGTTTGTTCCACTCTCCAGTTTCTGTCTCCTTAACACGAGTCTTTTACAGAAATTATACTGAAGGATGAACAAGAGCACAACTAGAGAATTGAACGTTTTCACATAGAAGGTTCTACAATTTCGCAAAAAAGCAATATGCATGCAAAATGAAAAAATCTAATTGCAGTGCTGAAGTTAGGTGGCACTTCAGTTTTCTATGTTTCCCATAACTGATGCTTTCAAGTTTAATGAATGAAGAAGTAGAAAGTTTTGGGGATCTGCTGAGGTTGTATGGAATTTCAAAACTGAAGGTGCTCTCCTTTGTTTTGGGTCTTTGCTTGCCAGGACAGAACAGATGTCTATATTTGCTGTGCAACACCAGCAGATCTGCAGAGCAAACTGGTCAGCAGTGAGCAACTGATAAACACATTATACTTATATGTGTGTGTGTGCTTCTGATCTCACTTCAGGCCATTGGCCTTAACCCCTGTTAGTGTTCTAGATGCACTGCTGAAATTCTTCACACTCCAAGGCTGTCCACAAAACAAATCAAAATGTGCAAAGTGGGCTAAAGGGGAGATTTGCTGGAAAAACACTCCAAACAGAACAGTAGTTATTAAAAGTTGTTCAGTGAAGTGCCAAAGCCATCCCTATAGCCAAACCTCCCAATATCTACTTTTACTAATCACTCATTTTACTAGAACCTTGTAAAATGTAGAGCTTGCAAATCCCTTCCCACAACACTGCAGTCATGATCAGCTGTGATATTACTTAACAGAAAAAAATATATTGACACCAGAGATCTCGTAGCTCTCTACTTTGGCTCTACACGTCAGGACTGAAAGTGATTTTTTTATTAGTACCAGGTTATGAGAATCAAGCTACAGGATTCACAGTTCCATGCTCAGTTTGTGGCAGGGATTTACCAGGTATACTTTTCCCACTCACATTTCTTAGGATCACTTGCTTGCCCTTGAACTATTATTTCTGGAGCTCATAAATGGCTGGGTCTTGGCATCTAGCTCACCACTTTATACTAAATATCTGCTTTATCTGGATCTATTTGTCTGTCCTATGGGTTCTTGCTTGAGGACTCCAAGGGTGTGGGAAAACAGCAACAAACTGTAGCTTCTGAAATAAAAGGTGTTCTCTAGTTCATGTCTTTGAGCATGGCTTGGAGCTGGGGTGTCTGTAGTATATCAACATCAACCAAGTATCTACACTTTCAGTACTCTGAAAACAGAGCATTAGCCCATCCAGATGCAGGATGGTTTCATCCATTCTTTGGTCTTGCCAAAAATGGGCTCAAGGAGGAACCTCTGGTACTGGACACAATCCTACTCTCATTAAATTTAGCATTATTGTTCACATCTACCTGGTTTCAAAGAGATAAGTAATATCTTATGTGTGATAGCAACCTGTCCATTAAACTATATTTAGCAAGAGGAACATCTGATTTCGCAGCTGGGCCTTGGCCTAACTGGATTTTTTTAGGTGTTAAATAGCTGCATCTCCTCTGCTCCTTAATTTCTGTGCCAACCCGGCCAGGTGTCTGACATATAGTCTGAGGAGGTGTCTAACCAAAACATCATCTTAAAAAAAAACCACCTCTCCCACACCCAGAGGAAACCCCCCCCCCCCCCCAAAAAAAATACCCAACCCATTCTCATTATCTGTGACCAACACATTTTCAAAGTTGTTAATCTTACACAAAAGGATGAAATGTTTTATTAAATTCTTAGCGATTAGCCATGTACTACTACAGAAAAATCAATATTCCCTGTAAATGAAAGATGTGGGAGGAGAAAAACTGCGCACTGTGTTTGTAAGAGTGAAATCTAAGGAGTGAACACAATGACCTAATAAAGTTTTAAAACTTTTTTTCACTTTCCGTAAGCCACCCTGATGGTTATTTCAGTCTATATCAGAATTGCAGTCCGGCGAAGGGGAATAAAAGGGAAAAGAAAAAAACCCTTTCTTTTGAACAGTCCTTTCCATGAGCAATAATATCAGTGCCTGCGGTTTTTTCCAGTAATTGTCCTTCTTGTTTCCTTGTGTCTGGAACAACAATTTCAGCTTGAAATTTTAAAGTGATTTGACAGAGACACACAAAGCCTTTTTTTCCTCCGATCATTACTTAGACACAGGTACAGTTGGTGCATTTACTGCTTGTACTTCTTGCCATTTTTCTTAGATAAGGAGGATGGACTATTTGTAGTTTAATAACTTGAAAGCTGAAAATGAATACCTGAACATATAATATCATTGTTCTCACAAAAACACTGAAAAGGACCTTTTAGGACAAAAAAATCAATTGAAAGTGCATAATCCAGAATGTTAATGGCTCCATTTGATGTCAGTTGAAAGCACTTCAGTGGATTTCTCCTAATAGTCCTATTTCAGTTGTCTTGCTTTTCCATCTCAGCTTAGCTCACCACAGCTGCAAGACTTTGCTTAGACACAGCTCTGCTCAAGGTAGTGACCGATGCCCACAAGGGAGTGTGGCTGCCAAACATGCTGAGACTTTCTACATCAAACCATCAGAAACTTATTTAATTACGAAACACTTCGATTTTTATAAATTATGAATTTAAAGTTAGATTTCTACGTTTGTACGCATGCAGTTGTGGTCATGCGTGTCCATCAGCAGATGAGACCCCTGGATGCATGGCACTTCTGAAAAGCAGATCACTTATCAGCAGTGAAAGCAGCCCAGAAGGTGTAGGATTTCAGCATCTCTATTTGGCTAGCTTATCTACATTCAAAAATCCCACTAATAGCTGACAGGTAAGTAAATAGGTGCAAGTGATATTAATATTTGGACTTTTTTACTAGAAGACTTCTGTACTATATTGTTCTCCGCCAATATGAGCAAAGCTCAAAACTTCTGACAAAGAGAAGTTGCAAGTTAGTTTGCTTTACAGGATTTTAACCTTATACCTCATTATCAGGAAATTACAGCCTCTCACAATCACAAACATAAGGATCATAGCATACACTCAAATACAAACAAAAGTCAATATGCTTTCTTCGGCTAATTAGTTATTAATGACTGCAAAACTGATTTGAGCTTGGAGATTGTTTTGGTAAAACCCAAATTAGATTGTTATTTCATTTCACTTTAATTTTGTCAAAATGTTTGGAAAACCCCCCTTAATTATTCACTGCTACCTCTGTTCCCTGTTTCTGTTTTACTTTAAGAAGATTAATTCTAAAAAGTAAAGCCCAAATAAAGTCTGCCTTCATATTCTACCATAGCGAAAATTATAAAATGTTAGTTCCCTCCCACATAAATGTCTTCTGCTTTTAGTTGACAATGACAAGAACAAAAGATTGTGGTATGACACATTCTTAGTTCTGAACCTTCAATTTCTATTTCAAAAAGTCAATAGAAACAGATAGCACTTGGATTCTGGGTTGTCTGCAAGCTTTCTAATTAGTTCCAGGATTAATTTAAGATGCCATTGATAAATGGTAAAGCCTTGCATAGTTTTCTTACTAGAATCTGGCATGACATTTCAAGTTCAGTGAGTCATCCTGTGAATTTAAAGCTAGCCTGGAAAGGCAGGCACAATGATTTTTGGTTCTGTGGCCATCTGTCCTTGAGTGACTCTGTATGTCATCCGTACCTTGAAGTTAAAAACTCCTGTAAAATGATAACTTTATTCTCAGAGCATATTCATTATGATCCAATTAGTTAGAGATATTAATTTAAATTATCTTACAATGTTTCTTATAGGAAAGCACTTGCATACATACGCACGTTTGTTTTTATATGTATTTCAATATCCATCTATTTTATTGCAGAGAAAAACAACAGCTTTGTTTTTTTTCACAATGAATAAGTTTTCTCCCTTGAAATAAAAGTTATTTCCTGTGCCAGTAAACAATTTCTATAGAAATGTATGATATTTATTTCAGCAAATGGGATCACACAAAAGGAGTCAGGTGGGCCAAGGCAGATAAAACAAAAAAAAAAAAGTAAATTGCTGAAAAAGGCTGAAAAGAGCCATCACATCTGCAATTTCTTAGATAGTTTTCTGGCTGCAGTATTAGGAAGGTTGTGTCCACCGTCACAGTACAGATTCTTTCTTGTGTTGGACTACTTATTTAGAACATATTGCTCATAGCTGTGAAGTTTTGGTTGTCATAGTTTTCTGTGCTATACATCAAAGTAAAGATAAAATATAAACATAATATGGGGTATATGGTGATGCATTCTTAAAACTTCACACACCATTAGAAATTTAAATGCTTTTTCTATTCCCATAAAATATTACAAAATAAATTAGGAAATAATTTGTTCTTTCTTATACTTTCCATGATTTGTCTTCAGTGCCTTCAGTCAGTGACTTTCCTGGGCTTTCCACATCAACAGCATGAGTGACATTTGCTTCCCAAAGCGACCTCACTACCAAAGGGCAGTTTGACAGGAAAGTAATTGCTGAATTATTCCAGTTTTGCCCTTTACGAAAAGAGCTATGTAGTGGAATGAACCTTGTTATAGAAGTACTACCAGGAATACACTATCAAATCCTTCACTTGGTAATTTGATTTGTGATAACCAGCGGGGGAGAGGGAATTTCCATACTTCTTTTCATTCTTTCATCCACATGCAAAAAAAAAAATCCTGTTTTTGTTGAGTATATCCATGTTTTTGTATTTACATTTACCTCCTCTCACATTTTGACAGTTTCCAGCTTACCAAAGTCTTTGCTTTTGTCAGCTTGACAATAAATGTTATTTCCCAAAACTTCTAAAATCAATTCTTAAATTAATTTAAAAATTGCATTTTAATTGTGAAGTTCTCTGTATCCCTTCCCCCTTCATTAGAAGAATTGGTACAAGGTTCTAGAAAGTGAAGAAAAGTTTCTGATGACTGATTTGCAAACCATATTTTCTGTTTGGATGTGTGTGATAAGTGCAGAGGACCAATTCTTTAAAGGAATTTACATTGCTTATGTGCTGAAATATGTTGCAGTGATCTAGTCTTGATAATTTTTTAAACTGTAAATAACATTAGTAGGTATTATATCTGGAAGATCTTCTTGTTCCTGTTCCAAAAATATGCACTATCAATCTTGAAATATCTAAATTTAACTTTTTAATAAGAATGTATACAGGTAAGTTCTTAGTCATCCGTGCCCTTATTCTAGGCTGTAATTTTCTATGCAAACATGTTATTTTAAAAATGTTATGAGCCACTGGGTTCCCTTAAAGAATTGTTAAAGATCAGTAAGGCTCCTGTGGAGCATATATTTTATTACTTTTGAAGACAATTTCTTTTGGTATAGTAGTGTTTTGCTTTCAGGATGTGCATACATGAAGTATATAAAAGTTGAAACCAGCCATTTTTTCTACTGCCATTTCCTGCCTTTTATGGGAAACAACATAAAATGAAATTAAACGTATCATTAAGCAATAACATTAAAATGCCATCTACCACTAGGAGCATATGGATCGTAACTTGTTTCATCATAACCTTCTGCACTTAAACTTTGTCATTGGCTTCATAACTTTGAGAGTTTTGTTTAAGTTTTATCATTGCTAATCTACCATAAATTTAAAATGTCCAATCTGGAATTTCTAATCACCCTCAGCCTGATTTTCTGAAGCTTCTTATCCATCAAATGGAGCTTTAATTTTTGGAAGATAAATTCTTTTCAGTCTTCTTTATTTTTTTATTTTTTAATTGAGTTTATTCATCAAGGCCCATCCTTTCTTTTACAAAACTTTTCTAATTTTGTGAGAGCTTTGCTGGAAAAATTTACAGAAGCCCAATTATGAAGGAACAAGACAGCAGTTTCAGCTGACTGCATCCCATCCCTGTGACTGAGAACTCCTGCAAAGTGTTTCTGTGTTTCTAAGAGATTGAAAGAGAAGAAAAAACACACAAGTTCCGTGGACAAAATAAGACATGTCACAACCAGAATTTGTCTTTCCTAAGACTCCATTTAAATATAAGCTTCAAGATCAACCTGGAGAGTCCTGTAGAGAAGTAAGCACCTTCTGAGAGTGAATTATAATTTTCTAAAATAGGGAAAAGATGAAATCAGGTGAATAATATATGAAGATACTGACTTTTCTCTGTTGAGAGAGGAAAATTCTCATTAACATGGCATACTTTGGATGACCTCTTTCAGGTCATAATGTAACACTATGTAACACTATTTTAATCAACCTTTAAGCTTAGGTGATAAACAAGGAAACTCAAATACTTTTGAGGAACTGATGAAGATGTAGAGTTTTTTACAAGCAGGTAAAATAATATGAATTTGCTTCCTGATCAAAACTGTTCCAAAAATTATTTTATTAAAATGACAGAATTGAGGATAATTTATAAATCCAAGTGTTTAATTGTAAAATATATCTGAACTTTGTAGCATGTTACTGAAGTTCCACAATATTTTATAATCAATCTATCAAAACTGCCACTATTTTTATGCATTCATATAAGTTCCCCAAACACATTTGGTTTTGCATGAAATAAATCTCTGCAAACATTTTTCTTCATATTAAATGTATGAAAAAGAAAGCAATGTTTATACAGAAAACCAAACAACTACAACATAAAGTCCATATTCTACCTTTTTACATATTGCTTTTTTTTCTTCCTATCTTAAATGACTTCTGCTGGTAAGATCCAAATATCATAGAAACTCTACATCAGTACCCACTTTATTTTCTGAACAGCTACCTCATGTCTTGTTTTAGTTTTTGACTTTCATTTTAATAATTTAAACATAAATTCCTGTTACATATACCTGACGTAGAACACTTACAAATTCTTCCACTTGTTGATCCGTAATGAATGGCTGAGATTTGATGCATATATGAGATAATATGTTAAAAACACTTGTAAACTCCTCTGGAGCTCATAGTTATATGAGTCATAAAAATCATATATTCATATCCTTCCAGTTCTTGTGTCATTCAAATAGATTTATTTATGTGTTCAAGGGCAGTATATTATAGACTTTTTCTTGAACTTGAGGAGACCAAAAGACTAAGAAATCAATAAAGACTGATTAAGAGGAGTGACAGCAATCTAGGCAAAGATAATCCTCTAAAATCCTTTTAGGCTTTTGAGATATTTGGAACCAGCCCTGCAAGCAAAATTGTGATCTTCACCATTCTGTTCTCTCTCCTTTTGTAGAGTGGCACTGCATCAGTTCATCATTTAGGACTTTTAGGAATTTTTCAAATCCCTGATTTGAGTTTTGAATTTATCAATAATAATGACAGGGTTAAGAATTTTTAGGTACCATATATTATATATACACACATAAATTTCTGCTAAGCTACACCTTTAAACTGAGCAATTTTTTAGCTTCCATTTTAAAAATGAATGGGAGTGTGTTTCTGAGAACAATGAAGGAGGGCAGAGGAACCCAAAACTGAAAATTGTTTTTGGAGTTTATAATGAATGTCAGCTGTAATTTGTTTGATTTAGTGTTGCATTTTTAAGTTTTTTTAAACCCTAGTATTATGGTTTGAAATAGGAAAAGGTGGTGAGAACATCTCACTTTTCATCAGAAGTCTTGAAATCTAAAGAATTAATTATAAAATGTGAAATACTATGCTCTTTTATTCAGATTTCTACCTTGGTGGCAGTGCCTACTCTGAGCTGCTGAAAACTGAGCTTTCCAGACATACATGTTTTTATAGTCACAGCAAGGAAGACAAAAGACACAACCAATTCATTTTGCCTTGTTCCATGTTTTTGTCATGCAACTCAACTGAAGCTGTATATGTAAAATCTAAAATCTGCTTTCCTGTAGCTTAAAAAAGGCTTTTTGAACAATGCAGAGCATGTTTCCTAATTATGCTCCCAGGGAGTGAAAAAATTCAAAAGAGGACTGAGATTTTGAAGAAGGAATATTTTTATTTCTGACCTCTATCATGAAAAGAAGCTTTTTTTAAAAAAGAAAGAAAGAAAAAAAATTACATTATTTACCAGAGCTGCAGGGCATCAGTAACTTATACACTGACAGATTATTTAATATTTGATCATCTATTTCTTTTGCTTTGGCAGAACTTTTCATCTGCCCATGCTGTATTAATGGCAGTGAGTTTGAAATCCTGCATTGATAATGGCTGTTGGAGCAAAGGGAAATCTCCTTGTTTTGTCTTTCTTGTCTTTAGGTGTGCTTTCAGTATTTTTGATGTAAAACAAGGCATTTTATCGGGGTAATTGTATTTCGCTATGAATATGTACACTTTTTTTTCTTCCTGGGAACTGGAAATACTTTTTGACTGTAAGCATTTACTATCAGTAGTGCAAAAAAGGTAGCTAGTGTGTTACAGTGAGAGCTACCTCGCCTCTTCTATTATTATTTAATATTTTGATTTTGCAATGCAATAAAAATGGCTTTTTCTTGCTTGAGGAGAGGATCATTTAGGATTCATTAAAGGTATACATAAAGAAAAGACAAATATTCTGCCTCTGGGCCTTGGACATGAACTTCTGCAGTGTGTTCTAAGAAAAGTCTGTTATGTGCTGTCTTGTTTTTGGAGCTGCAGTGGACAAAGCTCATGGCGAAGCAGTCTGACATTTCCTAGGAGGCTCCTAAAGTGAGCCAACAGTGAGTCAGCCTCATCAAGGATGTAGTCAACAGGTGCTCCTTTAAACAGTCAGGGAAGTTTAAGCTATTCTGAAAGCAGGCACAGATGAAGCTATTCAAACTTCTGACATCTATTTTTACAGTGGTATGTGTTCATTCCACATTTAGATATTAATGTCTTTGAGGAACTCAGGAAACTTTAAAGACTTGCCTTCCATCAGATGATTTTCTGGGTACTGCCAGGAAAAATAGGGGTGATTCTACTGAATGGCAATTATCAGGCACATTTGAGCTCTCCCTCAGAGACACAGACATTAAAATATGGTTTATGGCCAAGTATTTTTTCCGTCAATTGCAGGTGTATTTCTAGAGATAGTTGACTACTATATTTTTAGTTAATATTTTATCAGCTAAAAAAATATTGTCAAAAAAAGAAGCTTTGGTTTTGCATTTCAGATGGGAATTATATTATCAGAATGATGCTTTCATAGAATGGTTGAGGCTGGAATGGATGTCTGGAGGTCATCTGGTCCAACCTCCCTGCTCAAGCAGGATCATCTAGAGCAGGTTGACCCAGGAAATGTCCAGACATTTTCTTTCTGGATATTTGGTAAGCAAGAAAAAGAAATTACTTGAATCTCTGCTGCTATTGTTTTTTAAAATTTATTTTAATGCCATTACTATGATATTATTATAACAATATAATTATTATAATAATATCTTTCACATTATTATAATATCTTTTTCTCTACAAGGAAATTATTTGCATAAAGACATTTCACCTCTGAAAGATCAAATATCTCACGACAATTGAGTTTGTACTCTGAGTTCATGATTATCAAATAAAACAAAGAACTGAAAATTATAGTTTCTCTGCATAGAAAGCAAAGACCTAATTATATATAAGCCATTAATATTAAGGACAAAGCTGCTGGATTTCATGTCTCTAGAACACATTTACTCTTTCGTGAATTTATAATATTCTCTCCATAAAAAAAACCTTTCTTTTTTTGATGAAACTGACTTTGCTTTGTGAAATATCTGTGTGTGAGGACAGGAGTTGAGCTGGAACTCTACAGCGGTGTTTGTGCATTCATTGGACAGTGAATTAACCAGTATTGCACATGTATCAGTTTAGTAGTCTCAGGAATAGTTTCACGGTGATAGTTTCATGAGGTTCCTATCTAATATAAGTAAATATTGCTTGACCTTTCCTACTAATGATGCAGGAATATACAATGGATAGCACTATAAAACAGCCAGCATTTTAAAACCACGCAGGGAATGCTACTCATGTTTAAAATGATGAGCGATGGGCTTTTCACCTCTTCCTCTGAGGATCATAAACTGGGAGTGGCTTAGAATAAGTCATTCAAACTTCATTAACATAAAATGAATGGAAATCAACTGACCTTAATGGAAAATTTTACAAATAACTGAGTCTTTGTAGTTCATTGTTAACTTCAAAAAATTGTGTCAGCTAAAATTCGTGTTTGTCTGGGAAAAAAGATGCCTCTCCAAACCCAAAATCTGGAGTTAATGTTTGATTCAAAATGTTCCTTTGGACTTGGAAGGAAAACAGTGTTGCTGAATCTTTGAAAAGGAAAGGAAATTAAATGTAGTCTCACCAATTTGTTAATGAATGGGAAAGTCACAAGTGCTTTTGCATATCTCAGGATTTATCAGTCTTATTGGAAATCTTGTTGCATTTATTTTTATGCATTAAGATTTTCATGATCATTGGCTCAATCTTAAACAATGTGAAATGGCTCTAATAGGACCCAAAAGGCATTAAACAGGAGGACAGAAGGTCATTGCTACACTTTTAGTTATTGGTTTATTTCTGATACCAAGCAGACTAACAGATTACAACAAAGGATGTAAACCCTTGCATGGCCTGCTGATATAATTTCAATTTTCCTGGATGTTTTGCTTGGACCTCTTAGTCTTTATGCCTCCAGAGGTCATTATACTTGAAGGGATAAATGAAAACCTATGCAAAGAAAGGAATTTAATTAAGTTATCCCATATTCTTAGTGGATAACCATGATGCTGTGGACAAAATTGTAATATTACCTCCTTCACAGGAACAATTTTTACAATATTGACATGAAACTATATAACTGTAATATTTAAAAAAATTAATCTTTTAAAAAACATATTTAGAACAAGACAAATGTTACTTTATCTAGATGTATTATTTCCCAAATAAATTTATTTAGCTTAACTTTATTCTATTTCAGCTGAGATTAAAATCAGGACCTATAACACAAAATTTTAGCACTTTTAATATAAATTTAATTAATATTCTTTTTTATCAGCCCAGCAAATAATTTTTCAATATTCTCTACTGGACTTCTTGTTAGATGCAAAATTGTTATACTTTTGTGGTTGTTTGTTGTTTCTTTTAAAACAGGTTATATGCTGGAACATTGTTTTAAGTTCTCTTCCTTGACTCACTCCATTTACATAGTTTAGATAGACTTCCTTTCTTTTTGTATTTCACATACTTAATGCGACTAAGTTATTTACTTGGTAACCTTTACTTCCTTTTTCCTGTCACAGGAATATGATATATGAATACATGAATATTTCCCTTCTGCATCTTTTACTCTTTCTGTTTCTGGGAGTTTGACATTTTTTAATCTTCCTGTTCTGTAACCCAGTTGTCTTTCAGCTGTGATCAGTATTTATGATTTTACTTTGTGATTCCCGTAACGCCGATGTTGTCATTAGCACAACCTTGGAAATGTCATAACATCTTTTGAAAACAACCTTCATAATATTTTTGCTGGGATTTTTTCAATAATTCTGAATTTAATTTTAGAAGTTATATTGTCAAGGTAATTTAGAAACACCACACAAAATTATAGAAATAAAGTAAATAAAATAAAAGTTTCTTTGTGATAACTCTGGCAATACAGGCTTTTTCTAAGGCATAACATTGTTGGAATATAAATATACAAGCAAAACACCAGTCACAGAAATTCCTCCACATTTTTTTTCCACATAATCCTTCACATTCTCAAGTGCATATCACAGCAGTGTTTTTACCCTATTTACAGAAGGCAACCACATAAAAATGAGGATACTTTCTAGGTATTTAATCTCAGACTTTAAATTCTGCTTTGCCCAGAGTATTTGACCTAATAAGGAGATAATAATAGCTCTGCCTTTACCTTCATATAATGAGTGATTCTACTGGAAGCAAATGACTTCTAAATTGACATTGTGTGCAAATGCCTTCTAAATTGACATTGTGTGCACAGTTCAGCTTTCTGTGGATAATGACTTCTATAAGAACATGACTGATATGTTTAACCCTTAGGTATTCCATGGAAACCACATCAGAGCACTGTAATAGGAATGCTTTAGCACCAAGTCTTGAGTCTGATTCAGATTTTTAGCACATCTTATGGACCCCAGTCTCCTGGGTTAATAATAACTGTAGCAAATTATGGAATATTCCAATTATATTGTGGTACAATTTTGATGTATATAATAATTTTGATTCTGATAATTTTTGATCAGCATGGATATCTGTAGTATCTAAAGTAAATAAATGGTTGTTTTGGAAAAAGAATGAAACTGTGCTTCACCAACAAGCAGTTCTGAGCATTTTAAAGCTATTATCATTTTTATCTATTTTAATGCTATCTGTTTGGAATATCCATTTTAGGATTGTATGTACTTGCTGAACATATCCATATAGTACATTCACATCTATCAAAGTAAGAGCATGAACACTGAAACAAGGATGGACAGAGTAAATTTTGGAGAATTTTCTGACCAGCTGGAGTCCCACTAATATTGAAGTACTCTGTATCTCCCAAATCCACTTTCATTCCCTCGCTGTTTTAGGGAGAAAGTGATTACTGTCATTCTGTTTATTTATCAAGATAAATTTCTCCTCACACACTTTTGTTACTACATACCATGCAAATTGTGAACTTAAAATGTGTTGACATGTTAACTTCTTCACCATTAAAACTGGTAACAAAAATTTCTCATGATTCAAATTACACCACAGCTGACACTGTACTAGTGTACTGGGAAGTGTCAAAGAAGGAAAGCAGTTTAATAGCAGAGAAACCTAAATTATTTTTTCATACTCTTCAGCTGATATTTAATAAACTTTTGGCGGCTCCTAATAGGCAAAAGTCCCATCTAGCTTTTATCTACACTGTGGTACTTAGCCAGTGACAAAATATATGAAAGTGTTGGTGTGTTTGTTTCTGTGAAATGTAGTATCAATTTAAGAATTAAAATTTATGTTAATACTTCACTGTTTCTTTAACCTTCCCAACAGAAAGAACCCTCTGTACATGCCAAAAGAGATTAATTATTTATTTTTTTAATCAAAGCAAAAATAGACTTGAAAAGATATCAGTTCAGAAAAATGTTTTCTTACCATTAAATAAAGGAATGCTTTTTGTGGAGAAGCATGTTTGGCTGAAGAAAACTTTGTGGCTATCACTGTTTCTGCATTGCTCTGGACTCCCAAATAGCTGTGTTTCAAAGGAAGAGTCTACTTAGCCAGTGTGAATTTCCTTTTGGAGAGATCATTCTCACACACGGTCTACAGAGGGAGTTCAGGGAAATTAAAGTCTCCAAGATAAGTAAGCCATTCTGAATATTCCCTGAGGCACTCTTGAAAATGTTATCTCATGACTTAAATGCAATTTATCTATTCTTCTCACAGACACCATAATAATCTTTTGAAATTGTGTTGTGATTTGTAGTCCTTTAGTGAAGAATTTTTTTTGGTTTGTCTGGCCAGAGCAGCCTTTACACCTAAATTTATTTACTGCTTCTTTGGCCTCTTTTACTCTTTTTCCTTATTCCAGAGAAATCATGAAAAAATCTAGATACTTCTAATACACTGAATATTTTTTTAACTATATTCTTCTTTTCAATCTTTCATAATCAATCTGTGAGTTTTTTGAAAAGGTTATTTAAGTTGGGACTGTTTCATATATTCCTGTCAATTTGGCATTAGATGACTAGTCCTACGTAAGTTTGTGCTGTATTTAAAGCCAGTTGTCTGCATGTACTGGATAAACACACTGGCATTTATATATCTCATGATGAATGGTGATATATAAATGTTTGGTAACCAAATGTAAAGTTATAAATGTTCATCTACATGCAGTTATATACATGTAACTATTTATGTAAATTTAGAGAGCAATTTTTTTGTCAGGTAATGTGGATTTGCAAACAGCATGAAGAGGCTGCTTGCACTAAAGGTCACATATGGCACATGCATAGTACAGAAAATGCAGTAAAACTACAAAATATTTAGACTGCTAGAAAAGGCAAATGACAGTGTGGGCCTGAGGATTCATTTCCACTTTTCCTAATGACATGGACTAATTTTCAAAGCCATAAGCAGTTCTTCAGTTTAAAAGCCAAAATTACACTCATGTTTAAATTCCTAATATGGCTGAATTTACTAAAAAAATAAATAACTGGCATTTATTGTAAATATCTTCTCAGGCATCTCAAATCTGTCCTCATGCCAAACATTTACTTGTACTAGTAAGAAAGAACCCTGTGCATAATATTTTGATTTCAGATGGAACCCCTTGTTTTCAAATAGCTTGTTTTCAATAGAACCAACTAAAAAATCTAAAATAAACACATCACAAAGCACAAATCTTCGAAAAAAAAGTTTATAATAATTTCATATTATAGAACAAAGAGAATCTAGAAATGCATTAAACTTACCAATATTAATTACACCAATACACAAAGGGAACACATCTCCTATTTCAATCTTTCAGCCTTTCTACAATACAAGAGCTATAATGAAATTAATCTAGACTGTAGACAAAGAATAGCTTCATATGTGGTAGATCAGATCATTAGCTGCAGAAAATGTTAATCTTTTAATTGCTTTCTCTGGTTATGTATCTGACCCAAAGCACATGCACTTGTAGCAGATCCAAATATTTCCTCCTAATAACAAAATCCCAACATCAATAATTTTAAGCAGCTATATCTCTTGTGATAAATGATTTCAAAATTATTAAATGAGAGAAACGTTTCCAGAGATCCAAGGGGTCAGTCTGTCTATCAGAAGGTCCAGGGCTGAATGAGTAGCAGTGATCTCCTTCAAGGACGGATCTGACAGAAACACAAAGGTAGGTGGTCAGCTGACACCTTCTGGGTGTGAGATGAGGAAAAACAGAATTATGGTCTTGTCTTTGGGGTGTTTTTTTGTTTTGTTTTGTTTGGTTTGTTTTTGTTTTGTTTTAGTTTTGGCTTCGGTTTGTTTTGGTTTTGTTTTTGTTTGTGCTGTTTTGTTTTGTTTGTTTTCCAGACTATGAGGTTAAACTCTGGTTGAAAATTTGCATTCTTTTAGGGTAAGGCGGCTTCAATGTTCTTCAAGACTGTTAGCAGTTTCTGCCAGTCTCAGAAAGGTATTCCTGCATTTTCTGAGAGAATAGCCAACAAAGTGGATTTAATGGTCCTGAGGACTGATTTACATGTTGCCTACTGTTCAGTGTAATTGATATAATAATGGTATTTGTACAATAGCATTAAATTTTCAAGACTACCTTTTCCTGTGTTTCCATTTTTATAAATTTCTGAAGCAAAGAAAAACTAGAAACACTATGCCAGTTACCTGAGCATGTCTTTCTCTTCTTCTTTTAAGATCAGAGGAAAATTTTTTCAGGTTAAATATGATGAACTAAACTCTGTTAAACAGTCAATAAAATGAGCACCATCCTGCATTTCCCTGCAGTGTAAGTGACCAAAGGTTGCACTTAACACAAAAAATGGGATTAGTTTTTATTCAGATGCTTCATTAACAGTAGCAGTGTGTTGCACATATTGAAAAGGCAACCTTACTTTCTTCCAAGAGGTTTATTTATAGTGAATAATATATTTTTGGTACATGAGCAGGTAGTACAAACAAGTTGTTTGTGTATTATAGTATATTATGAGTACTTTATAAATGTCAAAAGAAATTGCTTTTTTAAAGCATATGATATGTTAAATTACTTTGAAATATGAGCTATTTTTTAGTTGTTTAAAATTTGGATATAGTATTTCCATCATGTGCCATGTATAGATGGTAAACTCTAAACTTATTTAGGAAAATTATTACTCTTTTTAGTCATAATTAAGTAGTGCTTGATGAAAAAATATTTAAAATTGCATTTGGTTTGTGTATCAAGGTTGTGGAACGAGGGAGTTGCAAGGGTGGCTTCTCTGAGGTGCTGCCAGAAGCTTCCCTTTGTCCAGTGCCACCTGGCTCCAAGAGGGACTTGGTGCTGTCAGGTGCAGCCCATCAGGGATGGCAGTAGTGCCTTTGGGCTAACTGAAGAAGGAAAGAGAAAATCATTGTGCAGAAGTAATTGCAGCCAGACCAGATAGGAGAGAGAATACGAGAGAGCCAGCTCTGCAGACAGGTCAGTGAAGAAGGCCAGGGAGGAGGTGGTCCAGGCTCTGGAGCAGAGATTCCCCTGCAGCCCATGGTGAAGACCATGATGAGTCAGGCTGTGCCTCTTTATCCCATGAATCCCACAGTGGAGCAATGTCTTACATTAGGAATGGTGTTCCCAATTCAGTGCTCTAGCTGAAGCCTCAGACCACAATGCAGTTCACTTTTCATTATAAGGACTGCCGAGTTTGGAATCACACTCTTGGTAATTAAGTCTTTTTCATTAAATGAGTATGTAACTCCTAAACCAAAAAGCCACTTTCATGTTCCTGTCAGCTCCAAGTTTTGTGCATGAAAATCCATTAGCAGTGGATATGGTGGCTCCACTGACATGGGAAAACCACTGGAGCCTGACTGGGGTAGACCCCAAATATAGGATTTTCTTCTGTTAAAATCAGTTGACAGGAATAATTTAAAACTACCCCCTTCCCACACTTACTTGCAATCTCTTTCCCAATATGATGACAGCATGATTTTGACAGCCTGTTGGACTTTATAGTGCTTGGAAACTAGCAGTGTTGAATAACTGACATTGGCTTACTGTGAGATGGAAACAGAGCAGAAGTCAATGAAGATTATACAGTTTGATTGTTTGGTAAATGAAGATCCATGAGAACTGAAAATCATATAATCTTTATTGGCAGGTTAGTGTTACTTAAAAATGTGACATGAAGAGTGTAAAAAAGCATGGAAAAACATCTGTGTTATCAGGGACAAGACCAGAGCATAAATAATTCCACTGATTTAATTAGTGGCCTTGTAAAATATAGATGGCTAATATTCACTGGCTCTTTAGGTTTCACTTCCTTTCTTTGCATCATATGAGAGCTGACAGGTCAGTTTTAGACACAAGATATTCTTGAAGATTTAAGAAATGCTGTCATAGCTGATTTTCCCCATATTCAAAAGTACCTACCATTGCAATATACTAAAGGAAAAACCACATTAAAAGAAAAAATGTAATGACATTTTTGCAACCTGAGAATTTCCTGGGAGAGTAAAGAAGCTAAAGGAGAAATGCTAACTGCTTAATGTTTTGGGAAATTATGGGAAAATTTTGTCATGAACATTTACCATATGAAAAGCAGTTTTACATTAACTTACTATGTTTCATTAGGAAAATGAAAGGAATAAAGGAATATATGTATTTAATGGGATATACTAAAGAAATGGTCTCAAGTCACTCTCCTAACAGCACCATGAGCAAACATTAGAAAAATTTATATTTAGTTCTTCTGAGAATTAGTTCTCCCCTTCAAACTATATACATTTAGCTTCAGAAAAGATAAACTGGCATTCTCATACAGAGTGAGGCTCAGCAAAAGTCCTTTGTGTTAACAAAGTTGATGATGTTAATGTACTTAGAAGAAGGAAGCTTTCTTGGTCACACTGCTCAAGAGAGAAAGTGTTGACATGTGTGTGTTGATATGTGACTGACATCTCTGAAAGTCTCTTTTGTAGGCATAATTTTGTGTTTTGTCTTTGTTCCTATTCAGTTTCCCTGCGAAACCAAATTTCAGTTTTACCACTTAAAGTGAATTGATTTTCTTTTATGAGTTACTGGGGTCTGAGTTTTTAAAGTTGAATTAATAAAATTTATTAAGTACTCATAAAATTCAAAAATGAAATAATATCATAGTTCATTTCAAGGAGGGAAGTATGTTTTTAAAAAACAAACCCAACCTGAAAATATCTGCTTTTTGAAGACATAAATGGCTATTAATATAATAACTGTTAATATTGATAGTCATATATACGGTAATGGATGCATCTTAAGGTATACCTTATAATTGCTGAATACTTTCAAGCATACTGAAACTAGTACAAATTCTGTTATTAGAGACCTCCCAAGGTACTATCTTTCTACCTTTTTTGGTCTCATGTCGGGCTTCTACTGTATTTTACATACCATATGGACTAAACATGACATTAGTTGAAATTCAACTCTCATAGTCCAGTTTATTTAAACTCATAGGTAAGGAAATGTTGATTTTCCATCAGAGATAGTCTTTCTGAGATTGTGTGTGTCTTGATTCAATATTTATGTATTTACCTACCTGAAGTATGTTTAAGACTTTATTTGCCTAACTAAAACTACTTGTATTTTTTGATTAAAAACAAACAAACAAACAAAAAAGCAGCCAGAAGATTTTTAGTAAGTAATAGATATGGAATTTTTTATCCTTAGGTCATTTGTTCAGATAGAGTTTGGCTGATAATGACTTAATGTTGCTACAGTGTCAGGGTAGCTAAGTGAATTTGTGTCATTGCAGCTGTCAAGGATATGTTAACGTTCCAAAAACTCTTTCCCATGACCATATAAACAGAATGTTTGTGTAGCTAAACACCTTGTTAGCTTATTAAGTATATAAAGTCACTTTTATGTGTCCTTAGCCTTTTAGGATTTTTTTTTCACTTTGTGAGAATATGAGATGCAGCTTTAAAGGAGGTCAACCATTAAGTTTTAATTACCAAAACTGTTCATTTTTACTGTTGTCACTGTTTGCCTCTGCATCTGTAGGAGCACAGGCAGTGCAGAGGGGCTCCTGGCTGTCTCTCTCTGAAGGACATTGATGAGCCCTAGTAGAACAACTTGTTCAGTACCACCCAGTTTTCATTTTTGCCTCTTATCTATGATTTTATGAATAAAAAGTGTTTTGACTCCTGAGCTCCTGGTATGATTTCTGAAAAGAATAGCAAGTTTTATAGAAAGGAAGATTTAAATGTTAAGAGGGCTGTATCTTAGGAAAACAGCAGAGATTGTCCTACAGAAATACAGACTGGCCAAGAGAAATGATGTATAAAAATACTTGTTGGTAGGTCTGACTGTACCCTGTCAGTGTCTGGAGTGATCCTATGTAGTCCACATTGATTATTTTAGAGTAGACATCTGCAGCAGTGTTTTGTCATACGACTGTGCAAAAAATTTAATTACTGCTTTGTGCAATAATGAAATATGTTAAAACTTGGTCTCATACTAGTTCCTCCTTTTTCTTCCCAAATCTCAAACTCCACTAGAAGAGCTAAGCTCAAGTGACTGTCATGGTAGAATTGTCACGGTATAATTGTCATAAAGCCTTTAAATTGTAATCCCCAAAAAATTTATGGCTCAAAACTGATTGAAAGCCACCACTGTCCAAATAGGTCTGACTGGAAGCATTCAATAAGAATTCTTCCTCCAACTTTCTAGTTGTACTGCTGGATATTGCATTTTCTTTGTGATAAATTTTGGTTATAAAGAATCAACCTTCTTCAACATGAAAAAGACAAGTAAAGAAATTCTATCAAATTTCTAAAAGATGTGGGATGCACTCATCCTGCTTTTCACTGTAATGCCACTGTTGAGAAACAGTGGTTTGATTAGCAAATGCTTTATTTAGAACTTAAATGGGTACTTCAGTACTAACCATGAGAGGGGGTACCTTTCATAGTTCTTAAATCTTTATTAACAGCAAACCAAGGTATCCATGGGATCATAGTAGACAGAGGTGTGGTTTGCCACATGGCTTGAGATGAGTTCTAAAAATGCTGATTCAGATATCTTTCCTTCAGATACCTTTTTCTAAAACATAATGTGGAGTTTTACATAGAAATTTCAAATAATAATTTTTATCAGACAGTAAACTGGCAACTGGTACAAAGAAGAGAGGCCAGATACACTGCGTGTGTCTTGCTGTGAAATCTACATGCCTTTCTAAGACAATATTAGACACAAACCAGTGTTATAGTCTAGCAAAAATTATAGCAAAGACACCTGGGAGGAAAGGGTGTGATTTCTTTGCCAGTAGTAAAGAAAAGAAGAAAGTTTAAGAAGACAGCACTGGGATGAGTCTCATAAGACCTTGGCATTTCACATCAAGTCCACAATGACCAGACATAGAGCCACAGCTGAAAACTGCTCTGCACCCTGTCAGATCTTTCAACATCATCTTCATAATTTTGATTTGTAAGCCAAATTTTGTTATTTCTCTTTTCCCCTACTCCTTGAAAAAAGAAGTAGAGAATGAGAAACAGTGGTTATTTTAATTGAAAACCCCCAAAATTTTAAAAAGTAATATGCATCTTTCTTGTTATGGGATGAGTTTATAACCTTGTGACTATGATGAAAATTATAGAATAGAATATAGCAAGACATGAACCTGATCACTGCATTCAGAAGAGTAGAGGTTTGAGGCATTCTTCAGAAAAGCCAACTTCAGTTTCTCTCTGTGAGTGCTACCTGCTTAGGCAGCCATGGAATAGCATGCCATAGGATATGAGAGTTTCTGCTCCTCAGGAATACCTTCCAGAACAGGTAGTCTCCCATTGCTCCCGGAAACCCCATCCTCAGGACACTGACCTCCCTTGCCTAGGCAGTTGTGTCATTAATTCAAACTGTTACTTTGGAGGTGGACTAACAGGCAATATTTGTCCTTGCAGATTTAACAGCTGAGTAAAGCATTACATATATACTGGCTAATGATGTGTTGAGACTACTGCTCGCTGACAGCACACATTATGTCCTTCGGTAAGGTGCAGTTCACAGGTCTGTGCATCTATAGCCACATCTCAATTATCAGTGGTCTGTAATCTGATCAATGGCCTGTTACCCCCATATTTTAGCAATCAATGCTGTGATTTTTAATTAAAGTTAGCCATTTGTGTGAAATGATTACTCTGTTCATTATCTTGACAATTTCATTACTGTATCAGGTAAAATGAAACATTTATAGCAAGAGGAAAATATATGAGCTACCGTAAGGTTCAAGGAGGTTCATCACAGCAGTTGGCTGAGCCTGTTATCATTAACATCAAGGGAACAGGTCACAGTTCCTGCTATGCCACATGCCAGTTATCTCCTTTTAAATGAATTATACATGTATTCATTAAAATTCCCTAAGTACTATGGGAACATGAACATTACAAGCATTTGTAGCCTGCTTGCACTTTCTATATCGTGATATGCATGTGCAATGGCGCTGAGAAGGATTTGACTATGAAAGGGTTTGCATGCATTATAATGCACCTAGGAGCTCTGTTGAGTGTTTCACATTCCATATGCAAAAGTTGTTTGTGTGCTTTGACTTCATACCAGCTGAGAATTCAAGAATTCAACTTTGCTCTTTATTTTTTCAAAGTGTACTTCTATGTATTTCTTATAAGTCCCAGGGGGTAAATAAGTGGATGCCCTGAGGAGCAGCCAAAACTTTTGCTCCTGTTTCGATCTGGGAGCAGGTGGGAGGAAAAACAAGAGGGGAGTACAGCAGAGGAGCAGGAGACATACCAAGATGAACGTCTCGATGAAAAGTTATCTGTATGTAATTGCGTGAACCCACCAAATGAAATTATCATCAGAGTCCTTTGAACAGGAAAGATTATTATTGTTCTGATGCTGAAAGATCAACAACAGCTGAGCTTTTAAAGATGGTTACAGAGACATTGAACAGAAGGGAACATGGGCACATGGCCTCTCTGTCACCTTGGAATGCCTCAAGGCTGCTTCTGTTATGCACACTGGTCTGATGTCCAACTTTTACACATCTAGACTGTTGACAGAGGCCGTGCTTTGTAGTTCAGCTGTCATTTTTCTGAAGGGTGAAAGGGCAGAAAAGGGCTGGAACTGGGGAGAGAAGGGAAGCATAGAGACAGAGTGGACTAGGTTTACCACCATTAGGAAAATTCTATTCTTTCCACTGAAAATTTCAGCTTTAATTTTCCAGAGGACATACTAATAATTTCCTTAGCATTGGATGTTACTTTGAGATTATAATAAGACAGCAGAGCACAGATTTATTTTTTTCCCTCACTAGAAGCATCTTCAAAATGATTCAGTGAGCAAATTTCTTGGGAATGATGCTTAGTGCTTTTAGGGCATTAGGAAGATGGACACCTGTATTCCAGCTAATTTACATTTCAAAGAGGTCCATCATTTCTACACTGAGCTAATTTCATCTCCAACTGTTTTGTTACCAGGATTGGTTATAACATTATTTTGGGAATCCAAGCACCTCAACATTTTGACTTTCTGGGTAAGAGTTCTTGTTACCTGCTGGTTGCACAGGAGATAGAGCAATCTATTATGTAATAAAATGTTGTGCAATCTGTGCTAATTAGACAAGATCAGACCGAAGGTATCAGTTCTGAGCTAGTTCCAGCTCTGTGTTTCTGTATTCAGACTGTGAATCAAAATGTGGAATACTGGTATCTGCATGTTCACACAGAGTTATTTGTCTGTAAAGAGAAATTAGCTCTAGAGGATCCTTCAGACTGCATACAGAGTTCTCCCCACTCCTCACACATTTTGTTGATATTTCAATAGACTTTCTGAATTATGGGATTCTAATATTCTTCTAACTGAAGTGACAAATTTCAAATAAAGCAAAAATTTGGATGTGTGAGATGTAGCCTATTCCAAGAAGCCATATACTTTAACAACTCTTCTGTGCAGTTTTGGCAAAAAAGCTGCAAAGTGAAAGTGGGAACTGCATAAACTGCATTACACCTAATTATTTCTGCTACTTTCCATTTTTGTAGCAGTGACACTGTGAATGCCCATTCTGGTGAAGAAAATCTTGTAAATTATTAATGACTCCATGGATAGGTTTCTACAAAGAGCACATGTCACCAAGATTGTCAGGAAGAAAATAAAGAATACATGAGGGGGATTTTTTTTTTTTGCCAGTGGGAAATTAGATGGTGAAACTTTTCCATTTCTGTGTAATAGGGACTCAACATTTGTAATAATCAGAAGGGAAATATTATAATGGCTTAACAACATTACAGAAATTTAAATGAGAAAGAAACCAACAAAACACTCAATCCCAAAAAAAAGAGATAAAAAAACTGAATTGAAAACAGATGTGAGCTTATTATTAGAAATTTCTAAATTTAATCTAAATTTTAGGAACAGGACAGGCAAACAAATATCATAAAGCTGGTTAGTAGGACATTACATATTGGTTATTTAGCATTCTTACTTTCCCATAATTAAACCACTGGGAGCACAGTAAATGCACAAACATATATTGAAACGAAATAAATCCTCAATTTAGCTTCTTGGGTGCTAAGTAGTTTTCAGAGAAAAAACCTGTAATGATAAATAATACAACCTTTGTTGGGGAAAAGGTGATGGGAAGAAAAAAATCACAAAAAAAGGAGAAAGCAAACACATTGAGCTTAAACCTTACACTCCTTTTGACATTACTTGATTGTCCTTACCTTCTAAGGACATGCACCACCTACTGGAAAAAGCTGCTATCAATCAATTGTACCTGTAGGAAGAAGAAAGAAATAAATTTCTCGAGCCTTTCTGAACACTGAAATCTGCTTCCCAAAAGGAATTATTGAAGAGGTAAATACAGATGGGGAAAATCAGCATCAGAATTTACCCAATCACAATGCAGCTCAGGACTTTCATGTAGTTCCATTCATGGCTCTGCTTTGTGGCTGTATTTTTGCACCTTTACACAGAAACTGGCTAAGGTGAGCTGTTCTTTTCCTCATGATGGTCCTACTGCAAAGCCAGAATACTTTCTGGGATCAGTACTTTTTGGGATTCTGGATTATATCCTTAATTCTTCCAACAAGACAGAAGCCACTAGGTTTTGCATTTGTTAATGAGGCAGATAGTGAATGAGCATGAAGTCTACACAGTACTTACTCACTGACCTTTACCTTTGCAAATCTTTTGTCATTATGAAGAAAACGCTGTGTTTCTGTAGAATTATGTTGCATTTTTGAGAACATTTAACTTATTTAAGTTAAAATAGGCAATTAATGTATTTTTGATATCTTAGTTTGATAAGACATTAACAAAAAAAAAAAATCACCGGGATTTACCTTGATGTGTTAAGTGGCTTGAAAAGATTTTATGTAGTTAAAAGGAAAAAAATTTAAAATCTACTTCTTGTAATAATTTCTGAATAATCCTATGAATTCCTACATTATCTTACCTTTATCTTAGTATTTAAGTATAAAAGAAAAAGAAAGCAAGATAAATAATGTCTGAAATTTAAGGCTTTCTTGATGGAAAAAAAAAAGTGGATTAAATTTTCCTGAAAGTGAAAACATGGCTTAAGATTCATCTTGATGGCAATTTTCTATGTCCACAGTAGTTTAGAACTATTTTTCAAGGCATATATGTTTTTTTTTCTACATGACTACAATTTTTTTTTTTTAATTCAGATCTCAATACAGGGTAATGGAATTGTAGGAAATTATTTTAATTTTAATGATTCATGTAATTTTCTGCTTTTAGAGTGAATGTTTAAATACTTTGTAATTGCAGAATCCACTCTAAGTTGGATTGTATCTTTTCCATTATTGAATATTTAGGATTTTCTTATTTGTCCACTGTGGTGAGTAATAGGTGTAATAGTAATGAGTTAAGGGTGCTAAACATTTTTTGTGACTGAATTTTCTAAAACTTTCCTCTGTAAGGGAATATTAGGGAAACATGCTCTTTATTTTTGCAGTTTTGGAGACATTGATAAAAGATTGTATAAGAGAAAAAAGTTGGGCTTTTATTTTTTTTTCCCCAAACAATTTAACCAGACATATACAGCACCATTATTTTTCAAGGATTGCTTTGAATTAGACAACTCTAAGTGATGTCTTAATTTTTGCTGTAATCACCATGAACATGTAAATACACAATGATTGTCTGTGTTCAAAAGTCACAATTTATTCCAGTAATAATGATTGTCATTTGCCTTCTTCATGTTTGTCTTTTAAATATTGGTGACAGAAACTGAAAATAATACTTTTTTTTTTACATACATAGCTGATCTGCTTATTAGTGTGGAAATTGGCTTGTTTCTATTGCTAATCCTAATTTTGTCTTCTGATTTAGGCTATGTCATCCCCAAACACTTCAGGCATTCCTCAGGTATGGGAGATGAGATTATAGTAGAGCAAAACTTGAGAAAGTATGAATGATCAATGTATTTGTTAAGACTATTAATGAAATTACATTACTTTCACTACCCACCAGACGAGATCAGTCTAAATGAAGAAGGAAGGAATCATAAATGGAAAGTTAGATACATTTTTTTGCAAGTTGCTAGATAACAGCTTAAATACACCTGGAAAAGACAAGCTCCTCTCTCATGAAGGCCTGGTTTTCTAATTATCTTTGACAAGCAGAATTACTACAAAAAGTTGTAAAATACTTGAAATCTATGTATGTGGTTTATCATGTCTTTGTAGATACAATGAAAGGAAACGTTTGGCAGGATGCCCACACTGATGGTGTAAGTCCACTAACAGCCCACCTGCAAGAGAGCTGCCTAGGCTTTAAGTGAAACAGCTCCAAATTGTGGGAGACCAAGTGGTCTAGTGAAATATTTCTTTAGAAATAAGAGAGTCTTTTTTTCTTATCATTAAATATGCCATCAATCTTTCATCTAAGAAGAAATTGATGTGTTAATAACACTATTCTCTTAAATATTTGAGCAATGCTTAAGATATTAATGCTATACTGGTACTGTCCATTTATTACTAGAGAGAGAGAAAGATGGCTAATGACCAGAAAGACAAGACACTACAGTGTGGAGAAAAAATTGCTTAAAGGTAAAACTGTAGTGAACTGAGATTGAAGAGGTAAGAGAAGGAGAAGAACATGGCCTAGGGGACAGGAAGAATGTGTAGAGCAAAGACGTGATGTAAATCTGAAACAGTAGAAGTGAAAGGGGTAATCATTTTAAAACAATGAAGTAAAATATTGTTTAGAAAATTCTGCAATAATCTCTTAGCTTTTACAATACTCAGTTTATTTCAAACATCCCAGATGGTGCAGCAGTATTCTGTAAAGAAGCTATCTGATGGGATGGGTAGTGTGTGTATGTGTGGTGTTCCATATCAATAAAGCCCCTTTGCCTCCTAGACAGTGAAGAATCACTGTGTTTATTGGGACTCTGGAAACACACCTAGAGTCAGCAAATTCCCACTCAGGTCAAAATGAAGTAGAATTCTGTTAAAATTATGTCACATTTTTAGTGCATACTTGGTAAAATCTTATTTAGGACTTGATAAATTAATCTCTTTTTGATTTATTTTATAACAATTTAAATCATGTTTAGTGCACAAACATGAGAGAGATTGTGTTTAAAGGGTTTGGTAAGCAGTGCCCTCCTTGCCAAGGTGACATATGCCATAATGCCTAGTAAGTGATCTTTTTCCAGAGAACATATGTTGGGTACATATGGATACCAGTAACCAGCAAGATGTCATTAGAAATACTTTTGAAGTTTTTATCCTAAATATTGATAACTTTGAATCTAAACGTAGCTGCAGCATTTTGTAATCATCATCATCATCATCTTAATACTAATACTAATAACTGCAGCAGTATCAACAACTAATAGTAATAGTAATACCAATAGTAATAGTAATAATCCCTTTTAAGTTTCCAAACCCCAGTTTAATTTTTTTGTCTTAATGTTGTATGGCATTATGAAATGGCACTTTTTCATCATGTTTACTCCTGCCATCCCTAATGCATTACCAGGTGTGAGATTAATGAGTGGAGCACATGAGACCTGCCACAGTTAATCACGTTTGTAACCTTTCAGATGCACAGCAGAATATTTCTTGCTGTGAAACATCCTTTACCTTTTAATCTCTGCTGAGCATAGTGCTAACTCAACACTGTAAGTTTTTCTTATGTATTTCAAGTTAAGTCACCAAATTATTATTCCTCTTTCACATTTTTCTATCAAAGAACTGCTTGTATTTCAAGGAAATATTGAAGTAGTCAGAGAGTGATAAGCATTTTCTGGAATTAATGAAACATAAATAGATGTGAAAGAAGTGGTACTTTCACCATCATACATCATAATATTCACAGATAACTTATATAATTTTTAGAATAACTTTTAGTTTAGAAGTTTACACTTGATTTTCAACTTTGCATGAAGTGTCAAAAGATCTGGCCATAAAATGAGGCTATTCACGTGCTCATATATGTCACTGAACACAGGCAAAAATATGTAAGGCCTGAAAATTCCAAATTAATGTTTTTTTTACTTCTGGAGTCATTTGAAAGATCTCCATGTGAATACATGTATCTGGTTGTTCATATGTATTTTTAATTTCAAATTTAGGAATGTTGGTGTAAATGTTACTAATAATTCTTAGGGGAATTTAGTATATATATGTTTAAACAATACTCTGAATCATAAAATCTCAGGATGTTATGGGTTAGAAGGGATTTTAAAAGTAATTTAGTTCCAGTTACCTTGCAATGGGCAGGGACAAATTCCACTACACCAGGTTGCTCAAGACCATCCAGCCTGGCCTTGAACACTTCTAGGGAGAATCCACAACTTTGGGCAATCTGTTGCAGTGCCTTAGCACTATTACAGTAAAGAACTCCTTTATTTTTGATCTAAATCTACCTTCTTTCATTTAAAAGCCATTCCCTCTTGTCCTATCACTACATGACTTTATAAAATGTCCCTCTCCAGCCTTCTTGTAGCTCTCTTGTAGTTACCAGAAGGCTGACAAAGTCTCCCTAGAGCATTCTTTTCCGAAAACAGTCCTAACTCTCTTAGTACACCTTCCTAGGAGGGGTGCTCTAGCCCTCTGATAATCTTTACAAGCCCCCTCTGGGCTTTTTCAGCAGGTCTATGTCCTTTTTATGTTGGGGGCTGCAAAGCTGGATGCATCACTCTAGGTGGGGTCTCATGAGAGCAGAGTAGAGGAGGAAGAATCACCTCCCTTGACCTGCTGGTTTCGCTTCTTTTGCTGCAGCTAGGGCACGTTTGGCTTTCTGGCCTGCAAGGGCACATTGCTGGGTCATGGCAAGCTTCTGGCAAACCAGCACCTCCAAGTTATTTTCCTCAGGGCTGCTTTCACTCCGTTCTCTGCAACGTGCACTTGCAGCCCAGGACAAGCGCAAGTGCCCTGGGTCAGGGTAATTGTAGGCACAAATACAACCCTTGTCAAATTCCATAAAGTTCACATAGGCCTCCCTCTCAAGGCTGTTGAGGTCCCTCTGGATGGCATCACCTCCACCCAGCATTCCAGCTGCACCACACAGTTTGGTGTTTGCCAACTTGCAGAAGGTGCATTCGATCTTACCATGGATCAGGTGCATTCGGTCTTACCCTGGATCAGGTGCCATGGACTTGTCTACCTCCAGGTTCTTCAGGTGTTCTTCAACCTGATCCTTTTCTCCAGTGGGTGGTAGGTGAGAAAGCAGTAATAAGAGTTTCTTCTTCCTTATTTGGTGTTACAGGAAGAATTCACTCAAAGAATGCAAGTCAAGCTATTACTTCTTTAGCCCACTTTGTCTGGCCCTGACATAACTAAGAACAGGCCTTTTCCTTGACCTTGCAATACAGGATCCAACATTTTGCCTTGTCTTGTTTTGGTTGAAGCTGATTTTACCTTGATTTGGCTATGATAATTGGATATTGTCTAAAAGTCATGTCACTGACACCTAAACTATTTTTTTGTTCTTGTTTATCTTTGTGCAGTTGTATAGTGTAAAATATCATGGTAGTTAATAGACAATCATTCTAAGGAGAATGAAAATGTGGAGTAGAAGCAGAGAGACCTGGAACTACAGGCAGCAGCCCTGGGTAGTGCATTAACCTTGATATTTAACTCCTATAACAAATGAGTTATAACAGCAGAGGGTGGGCATGGCTGTGGAGGGTTCTGGCTGCACTAAGACCTGCTCAGAAGGATGAACACTGCCTGGAACTAGGAGCTTTTGTCTCAGGGGCAACACGACAGGAAGACCCAACTTAAACAGGCTCCCCCAGGGTGAAAAGGCCCATAACAAAAATTAAACAATAGGATAGGAGATTTTCCATAATAAATCAGGCATGCAACTGTGACCAGAATGGCAACTGCCTAGAATCTAGTATAAACCCTCTCATTATGCATGGGGGTAGTGATTACAATAGCAAAACCATTTTTGGCTGCGAAAATTAATTCCATGTACTAAATATGTATTTTATATCTACACACCGATAAAAAAAAATAAAATAGGGAAATTCCTAGAAAAAAAATCACAAAAACCATTCTAAATATAATGGCAAATACTATGTATCATCAGCTACAGATACACTTTAATATTTAAAACTTTTCTTTTGTAAATCTAGATTTTGACATGATATGTCTAGAAACTTTCAGGCAGCACTAATGCTGCAGTACTCTGTACACTCTTAATGCTAAACCTATAATTTTATTCAGACTTGTAAATCTAATTTCACAGAAATTTCCTATATACAAAGACAACAAGGAAAAAACCCTT
This sequence comes from Fringilla coelebs, assembly GCF_963513975.1. Classification (NCBI taxonomy): domain Eukaryota; kingdom Metazoa; phylum Chordata; class Aves; order Passeriformes; family Fringillidae; genus Fringilla; species Fringilla coelebs. Next base: position 18,053,729 of record NC_140033.1, on the reverse strand, counting down.
GACCCCATTTAAGGATAGTGCTCATTTTTGCAAAATACATGAAATGTTTAAGTACAGAATGATAATATTTTTTTTAAAAAATTACTATTACTTGTCTTTTGTTTTCATTCAGATCAAATAAATTACTTTTCAAAAAGGTGAATAATAAGAAAAAGTGGCTTTAATTAAATGAATTGCACAAGCTACATTTTATGAATTTAATTCTATCATATATGCACTGCAATAGAATTTAAAATCACCTTTGTTCCTTTGAATGCTACCACTAACATAATTACCTTAAAAAGCCTACATACTTATCTTTATAGATGTATGTTTTTAACATTTGTTTTGTACATTTGATCCAATGATACAATCATAAAGAAATTTACATTACTCTTATTGAAAACTCTTTCTCATCTTGAATTTCTTTTTACTGTTGTATTCTTGTTAAAAGTTACTGTTCCCATACCTTTGATGAGTTAATATCTGGTTTCTCTATCCTTATCTATTACATTTTATAAAAAACCCCACAGACTGAACATTTCATAATATCTAAAGCCATTAAGTACTCAAGGAATTTTTCATTATTACCATTCCCTATTTGCTTCAATTTCTAAGTCTGAGCAGGACCTGAAACTTGTCTCATCTCATCAAAGCTGAGAGGCTTCAGAGCTGTATTATATATAAGTCCCATCAAGATTCACAAACTATGCATTCCTTCATCTGCTTCCCCTGAGGGACCCCAAGCATCTGATCATACCTACCAGATGGCTTGGTCTTGATAAAACAAAGCAAACACAACTGCTTTCAGTAAAAACACAGATAGGAAAAAACAAATGCTGCCTTCTTCCCTCGGCTTAGTAGCCCACAAGTCAGAATTCTTACACAGTATGGAAAAACTGGATTCAGTGCCTTTCATAGTCACTCTTCTATCTTCTGTGTCTTAACATCAAGATACAGACTAATCTCCAATGTCAGAAGGGATTTATATACTGCTGTCAAGAAAAGAGGGAAAATGAAAATAGCTTTTAAGTTACTGTAAAACTTTCACCTGGAATACAGGGGAATTGATTCTTTTCTTGCTTGAAGAATTATCACTATTAAGCACTGTGGAGCATATATTAAATCTGTGGAGCACATACTTCACTAGAAGTTATGCTTCATTGTAGTGACTCCAGGATTTCCACGAGAGAGTTTTTTACTGTTTTTTTCTTGTTTATTTAATGTAGTTTGATTCCTTTGATTTGTTTCAATTGCTTCAGATGACTGATGGTGTTACTTGTTAATGGTATCACCTTCTTCTGAAACAACCTAGAAGGACCTGTCCTAAGGATCATTATGTTATTAATTTATTATTGAAATACATAGGAATTTGGGAGTTGAAATATAATTGAGAATCTAAATGCACTTGAATTTGGAAAAATCCACAAAGATATATACTGAAATAGGTAGTCTGTAGCAATAAATATGTAAGAGAGGTCACCCCATTTAGATTACCATTCAACATTTTGTGCTGGTTTTGGCTGGGTAGAGTTAATTTTCTTTGCAGTCACTAGTGACTAGGGACTGTGTTTTGGACTTAAGCTGAAAATGATGCTGATAATATAGAGTATTGCTGAGCAGGACTCAGAACCAAGGCCTTTTCTGCTTTTCACACTCCCACACCAGTTAGGACTCTGGAGGTGCAAGGGAAGCTGGGAGGAGACACAGCTGAGACCGGTGATCCACGCTGACCAAAGGGATATTCCAGACTGTATGACATCATGCTCTTTTAAAAAAGTGGGAGGAAGGAGGACAAAGAGGGAAACAGTGTGGTGGTGCTGGTGCTCCTGAGTGATGGGGCCCTGCTTTTCTGGTGATGGCTGAACACCTGCCTGCTCATGGAAAGCTGTGAATGAACTTTCTTTTGCTTTGTTTAACTGTGGTTTTTGCTTTCCCTGAGAAACTCTCTATCTCAACACATATATTTTCTAGCTTTTATGCTTCCAATTTTCTCCCTGATTCAACTGGTAAGAGAGTGAATGTCTGCATGGTACTTGGTTGCTGGCTGGGATTAAACTACAACCCACTTTGAAGAGTGATATTTATAGATCTTAGAATGATTTAATGTGGAAAAGACCTGTAAGATCATTGAGTCCATATGGCAACCAAGTCCACCACTCAACTACATCCCTGAGTGCCATATTTATATGTCTTTTAAATACCTCCAGGGATGGCAACTCAACCATTTATCTCAGCAGCCTGTACCAATGCTGCTTCTGTGAAGAAATTTTTCCTACCATCAATGATAAATTATGGAAAGGGGCTTGGGGAGCACCTTCAGCAGCTCCCTGCATATCCTTGGGTGGATGATTCCATCCCATCATAGATCTGTGTGCATCTAAGTGGTGTAGTGGGTCACTGACCATTCTTCCTACGGGGGCTTCATTCTCCTCCCCATCCTTGTCTTTAGCTCAGGGGCTGGGTACTTACAGAACAACTGGTCTTACTATTTAAGTCTGAGGCAAAGAAGGTATTAAGTATCTCTGTTTCCCTCAGCTCTTGTCACTAAAAATAAGATTCAGTGAGTGGAATATGGAACTATACTAATTAATCAGAAGAAAATCAGGAGAAAAGAAGAAGCTGAAGTATCCAAAGTCAGTCAGGTAAAAAGTCAGTCAGGTAAAAAGTCAGTCAGGTATCTCAGTCAGATTTTCTGCCAGGTTATGAATGGAAATTAGTTGTATCACCATGTCTAGTTCAATATAAACAATCTGAAATTCCCACTCTCACTTTATGGCTAAGAATGTAACATTTCAATGTGTGACTAGGCCATTAAATTTTCAGTACTCTATATTGCTTTGCACTTTCTCTTGCGTACTGAGTCCTTCCAAACCAGCTCAGTAGCTTCAGCCCCAATTACTTCTCATCAAAATCAATTTTCCCTAAAGTTCTATCTCACATTTCTGTAAGATCCACTGTCTCATTCATCTCTGCCTTTTGTCCCCACCTGGAGAGTGGGTTCTGCTGCTGCCTCTGGTGCTGTGTAACGTGAACCACTGCAGGAGCAGTGCTGTAGGATGAAATAATATTGTTAGCTCTGGAACAGTGAAGCAGGTCAAGCAAGTGCATTGCAGACTCAGGGTTTCCATTGACAGTATCCTATAGAGAAGGAAATAATAATTGTCATCTAATTTGATTGTATGCAAGATGAAGAGGTATCAACAAAATAACAAGCCTCATCACAGAATATGGATTATCCTGGTGACTAGTGAAAATCTGCTTATTTGCTACAAACTATACAGAGCCATGTTTAGATAACAAACCCTACTACATTTTTCTGAATGTATTTCCTTCCTCTAGCAGGCAGAAATAAAGGGAGACTAGCACCAGTCAGTCTCAAAAAGGTTTGTCTGTGATTGTCTAATATGCAGAATTTGATTTGGTAGTGTTTCATTTAGTAGTGTAAGCATGGTCTCAAGTCACTTACAGACCTAAACAGTTTTTGCAAAGAATACATCTTAAAAGCCTTGCTGGAAGCTCAGTAGGTGTAAATTAGCACTTCCCATCTCTTGTTAGCCACAAGCCTTTGCAGCTCTTCACACATCAGCTGGCAGAAACGTAGACTCCTGTGGGGTTAATAGGCAGCACAGCAGGGGTTTGGAGAAGCTAGGGTGACATATTTGAACACAGATTTATACCCAGGATAAGATGTATTTATGTTAAGTCAGATGATCCATGGAAAGTATGAGTCTAGTCTGAGATACTTGGGAAGAGAAGATTCTACACTTTACTACAGGATAATAGTGGGCATATGGGCAATTACTGCAAGCCCTAAGGTCGCACAGAAAATCCTTAGTAAAGGTTGTAAATCCAGGTTGAAGTCCTGATGCATACCATCACCTCTCTTTGCTTCTTTTTTCTTTTTATTTAAATGTGAATATTTCAGAAAAGTTATGCAGTTCTGCATTAATCAAGCAGCATGTTTCAGCAAGTAGGATTTACAAAGGGTGAGGATTCAGAGATTATCAGTATTTCCCACACCTTATCTGCAAAGCAAGTCTTAATAGTAGGAAAACACAGCTTGAAGCCAGTTACAGTTGATTTCGGTGGGAATTGCTCAGCCCCCTGCTTCTCTGTTTCAATGGGAGACAGCATGGGCTAACTGCACAAGATATGAATGCTCTGTCAGCTTCTAAATGGGTGACTTGTAAGGCTGAAGTCAAAGCATTTCTTTGAACTTCTGCAAGTATGTATTTCTCTCTCTTTTTTCATTTTCCCCCCTTTCTTTTAATTTGCCAATATTTTCCCCTTATTTTTTTTTCTAATTAAATTGGCTGCAGTTCAAGAGAAAAACATCCCAGTCCATATGTCACTGTGTTCATCGCAGGCAAGTGTGGTAAAAACATAGCAACCTCTTCTATGTTTTTTCAGTAGACTGTAATAAAGCTGTGTTTATTAGTTACGTGATTAAAAAAAAATACCAGTTTTGCTTTGTTTTAAGGAAAGCTAAAACCCAGTGTCTTGAATACACAATTAGCCTTAAACAAGTAAAATAATTTTTTAAATAAAATTTTCAAGGCTTTTTCCTCTGTCTTTCACAGATGAGGCAACAGGCCTGAATTTCAGAGAGTCAATGAACTGTGAATAGATTAATGTCTGGTTCACTTTCATTCCCCACTGCATAGCTGATTAGATATATGTTACTTTTCCAATAGATACAAATTATCTGGGAGGAAATGTATCACCAACATTATTATGTTTTTACCATGACTGGGAGGATCGTCTGACATCTTAAAACTGGAGAGAAGAGTGCTTTAGATTTCCACAGCCAGAGTTCTCTGAGGTAGATCCCAATAGTGAACCAGGAGTGTTTCTCTATTGCACCCTCACTCCAAGTTAGTAGCAAATTCCCATGGATTTGTGGGAAGCAAAACATGACAAATTCATATCTCTTCTACTGGTACCAGTTTAATTCTGGATTTTAAATGCATTCACATTAAAAGATTATTTATGCAGTTATTTCCCCCCATGGAGGGGTTACCTCCTGTAATCCTAGCACTTCATTGTTTCACAGAAGTTGTCTTCCCAGAACATGTCTTCACATTTTTAAAATCTGACCTCCCTTCTTACATTTCATATCCATACATCAGTGGCTTTTTAATATTGTGATTCCTATTGTTAACACCCAGGCAAATATGGCTGCATATATTTCTGCATATGGATGTGCAAAGGACTACATCCCAGATCTACTTTAATTTATTCACTATTCTCATTACTTTAGAACAAAGGAAAGGCCATACATACCTAAACATACTGTCCTGGTCTGTAGCCTGTCTCTGACAATGGCCAAGGCTTGGGGAAGTAGGGATCTTTACAGTGTTACTTCCCTAGACATACCCTCAAAATGCTTCCAGTTTGAATCTGGGATTTTTTCAAAGTAATGATTTAAAAGTAATTTTAATTTTTTTGCAAGAGGGATGCCCTCGTGCAAAGCAGCTCTGTAGAGAAGGACCGGGGAGTCCTGGTGGACAACAAGCTGTCCATGAGCCAGCAGTGTAGCCAAGAAAGGCAATGATATCCTGGGCTATATTAAGAAGACCATTACCAGCAGGTCAAACAAAATGATCCTGCCCCTCTGCACTGTCCTGGTGAGGCACCTCTGGAGTTCTGTGTCCAGTTCTGGGCTCCTCAGGACAAGGAGATATGGAGCTCCTGGAGCAGGTTGATGACTAAAGGGCTGGAGCATCTCTCTTATGAAGAAAGGCTGAAGCCTGTGGGCCTGTTCTGCCTTGAGAAGAGAAGACAGAAACCTCATCAATGTATATAAGAATCTGAAGGGCAAGATATCAGGAAGACACATCCAGGCTTCACTTGGTGCTGCCAGACAATAGGACAAGAGGCGACAGGCAGAAACTGATGCACAGGAAGTTCCACCTGAACAGGAGGAGGAATTTACATTGTGGGTGACTATGCACTGGAACAGGCTGCCCAGACAGGGTGTGGAGTCTCCCTCACTGGAGATATTCAAGAACTGTCTGGACACAATCCTGTGCTATGTGTTTTAGGAGGACCCTGAGTGAACAATGAGGTTGACCAGATGAGTCACTGTAGTCTCTTCTTATTCTGTCATTAGGATATTTTTACCTTTAATAATCCTTGATGAATCTGTTTTTCATGTTTTCTATTAATTTATCAGCTTTATTTTTAGAACTCATAAACATTTGTATTCTATATTATCTCATGGTACCATTTTTAAAGGTTTAATTTTGGAAAGCTGCTTCTCTTTGATGCCTATTTATTGAGGAGATAAATAGAAAAAGGAAATTTGAGTTTCACATAGCAGTCAAGATGCTAATTCACCTTGTGTTTAAGCAGGTTTGTATTGACATGTTGCACTTTGCTTTCTACTTCCTTTTTCTTAATGGTTCTTATGATCTTGTTTACCTTTTTTTTTTGGTACCTATTTAAACCCTACTGATGTTCCATAGTGGCATCCAGAGTCTCAAGTAATTTCTTCTTGAATGGTAGCAGCTGATTTAGAGATTTTAAAATGATAGATGCAACTTATAGTTAATGAGAATGTAAATGTCTTGTTATGCAAATGTCTTATCTTCTGGCCATAAATAAAGGTATTGCTAGTATTTTGGTTACAGATTATTTCATTTTAGTTTGCATATCTCATAATATGAATTTAGTGGGAACTAATATAATATTTTTATATAATCTTGGCCAAAATCTTTCTTACTCACTTTTTCCAGGGAATCTTGGATGTAAATCTCTCCCTAAGAAATCTGTGATTCATATTTTGCTTTGAAAGCTGTAAATAAGTCATTACATTTCTAGATTAAACTTGTCATTTGTTGCCAAAATGGAAGCAAATGGTATAAATCAACAAACAATTGCTGTGTAGAACTTCTGATGTACTTCAAGTTCACGTTTTACTCTTTTATATGTATTCTCAACCTGCAAATGTTTGTCTTTGTCCTTATGTCTTGAAATTTAGTCTCTTTTAGAAATCACACATTTCATTATGTATTTAACAACTCCCTATATTAACATTGTCAGTATTTTTAACCTACTTACAAAGATAAATTCCACATTCTCCACTTGCTTGAATACTCAGTGTAGAGATATATTAATATTTGTTGAAGAAACATCTGAATGAGAGAATGGGTCTCTATACAAAAGCGGTACTCTCTTTGAAATGGAAAAAAGAAACTAAACTGGAAATACATTATTTTTCTATGTTTTCTTTTGCTAACTAGTTAGCCTAGATTATGTGGCAACGGTCGTGTACCTCTTGGTTCATGTACCTCTTTTTATGACTCTAATTCTTGTTTAAAAAGTTAGAATTTTGCCTTTTGAAACTGCCAGAAGCTACTATCAGGAACAGGGATGTGTATTAATAGCATGACTGTGTAGCAGCCCAGATATTTTATTTTGATTAAGTATCACACTGCCTATAAAATGCAATTGTTGTCCTGTTGAAATTAATGATTTTCTCATTAACCTCTTATTATGCAGGCTATTATACATCTTGTTTTCACATGGTCTCCAGATGAATGGTCCCTTCTAAACTCTATTTCAGATGAAATAAACAACTTTGAATTTCAGCAACCTTAGATTCTCATAGAAATTTTCATCAGGTTTAACTATGATGGTTTCAAGATCCTTAATCCCAAACTGATTTTTTTTTTTTGATATAACTGTTATGAGGATGCGAAATTTATGCAAAAGCCTAAAGACTCATTCTCTCATTAGCTCACCTAAGAGTTACTTGTGATTAAAGATTTTGTTATTTTTTTCCTGTATCATTAATGCTTGTGTGTGTGTGTACGTCTGTGCATGTTAGGATCTCAATAATTTTTACTTGCAATACAACAAAGACTCTTGACAACAGTTAACAGAGCACAAACAGCAAGATTAATAGATCTAGACTCACACAAGAAATTCAATTCCTGAAAACCACAGCCTTGTAGTGTAAGACAATTTATAATAACAAATGAATAGGCAGTACTTGGAAAAAATCTGCAAATAGGATGGCAAAGGACATGTGATTGTCCCGAGGAGCAACAGCATGCAGCTTCACAACTTTTCCATTTTACCACCTTCAATCACTTCCAAAGGACTACTTTCTACATTCAATTGCTCCAGAACTCTGTGGGGTAACAATAAGATTTCCTTCAGCATGTCCCTATTGTTTTGAGTAGGGATGCTCTGAAGGGAAGGCACACATCAGGCTCTGACCAGAACCCAGGAAGGAGAGTGAGATATTTATCACTGATATGTCAGCAGGAGGCCTGTTATATGCTGACTATGACCTTCAAGCAGAGATCTATTCCAGTACTGTAGATTTGTTTAACCTTCACAAGCATTCAAAAGAGCACTCATTTTTATCTGATCAGAAAGACATTTTGTTTCAAAGGGATACTACCTCCTTTACCTGAAATACATCTTTCCATTTTTGAATGCACAAGTGAAGGAAACACTAAATATTCAGGACAAAGGATACAAATCAGAACTGTTTCAGATAAAAGGTAAGCTGTTACAAAAACAGATGTAAAATAATTTCTATACTTAGGGGAATTTGTAGGGGGATACAGTATGGGTAAATGAAGATGGTATAGAAGGAACTCTTATCCCCCAATGAGTTGCAGCTGAACCAATTACTAAAGAGTAGAAGCAGGCCTGATCTCAACAGGCCACACCTGTAGCCAATAAAAACAAGTGGTATAAAAGGGTGGATTGGTGGGGTCTCGAGTAAGAGGAGTCAGGTGAGTGCTGCAAAGACCAGGAACAGGCAGTGCATAGAGGAGCTGCTTGTGAGAAATATTGAGGAGGTGTGAAGCTCTGGCAGTACAAAATCCTTGCACTATAATGATGTTAGAATTTGTGCTATCCAAGACAACAGGAATTTGTAAACAAAGGAGTTGGTCTTTGAAGATTGAACATCATAGAGTTGCTAAATTTTAGGCCTTGCTAGGGCATTCTCTACTTAACTTGAGGGTAAGACCCTAAGAAATCAATCGTATGCGTACATGTGCAGAGGCACACACAGACATGCCTTTTTTTGCTGTAGTATGTGTGCTTTCTGCCAAGAAAGTAAAACAAAACAGGTCTTTTTATGGGCATTTTAGGACTGAGTTAGTCGTGGTCTTCATGAAGCTCAGTCTAAGTCAGAGGAATTCTGTCTGTTTTTGCCTAAATGTTACCTTTATTAATTGTATTTTAAGCACTGTGTGAGCAAACCACTTTTCAGTTAGTACTCCCTTTTTGGCAAACCATGCCCAGTCACAAGGACATACCATGTTAGATAATGAAATATGTGCAATTTACATTCTGTAATGCCAGTACAACTTTGCATTGTTCACCATGCCAGGGAAAAAAAAATAAGGCTGATAAAATCCAAAAGACATTTACTTTGGGCTGTGTGAGGAACTTGACACTGTTAACAGGAAAAGGATTAGAGATTAATGTTTATCAAGTAATTCTTCTTTAGTACTTTAGGTATGACTGATACCCAGTTCCCAGCATACTCCTCGGGAACATGATGTAAATAGTATGGATAGGCTACCACAAAATAAAATATTTCCAGAAATTACTGTTCCTAAAGTCATATTTTATATAATCAAGCAAGTAGAGTTCCTATATTCCTAATCTGGCTCTGATGAAAATAAGCATCAATAGCTTGTTTTTAATTATCTGTATTACTGTACAGTTTTTAAGATCTGTTTGTATCCATAGATATGGTACAGTAAAAAGACCTAACCTGTCTCAAAAACTCCTGCAATGATGTGTAGTGCATCCCTTTCAACTCAGCATATTCCATGATTCTTTATTAGCTGGGTGGCAATCTGCCTTCATATTTTGATCAAAGCTATGAATTTTGACCAAAACAATTATCCTCAGGGATAAATATTGACATTAACATTGTTTAATATTTTCTTCTATGCTCTGGACCTTGGGAAAGAATCCACCCAAGTCTGTGGGTGACTCCAAATTGCTGCCTTATAGAGGGAAGCTAACATGAAGGAGGAATTTTCCCATTAAAAATTGCTTAGGGATTTCAGAAAAGTCCTTGGAGGAGAATGGCCCCATGAAATTGTCCAGGCTGAGCAACATCTCTGCAGTGACAGAACCTGGGTGTTGTGTGAGCAACAAATTGAACATGGATCAAAAGTGTGTTTCTTTGTGAATCCTAACCAGCTACCGCATCAAACGTATTGCTGGCACGTTGAAGGAAACTATTAGCCCCCTGTATGACTCTGCACCAAGAACAGTTCACTTTTGAAACAGAAATATCAGCAAATAGAGACGACTGTCAAAGTGCCACCAAGATGTCTGTGAAATGGAACAGTGGGCATACAAAGTCTACCTGAGGAACATGGTTTGTTCAGCTCAAGAAGAAATGTATGAGAGAGTCCTATAATATATTGGTGGGAGGTTAAAAATTGGATATTGGCAGACTATTCTTGAAAGTACACAACAACAAGCTGAGTGGTGCTCTTGACACATCCTAAAGGATGGGGTGTTGTCCAGAGGGGCTGAGACAGGCTAGAGGGGATACTTGGGAATCTCATATGGTTTAACAAGACCAAGTACCAAGTCCTGCACCTGCGCTGGGCAATCCCCCATACCAACACAGGCTGGAGGATGAACAGATTTGAAGTCCAGGGAGAACTAGGATGCTGATGGATGAGAGACTGGACATGACCAGCACTTGCAGCCCAGAAAGCCAAAGATGTTCTGGGCTGCATCCAAAGCCCTGTGGTCAGCAGGGTGAGGGAGGGGATTCTGCCCTCTGCTTCACTCTGGTGACACCCCACCTGCAGGGATGCATCCAGATCTGGGGTCCCAGCATAGGAAGGACATGGAGCTGTTGGAGCAAATCCAGAGGAGGCCATGCTGATCAAAGGCTATAAGCACCTCTGCTATAAGGAAAGGCTGAGAAAATTTGGTTTGTTCAGTCTGGAAAACAGAAGTCTTCAGAGTAGCCTAATTGCAGCCTTCTGGTATTGGAAGGGAACTTGAAGGAAAGATGAGACAAGACTATTTACAAGAGCAAGGAGAAAGGGGAATTAGTTCAAACTGAAAGAGTAGTTATAGATAAGATATTAGGAAAAATTCTTTACTGTGAGGGTGGTGGAGCACAGGGACGGGTTGTTCAGTGTAGTTGAGGATGCCCCATCCCTCAAGATGTTCAAGGTCATATTAGATGTGGCTCAGAACAACCCAGTCTAGTTGAAGTTGTTCCCTTCAGGGACAATCCCCCTGAAGGAGGATGGAACTAGATGATCTTCAAACCAAATGATTCCATGATTCAAAAAAGAAAAAGACAACGGTCAAAACCTGTAACAGAGAAATTCTAACAGTCTGTGAAGAAAAAATAATTTCATGAGGCTGTTACAACACAAGAACAGGGACGCTGTGAAATCTTAAAAGAGATTTTCCTAATTTGTCTGAATTCTTGAAACAGCTTTCCTTTGAACAGGTTGCCATACTTATGACCCCAGAAGTTCCTTCCAACCATTTTTTTTTTGATAATGCTGTGATTTTCTCCCCAGATCTGGGAAACAGTTTGTTATAAAATCTGAAAATTTTAATGTTCAGCAGAAGTCATCAGGTTTGCTAGAAGATTCCTGAATAATTTTTTATGGCGGGTGATACAAAGGAGATAATCCTTTAAGTGATTTTCTGCTCTGGCTTAACTTTTAAAACAGTGTCAAGGGCAGTGAATATATGAAATCTACCAGTGCCCATCATTATGGAATGTGGAAAAAAAAAAGAGGTGTAGAAATAATCAGTTGATTGCTCATTTTCTTACAATGGAAATTAAAGCTAAAAGCCAGGAGAAGACATTACTCTGATTCAATACACTACATAAAAAGTTATGTGCAAAAGGTACATGAGTTAAGACACTAGAGGAATCATATGCCCAAACAGCATATCTAAAATTAGATCAAATTATTCCAAATCTTCATTTCCAGATGGAAGATCATATGAAGAGACAGTCATGAATGAAATAAAATAATTATTTGCGTGTAAGCAGTGCATTCTCTTCAAAGGAACAGTTGCCAGTTAATTACAGGTTGTGAACTCTTTTTATACATCATGGAATGATTTATGAGGGTATTAAGGGAAGATTTCATAGTTAGGGGCAGACATTGAGATTGTCAGATGATGTAAATCCGTTCTTTTCTTTTTGCTTCTCTCCAGATGCACCTCTGTATTCCATCAGAAAATCTAGTAAACAAATACCAGCTATACAGCTTCACAGTTAGAATATCATGTATTTGTATTTAACTTTTGAATATTATAGTAAATTGAATTTAATTCTGCCATTGAAACCAGCTCTGCAGGTCTGCATCATTAAGTAGAGGAACTGGATTTTGTTTCCTCTTGGTTTTATACTATTCTCCAGGTCTTTGCAAATACAGTGACAAAAAAAATGGTAGCCTGAAGCTATTCCACAGCAGACTGTGATCTTGTCAGATCTTATTAGCTCAGACAAGTTGGTCCTGGTCTGTAGCTGGGGCGACAGCAGCAGGGAAAATATGGACTTAAGGGATGCTCCTATCTTTGGAGTTTCAGCCTGGTACTGCTACAGCAAATGGTTTCAATCTTTACTGCATGCTTTCCAGCTGATTTTTTTCCTGATTCAAGTTGTGCCTTCCCTTTCTGAGTTTGAGAACACTAACTTCCAGATTTCTCTGTGGGTGAGAAGGCTGAAAGATGGAATTCAAACTCTGCATTTCTGATACATCTAGGCAATATATTATTTTTGTATGGTTTTATGGCTGCATACCCTTGCCACAGAAATAATTTAGCAAAATGCCTTTTTCTCTCTAATTTAGAAAGAATTTTTGGGTGACAATGATGGACAAGAAAATAAAAAGATCAGGTGACAGAAAATTCTAGATAGAGAAGAAGCATGGACAGACTAAAAAAGCAAAATGTATGAACAAATATATCAAGATTCTGTTAATCTGAATTCCTGCTTAAAATCCATGAAAAGGGGAATTCACTCTTCTTGAAGACAGTGTATTCCTGTCTTCATTACACACATGGTTTGATGTGTGATGAAGGACCTAATATAATAGAGTATGCTGGGATTTGAAACGGAAAAAATGCCACCTGGTTGATAATGTAGGAGGGAAGAAAAGAAAAAAAGCATTCACAAATCATAGAAAGAAAAATAAGAAAATCAAGTGATAAAGGAAGAAAAATAAATATGAATTAAAAGAAAGAAGAAAATATTTGAAAAAGAATGAAACAAGGCAACCCAGTCTTGTACTAGCAAACCCCAGCTGAAGTGTTGAAGAACATCAATAATATGCATATGTTTTCTGTATCTGGTGTCTTTAAAGTTTTCCTGCTTCCAAAGATTTCCCTTCTTTTGGTATTCCTCATGACTTCATAAAAACAAAAAAGCCACCTAGTAACTAGACCAAAGGTACATGTAGCACACCTATTTCCTTTGGTAACACCCAGAAGCTGATAATTCAACACCAGCATAAAAAATCTTGATTTGAAAATATGTATTGAAATCCAAAATCATGTCACCATTGTACAGAATAGAGGACTACTTGAATTTTGTTCCTTTTCTCATTCTCTCTTGAGGAGAGCTGGGGCACTTTATTTTCTGGAGCATCTTAACTCTTTAGTGTGTAGTTCAGAAAGAAAAGGTCTGTTTCCTCAGCATCTCAGTTTAATAATTTCCATCATTCTGAGGCAATGTGCTTCCTTTGAAAAGGTGTGGAGACAGAAGTAACTTTTGTGATAGGACTAGCTCTTTTCAATACTGAAGTCTGAAATTTTTTGTGGCCTTTACTGTATGGAAGATGATCAGAATTCACCTGTGTGAGGATAAAACATAATACACTACTTTCAGAACACACATAAGTCAAAAGAACATGCTCAGTTTATGTTTCAGTTACTAACCGAGCCCTGAATAAAATTCTTACGCAGATTCTTTATAGCGAAGAATAAGAGTAAAAGGAAAAGAGAGAGAAAGAATGAGAGAACTGCAGAATCACAGATTATGCTGAGTTGGAAGGAACCCACCTGGATCATCAAGTTCAGCTCCTGGTCCTGCACAGCACCATCCCCAAGAGTCACACCATGTGCTCGAGAGCATTGCCCAAACCCTTGAGCTCTGTCTGGCTGCTGCTGTGACCGCTTTCCTGGGGAGCCTGTTCAGTGCCCAAACACCCTCTGGGTGAAGAACATTCTCCTGATATCCAACCTTAACCTCCCTGACACAACTTCAGGCCATTCCCTTGGGTTCTATCACTGGTCACCACAGAGCAGAGATCAGTGCCTGCCCCTCCTCTTTCCCTCATGAGGAAGATTTAACAGCAGTGAGGTTTCCCCTCAGACTCCTGTGCTCCAGGTTGAACAGACCAAATGCCTTCAGGTTCCCCTCAAGGCCTTTTTCCTCTTCTCATGGCCCTCCTCTAGACACTATTTAATAGCTTAATGTCTTTTTTTATATCACAGTGCCCAGAACTGCCCACAGCACTCGAGGTGAGGCTGCCCCAGTGCAGAGCAGAGTGGGGCAATCCCCTTCCTTGCCCAGCTGCTGATGCTGTGCCTGATGCTCCCCAACACAACTGATGCTCCTGGCTGCCAGGGCACTGCTGACTCATGTTCAACTTGCGTCGACCAGGACCCCCAGGTCCTTTTCTGCAGCACTGCTCTACAGCCTCTCCTTCCCCAGTCTGTCCATATATCTAGGGTTTCTCCATCCCAGGTGCAGATTCCATCACTTTCCCTTGTTGAAGGTGATTGCCCAGTCCTCTAATTTGTCAAGGTCTCAAGGCAGGGTGTCCCTGCCTTTGATGGAGTCAGCAGCTCCTCCCAGTTCTGTATCAGCTGTGAACTTGCTTAGTATCCCTTCCAGTCCTGCATCCAAGTAATTTTTGTAGATGTTGAAGAGCACAAGGGCAAGGATGGAGCCCTACAGAGCCCCACTAATGACAGGTCACCATCTGATGTCACCCCATTCCCCGTAACCCTTTGTGCCCCACCCATGAGCCAGTTGCTCACCCATCCCATGATGTGTTTATTCAGCTGTGGCTGGACATTTTGTCCAGAAGGATCCTGTGAGAGACAGTGTTGAAAGATTTATTGAAATCCAAAAAGATTGCATCAAAGAGAACTTTGTATAAACTTGTTCACAATATGGGGGAATCAATACATCACAAAAAATATATCACTTAGAAAAAATAGCATGTGCTTTCTGTAAGAAAATTTTGGTAAAAACAAATAAATTTTCAGAGAAATCTAAGCTATTCATAGGAGTCTGAAAATCCTGAAAAAAAGAAAAAAAATATGTATTAAAAAAAATCAAGATCCTTTGCTCAGAAGGTTCAAGAAGAATACTGTGAGGTCCTGTCCAGTCCCACTATGTTATAAGCCAGAAACCACAGTAATCTTTGAGAGTGGTTCCCCAGAGAAAAGAGAACCAGTCTGCTCTTTCTGAGGCACCACACTTTCTTTTTTTGATACAGCGCTGCTCCTTTTTAGATATATTTGTTGATAGAGCTCATTGATTTCTCCTGAGATTTCTATCAAACAGCACCTTGGTAAGTTTATAAGGTGAAGCATAGGAGATACTGCTGTTATTATTTCATGACTTGGAAGACCTTTCCCAGGTTTAGAACATAATCCTAAACCATCAGGGCTCAGTCTGCATTGTAAGGCATGTAAGCCTTTAGAAATGTTGAAGGAGTATCCGTGCAATTCATGTAAGTGTCAGTCATTAACATCAGCAAATCTAATTGAAGGGTGCTGCTCAATTCTCTGAGAATTTTTCACTGCTTTAAATATGTGGCACATATATATCAAATCTTAATAGCTGCCAAGAAGAAGAACTTTGCTTTATGAAAGTAAAACATATCTTTATTCCTTTAAGGGTTTGTCTCTGTGATTGTCTTTAGTACAGCCATCATGAGGAATGAGAAAAAGGAGTACCTGTTTTATTGTATGAAAATTTAAGTTCCTTTGGTTTACTGCAACAATCTTCAAGTGTTACAATATTGATTATTTAAATATTTGTTGCTGCTCTGAGTATTTTCCTGCTGACTGGCAGATTCCATGGCTTTATCTGCTGGGGAATTCAGATTTGTTAAAGTTATGAAAAACAGCGTTGTGTAGGAATCATCAATCTCCCTCCATTGTTAGCACTGAGATGTTGTGGGGACAGCTGGCATTTCCTTGACACGCTGTACGATGTCCCCAAAATCTCTCATCTTTCTAGACTTGACAGAAAGAAAATTAATCGTGCAGACAGCGATTTATCATTTTGAGGATTATCCAGGCAGCCCGGTAACACTGAAAGAACTGAATGTGCTGCTCGCCACCGTAATCCGCGCTCGGATTCCGCGGTGGCATGAGGACCGAGGTGGTTTTTGGTGGCTCGCACCGGGAGGTTCGTCGGGCGCTGGAGCCGCAGCCGTGCGGGCGCTGCCTTCAGATGGCAGCAGCGCTCTTCGGCTGGGCTCGGCATCCCCAGGAGCGGGGAGAGCTTGTGCATCCCTTCTGAAACACGGTGGGAAACCGCGCAGAAGCAAAAACTTTTAATTCGTAATTTTGTGTTTAATCTAACGGTATCCTCGTATTTTTTAAGCCGGAAATAGCTACTGTTTAGGTATGACAACCTCTTTGAAAGCTGAAATATGTGAAGAGATAGAAAGAATGATACTGCAGAAATGAATTATAAATCTTCAAAACAGACCTTGCATTTCACTGTATTCATTTGCTGTTTCTTTTTTAGATAGATACACAAGGATTAATATTAGCCTTAGCATGTTGAACACGATTTTAAATTAGGGTTGTGGAATTAAAGTCAAATTAATGTAAGAAAACTTATATCTGTTCAAATACATTTATTAAAGAAAATCAGCTCTTCAGCTTGGAAAAAAAATTTAAAATTATTAGAACCAGAGTGAGACAACTAACTTCATTCTCCATGTGTTTGTCAGGTGTGCAAACAGAGCCTGGATGCCTATCCAGTACTAAATATAAAAAGAGTATGAGTCTCTTACACTCAGAAAAATTTGTGAAGTATTATCAAGATTTTCCTAGTGCCTGCTGTTTTCTGTGTTACATTATTTAGGGAGAGCAGTTTGTGGTCCCAGTTTCTATTCCTACTCAGTCCCAATGGGTTGTGGCACATAAGTGCTGTATGGCTGCATTTATGTTTATTTCATTAAGCCCTCTGTGAACAAACACAAATCTGATGATAGGTCCCAAAGGAATAAAGAATTATTTCCTTCTTTAAGTTGTTCAGGAAGGCACAGTAAGTCCCAGTATATAATTCTAAGATGGGGACTGCAGCTGTAATTTACCTCTGTAAAACTGGAAGCTTGATGGGTATCTGTCTGCCCCCTACCATTAAAAACAGTCCCACATGTTAGTTTCTTCAGATTGGACTATCTAAGAACAGGGAGAAAAACAGATGCAAATCCTGGTGCTTGATTTAATCTCAAGTGCTTTGTGGGTGATGGAAGCACCTATTATCCCTTTTAAGTTATTCACTTGTTAATTTAATCCATGACATTGATCTCATTTGTGTCAAGTCTGCATAATGAAATCAGACTATTAGTTTAATTTTTCAATCAGTAATTTGCATACTAGGGATTCAATCTGCCTTTTTTACATAGTGAAACCAGGAGAGGCCTGAGCCACTTAGCAGTGATGTAGACCACTATATAGATCAAAACCCCCACATTTATATGAAAAAATATGAACCAGAACATATTTATGTGTGTGTCATTCAGCTGACATAGGCAAAACAAAGCGTTAGGTGCTTAAACTGTAAATGATAGCTCTGATTTTCTATAGAACTGAGCACAGCCTGTGTCCTGTAATTTGTGAATTTCTCATTGTTGTCCTTTCTTCCTTCATCCTAGCAGTGCAGTCTTTAAAAGAATGCTATAAAAAACAGTGTGCTGCTCATTTCTCCCTTTGTATTCATCTCAAATGAATATCTGTTTGTGCAGCCAGTATGTGCACATTTTCCTGCAAATATAATGTGATTTTGATTTGAACAAACAGCTGTCTCAGCCCCTCTTTGACATTGACTGCTAAACACTCACATTTCATCCTGCTTAGAAGTTATGAAGATAGGGATGTGGAGAAAAGGCAACAGCTAACATGGCTTATGCAAAATATATGGTAGCATTGGCAGAATTGCTGCCCAGAATGGGATGGTGACACAAAGGATCACTACTCTGTTCTTATATTTGTCATCCATTGTGACTTAAACCAAACTAAAGGGATGCTCAAAATATTCTCTTCTGGAGATGTTTCATTTTGTACAAGTTAATAAGAAGACTGCTAAACATTAGTGAAACTACAGGCTACTGTTGATATTCAGGCACTCAGCTGAGAGGTATCTTAGCTAGAAGTCTGGTCCTGGGTGCAGCTTATTTTTAGGCATCTGTTCAAAGTGAATGACCAGGATTTAAAGAAGGATTTGGAGAAGACAGAATTACAAATCTTAAGGTAGATGGCATGTGGTTCTGAGGATTTACCTCCTTATTTTCTTGCAAAAATCCCCAAATAAAACATACTGTGTCCAAAAAAAGGGAAACTAAGCTAGTGAAGGGGTTGGAGCACAAGTCTGATGAGGAGCGGCTGAAGGAGCTGGGATTGTTCAGCCTGGAGAAAAGGACCTTCAGGAGACACTTATTACATTCTGCAACTCCCTGAAAGGAGGTTGTAGCCAGGTGGGTGTTGTTCTCCCAGGTTTCATTTTCTTTCAGTTTTATAGTGTGATTTTATTTCTTTATCTACTTGTTTGTATTTTATTTTTGATCAAGACAAATGAGACTACCCTCATCAGTTATTTTTTACAAATGGACTGCTCTTCCTGAACCCAAAATGTGCCCTGTACTTTTGGAACAGGAGATAGTCATTCACATCACGCACATAAATCTGTAGGAGGATTTGGGAATGCAAAAATAATATTATAAATATCTAAACCTCCTATTTTTGTCTAAATTTTACAGTTTTTAAAATTTTACTATCAAAATAGTGTATTAGGTAATTTGTGATGAGTGATTTTTAAATGGAATTTTTACTTCTTCCTATAAATGTTTAATTGCCTTAAATGAGTCTGGTTATCTCCTGAGCTAGTCCTTGACTGAGTTTCTGAAATTCATAATGTTAAAATACATACTGTAAAACCAATGCTTTATTTGTATGGATGAAATGATCACAAGCCACAGCTAAACTTCCCAGCCTGACAGCATATATGTCAGGTTGTTAAAAATGTCTGCATGATAATGTGAACCAAAGAATGCCACATCAAGCTTTTAGAAAAGCCTTCAATATTGGGAAATAAATATGTGGTAGGCATGGAAATTACATTCATAGTTAATGAGACTACTATAGAATAATTCAGTTTGGGAATTGAAAATTATTTTTCAAGGATTGATTTAAATGAGTTAAAGCAAGAATACTCAGAATAAATGCTAAAATGTGAATAAAATTGTGTGTACTTTCAGACGTTCTGCTATTTTGGCATTGCAGTGCTGCATCTAAATTACAAATGAGCTCAAGGGCAGGGTACAAGAGCAAAGACTGCATGTAATTTATGTGGGTTAAGGAATACACCTTATATGCAGAACTAAGGATTTATTGTTAGATTAATTAAAGTGAAGGAGATATTATTAACTCAGTCACAATAAATTACCAAAACAGCTTATAATGACAGAATTGAAACTGATAAAGACAAACACTTTAGTATCAGTCCTCTTCCCTGGTGTTAGGCTCATCCCTGAAGCCTGCCCAGCATGCTAAACTCAAAGGCACTAGTCTTTCTCAGGAAGAAGATAGGCAAGTATGGTGAGTTGTCAACATCCTGGCTCATTTGGCAATAAACACCTTTTATAAATGGAGGATTTCTTCCTTCTTGCTCTTCAGTGGACTTAAAACTCTGTTTATATGTTTGCTAACCATCTACTTACTTCATCTTTATTTGCAGATCCCCATTTTCATGTACTGTTGAGTTTTATTATACATGCGATGCGTATACTGCATATTCATTCTTTGCTTCTTTGTTTTCCTCAAAACCATTTTGTCATTCCCAGTTGATAAGGCTTCATTCCTTCAGTGAATAGCAACTGAATGTTTGTGGCACATTTTTGTGGCCCTGGGCTGACCAGTATCATGTTTACGAGGCCTAAATCACGATCTTTACTCACACTGTCAGCATCTCAAACTCTTGATTTTCTTCAATAGCCTTCAAGCTGTGGTTTCCTGATAACAACTAATATTTTGTTACCACAAACTAATCTGAGAAACATCCTTTTTGGAGTGACACTGAATAGGTCAGGCTGCAAAAAAATGATCTACTGATCCATTTCAGATATATATCTATCCATAATTATTACAGGTACAGAAATGATAATATAGTTACTGCATGTTATTAATATCTAATGGCTACACTGACATCTCTGATATCAAAGTTCTTTGCTCCGACATAGTGCTTACATGCTAACTGAAACTGCTATTCTAAAATCTATTATGCTATCCTAATATGGGCTGCTCAGCTGTGATTTAATGGCAGCAGTTCCAAGTATATCCTCAGGTACATCACTGCTGTCCTTCCAGTTACCCATACATTCACCCATAAATTCCTGTATAAACAATTAATCTTCATATATGCATGTGTGTTAGTGTGTCCTTCCAAAGAACTTGTACTTGAAATATGAATGAAAAATTAAAGGTAATAATTTTTGTAAAAAGGTTCCCAAAGCTCTACTGGCTTTCCAGATTTGTGGAGTAGAATCATAACCAGTGAATCAGGAGGCATGGATAGATGTGTCACTGGACTTTTCCAGAGGCCTCTCCATTAGTTCCTGGCAGGCAGCATGTTGTTTTGTTGTCTGTTGCCACTTCCCTGCCTTTGTCAAGTGTCATGTGCTGTTGAAAATAAAAATCACTGCCACACACACAGAGTGAGAAACACATTCTCTCTCAAATGAAGTTTAGTATTAGTGAAATGATTGTTTTCATTCTGTTTAACTCTGCTGCACGATAGGCTCTCACACTTTCAGCCAGCTAATGCAAACAGGTTGAATTAGCAGTTGCTGATGAAGTTTTCACCTTTACATATGCTTTCTGAAATCAGATATAGTTTGTCTCTGTGCTTTAGGGAGCATTAAATGTATGTCATGTAATCACAGATGAGCTGCTACTTAACCACTGGGGAAACTGCATCTCCTGGCCTAGAAAGACCAGGCTACAAACAGTCAAATATCTAACACAAAGAGCCCCATTGAGAATTGCTCTCACAGGATAAGGCATTTTATTTACAAAATCCTAATATCTCCATGAGAAAAAGAAGTGATGAAATTATGAAGTGATCACAACTAAAAGAAATAATATCTGTGGCTTGTGGAGCGAACAAGATTTACCAACAATCTTGTATCTTTCTCATTTCAGCTTTGAAGAAAATACCAGTTGGTGGCACATTTTGAAATGGAAGTTCTATATTTGTAGTTCCAAATTCCTCAAAATTTTGTTTTTTCTTTTAAGAATGCTCTATTAAATTTTGTTGGTTTTCTTTTCTTTAAAGCTAAAGTGCTGTCCTTTATGCCCTCCATGGGAGCTTGACACAATAGGAAGGATTCTGGGATGAAATATTTCAATGGCACAAAAAAAGGGCAGTGTTAAAAATGAAACAATCTGCTGTTAGGAACAGAGAGTTAGAAATCTGAAAAGTTCACAGACAGATTCTAGTCCTGGTGCTATGGTACCTGTTGTCTAGCTTTGATCAAATAATTTCCATTTTTTGCCATTTTACCCATCTATGTTAGAACCAATGTCCCCAGTTTTCCCTGATAGGATGATAATGCATGACTAGTTTGATACTCAAATAATACTATTGTTTAGTATGTGTTATAAAAATTTTCAATCACATGCATATGTTCAAACATCATAGTATGTTGCATGCTCAATTTCAGAAAGGTTAGTTTTTGATAGCTATAACTTTTTAAAATGTCAAATAACCACCCTGAAGACTTTTTTTGTGACAGTTGTAGCAAGAATGAAATGTTCTGCACAATCTGTTCTCTATTTGAAAGTATAAGTGTTGGAAAACAATTATCTGAAGATGGTAATTTTTTTTTCAAGAATCAGTATGAAAAAGGAAATTCTAGAAACAGTTCAATAGAATCTTGGAAGGAGGGATTTGAACAAAGTAAAATAATTTTTGCAGTTGAAATTAAGTATGTCAAGTGTGTTACATAATAATATTTTATAATTGATTTATGATTACTGAAAAACGGAGCTTATGAAGACATCTTTAAAGGACCTTTTAATCCAGTTGTTCTAATAGAATCTGCTAAAACAATTAATAATGCATATAGTACTTTCCTATGTTGTAATTTTTCTTTCCTAGTTAATGGATACTGCTTTCAATTTTGTGCTCAATTACTGTGATTAATTAAGCTTTTTTGTCCCTTATTTCTATTATCAGATTAAATGTTATAGGTGTTTCACTTTGGGGTAATTAAACATCCTTTTAATAAGGAAAACTAATTTTTATTTGCTTGTTTATCTTCATAAATATCCTTCTTATCCTACTTCTTTTCTCATGGAGAAAACCAAGAGGGAGATATGGGAATGCAAATGCTTCAGAATTAACCTTCTCATTTTTTTTCCTCTGCATATGAACCAGAAAAGGAAGGAATTAGATGATGATATCTTTCTTTTCTACTACCCTATGTCTAACAACGCTTCACAAAGAAGGAAGCATTATTTCCTATCAAACAAGTTTCTGTAATATTTTTTGTCATTAACTCATTCTGTATTTTTTAAGCAATAAATACAGGGTGCTTACAGGTCTTGTCTTCTCTGTTCATGCATTGCACTGGAATTGAGACTCCTCTATATAATTTCACTGACAATAGCTGAGAGATGTGCAGATGTGCTATTTTTCATGAGAAGCCAAGGTGCAGATATTTTGCATGTTGCATTCTCAGAACACATAGTGCACTATGAATAGTTTTAGAATTTCCTTATAGGCAATGTTTGAAAAAGGCATTATTTCTGGATCTTTCTGTGATTCCTAATGCTGTCTCTGTCAGCAGCAACCATCTGCTTCTCAGCAATGGTACTATCCTCTCTTCCTAGGGAGGTGAAAATGCAAAGCTTTAATATCCACTACTCACGGCCACCTCTTGACTACACTGTAAATTATTTTCATGGGGTAAGACTGTCCCCTGAACATGCTTATGGCAGCATCAAAGTTTCTTCTTTAAATTGCTTATAATAATCTTCCATGAAGTTACAGAAACATATGCCTGATATGAAGATTCATCTTAAATTTTAATACTTCCATTTATAAATAAATCCAAATAACATTACATTTATCTTCTTTATAGCAGATACCGTCACAATGGAAATGGTTATTAACTCAAAGATGGACCCTGCAGCAAGTGAAAAAAAAATGAGACTTTAAAAATGTGCAAATCAATTCCAAATCCTGAAGTAAATCTTCACATGGCTAATATTAGAAGATCTTACATACGCTGTGACAACATACAATGCTTCAGGAATGTAATAGCTGGACATAGTTTCTCTTTATATATAATCATCTCTGGGATTAATGACTGAACACATTTATGCATAAAACATCATGATTTATACATAGAACGTCATATTATTTAGGCATATAAAAAGATAACCAGCATAATAGTTAAACAGAGAATAACCAATATCAAACTTCTGTAAATTATTTAAATATAAAATTGGAAAGTGGGATTGAGTATCACAACCGTGGTTCCATTGGAGTTTACATTTTGATACAAAGTTATTTTTCCCCTCTGGGGTGGGTAGACCCCAGCCCATTTGCTCACACACTTCCCTAGAGGCTTAACAGAAAGAATCCGAGGGAAAAAAAAAAAAAAGGAAAAGACTCATGGATCAAGAAAAAGACAGCTTAATACTTGGGGAACAAATCTTAAAACCACTCGCCACTCCCACACTCCTACATTAGAACACCCCTCCCTTTCTAAGACCCTCTCCCATCTTATTGCCAAGCATGGCTATTATGGCACAGAAATGTTTCATGTTAGTTGCCCTGCCTATGTCCCTGTCTGAACTTTTATCTTCCCCTAAACAGACGGCTCCAAGGAATGGAGTCAGCTGGGGGTAAATTTTGAATATTCTGTTTGAACATATTGATTATTGAAGGTATCTCAGTGATTAATTTTTTTCACTGCTAAAATTAAAGGTGGGAATGAATTTCATCCTAACAACTATTTTGCAGTAGTTTCTCAATACTACAAAAATACTCACAATAAGAACTTCCACAGTTACTTCTGCGTTACAGTCAGTGATCCTATTATGGTCATTTTCGATTACCGAATATGAGCTACAACACAGATGCACAGCCATGTGCTGTATTTCAAAATGTGACTGGATGGGTTAATAAAGTCAAGTTCTATTAATCTGATGTTTTTTAAAAATTAAATTAATAGAAATCACTACAGGTGAACCAAAATTGTGGGATTCAAAACTGTGGTATTATACAGGCAGGTAGGAAATCAGACAGAATTGTGAATCACACTTTAGAAATGCTTTTTTTTCTGATGCTGAAATCTTGCATTTGAAATTAACAATCCCTTGAAAGCTGACAGCCGCGTCAATGGGTACTTTGAAACAGATGCGAATCATTATAAAGGTCTAAGAATCCTTTCTTTTTCTTTTTCTTTTTTTTTGTGTTCTGATAAATTAATAAATTAATCAGAATATATAAATTAAGGAACAAATAAGGCACTCTTTCTAATGCTATAAACAGACTGTGACCTAAAACATTTGTTCAGCACTCTATTTTGTTAACAACATCAGATTCAGATCACTGGTTCATATTACCTGGAGACAGAAAGAAAATTGGTTGAACTAATTAGGAAATTTGCAAGACAGGTAATTCATGTTTAGGACTCCAGGAAACATACACCGTGTTTCATAATAAGAGCTGAATTGCCTAGCTGATATACAGACAATGTGTAAATATGACTTTTATTTTTACAATAGAGGTGCAAAACAAATTCAGATGGAAATAAGGAATCTCATGTATCAAATCAGAGACTATTCACAGAATAATTTCATTTTTCAGGGCTTAACATGTATCCAATTTATATAACTCTGGTTTTGCATAAAACCAAGAAAGCTTATAGGAAAAATTACTTATGAACACAAGGAATCAAGTAGTTGTAAAATTTTTTCTATATTGACTAAATTTTTCTTTAGATTTCATTTATTATAGTGTAATTATGGTAGGGAAGGACTTGAACATTTTGTTGATGGTGGGCATTTTTGTCACTATCTAAAACAAAACCCTTTCAATTTAAAGGGAACTTGAAATGCCTTTCATATGATTCCAGTGTAATATAGATGTGAAATCTAACAGTTTTATCACTTAAAAATTATAAAAGTCAATGATAAATCTAACCAACCTTCAATAAAGCTATTATCTTCACTCATACCAAAGGCAGGTTTTTCACTGACATAAGTAAAAGTTAGACAAAGCTTCAGCAGGCAGTTGTGCTAAACTGAATTCAAGAGTACATTGTGGAGTGCATAATTTTTAAAATATGGTAAAATATCAAGTACATTTGTGTATTCGTTAAAAAACCCATATCACTACATTAATACATATTTTTTTCCACAATGGAAATAGTTCAGTGTAGATATAGAAAAATCATTGCTTTCACTTATTCATCTCCTATGCCTCTGAATTACTTTCCTATTACCTGTTGCCTTTCTCCTCTGAGGCAGTTTTTATCTACTTTTCTAAATTCCACAAATGTGGAATGTGGACATATTTGATAATAGAAGAAGAAAGAACAAGAAGTAGTTTGGTAATAGAAGAAAAAACAAGTAGAGATGGATCATTCATAGATATTTAATGATAATACTTCTTTCCTTAGCCTTAAATTTCTGGACATATTATTAATTTATTATTCTGCTAGAATAAAAATGGCCAGATCTGAAGCAGGCTTATAGAATAACTTATTATTGATTTGAGGTTTGACTGATGAATTGCTGAAGAATCCCTTTATGCCACCACTGAAATTATTGTTTGTACCTTTTCACTTTGAAAAATGTGCATGGTAGTTCTACTAATATCTCCAGTAAAATGGTAGTTTGTAAGCTTTCTGTCCTAAGAAATTCTGCAGAGTATTTCCATCATCTTATTTTTCCTTTGCATGATTTATGAATTAATTTTTAATGGTATAAAATGGACGGACAGACATTCCTGACGTAGTTAATAAAGGCACTTGTGTAACAATCTTTTTATCTCTTATTTTCACAGGGCAATAAAATCCTACACAAATGCTAGATTTGTTCATAGAGATAAACAAAATTGGGATGTTCTGTTTGTCTGTAACTCACAGAAGAGTGTAGCTCATGACCATAACTTTCTGTCTTATCCATGTCTGGCCTTGTTTTGTTTACCTCCTGTCCTAGGTTGACTATATGATGCTTTTATCCCCAATTGTCTGTTCTGTTTATGCTGAATAGTAAGTTTTGCACCTTTCAGACTTGTTCCAGAGGGTGGAGGGGGGAGAGAAGAAGAGTACAGTTTGTTTTCAGACACTGCACTCTCTCCTCCACATTCCTTCTCCTGGACTGTGTTGTCTGCGGACAGACAGACAGCAGGACAGAGCTCTCCTTTGCTTTAGTTAGTTAGTTTTAGCTAGCTGAGGCAAAGAAGTTCCCTGGACTGTTTGTTTTGTTTTTTTCCCTTTTCTTTGGAGCTGTTTAAGCCTGCTCTGCCCTGAACACCCGGCAGAGCGCCGGCAGCTCCACCTGAGCCCACCGGGCCGGGCCGGGGCCGCGACATTTCCAGCGCCAGAGGGACTGATGAGAGACTGAGTGAGCCGAGCTGCAACCTGGGCAGGGGACTTTCTGGGTTTGTCACCTCTTTTGGAGCAGCAAGGGGTCTTATTGTTTAATAAAGTTTTTTTCCACTTTTCTCCAAGGAGGTATTTTCTCCTGAACTGGTTCAGGGAGGGGCCAGTTGAATCTGCTTTCCTAGAGGAGCCCCTCTGGGAGTTCTCTCCCAAATTTGCCCTAAACCAGGACACCTCCTTCCTAACAAAAATGTTAAAAACAGGCAGTATATTTTCTGCAGCTGTTGCAAACCTGTTTCAATGTTCGACTCCTTTTGAAATCAGAAGACTTCCCTTAATATTTGTTCCATCACCCCTGTTTCATTCTAAGGTTAATGGTTGGGCCTGAGAAATGCAGTAATTCTTTCTTTTGGCCACAGGATGTATTTGAAGATATCCATGTTTACATTAAGAGAATATAATGAAAAATTCATCACCAGAGCAAAAGAATTCTTCCTAGGTCAAGTTACATGTATGATTTCTGCATCTTCATTATTCTTCCTCACTGTTGTTTATCTTAAAGACAAATTAAATTGTTATGACATAAATAGTCACAGAAAATTATTGCTGACCATTATTTTCTACATGTTTTCTTAAGGTTCTAACCTTAGAATTAGTTTCGTTACCATGACAAATTGAAATATAACTGAAAGGACAATAATTATCCATTTATTCTTTTTCCTCAAAAATAGGCATTTGTCCTTACCCAGTGTTCTGAAATTTCATAAGTCGTCCATGGAAGCACTTGGGAAGTTCTTTGTGTATACTAGTGCAAATTTATTTATAACATCTCAAAAGCTTGCTGTATCCTTTTAAGCATCCTTTCATAATTTTCTTCTGCTTGTTAAAACATATTTCTTTTACCCATTAGTTTCTAATCATCACAAAATTGCATGCAGCAAAATCAATTTACCAATGTAAAATTTACACCCTTACAGGAGTCACACTTGATTTTGGTGTGCTGACAAAATTCTGTCTCATCAGTGAAAGAAAGAGTAAGCTTTCCTGGTGAGTTCAGGGAGACTGAGACTTGGAATTATCTCCTCGTCCTTAATTTTTTAGGAAGAATTTTTTTCTTAATGTTCTTTACTAACCAGTTTGGGCACTCATTAATTTTGACTGAATTTCCAACACCTTTTTGTTCCATCTTGAGTTGTTAATCTGTATAGGTTAACCTCTTTCTGCCCAATCCACGAAACTTTTTTTGCATTAGGTATTTTGCTTTGTAGTGTATGCCGCAGTACAATCCTAAGTAGTGTAAGATGTTGTGTATGAAAGGATAAGCACATTACAGTAAAATTACACATAATTTGCAAATATCTGTTCTTGGTGAGGATTTTTCTGGTTCTTTTTTTTTTTTTTTTTTTGGTGTGTGAAGGGGAAAGTTTGTTTGAAAGACAAAGTTTAAAGAAAGCAAAAAGATTTACTTAATGTAACTCAGATCTACATTTTCATAAGTTTAGATTTCCATATACTATACAGAAGTGAACAAATGTTTAAAACTTAGGCATTCAATTTTATGAAGCCATGTGAATATATTTGTATGCTGTCAGCAAACCTTGGGGAACCCTCGGTGAAAGAACTGCCTATTAACCAAGGAAACAGACAAAAATGGCTTTAACCTGAATCCTTGGAAATATTGAGGTACTTTTCTGACTTCACTGGTATGAAGATAACTGGGGTCTAAATATTTTGAAGGAACTGAGCCTTAGTATACATTCCCTCTTGGGTTCATGTCCTCTAGGTTACATGTTACAAGCATACTCCAGTTTAGGTCTCAATTACATTCTCTCCATGATCAATGAAAAGAGACCTTCAAAGTACATTTCTTTCTACCTATGTGTAATGTGCCTATTTAATGAGAGGATAAATCAGTTTTTCAAAGTGCTTGTCTCTCTTGACTACAAAGAATAACCCACGCGATTAGGTTAGAAGAGATGTAAAATCTTCAAGTTATGAAAACTTTCTGAGGCCAGTCTTAGCCTGTAGCTTAAATCACTAGCCTACAGAACCAAAATAGTTAAGGCAGAAAGGTGCTGGAGAAAAATGGCCAGTAGCTTAGACCTACAAGGCAACAAGGCATTCATTCCCCTGCCAGTAAGACCAGGGAGGGCAAAAGTGAGAAAAAAAATCAGGGATCAAGATAAAGGCAATGTAACAAGTGAAACAAAGCTCTGTGTACAAGCAAAGCAAAATAAGTCCTTTATTCTCTACCTCTTGTTAGCGGGCAGATGTTTAGCCAGTTTCAGGAAAGCATGTGTAATGGTTACTTGGGAAGACAATTCCGTAAACAAGAATTGCTTATGCCTCCTCTGCCCACCTTTCCCGGAGGTTTTACTGTTGAGCACAACATCATAGGATACAGCATGTCCCTTTGGTCAGCTGGGGTCAGCTGTCCCAGCTAAGTCCTCTCCCAGCCTGTTGCCCCTCTCCCACCTGAAGGCATCTAGTGAGAAACAGGTAGCACACCAAACACATTGGTGTGTTAGCAATGCTATTTTAGTCACAAATAATAAACACAGTACCATACAGGTGATTATGAAGAAAATTATCTCCCAGCCAGCCAGATCCTGTAGAGTCTCCACCACCTGTGCCATATAATTTTAATCGTGCTCAGGCTTTCACTATCCAATACATCCTTGTTAAGTAGCAAGCAGCTTCCTGTCCTTTCATAAATACACAGGGAATCACATCAGCTACATCTACCAGGCTGTAACTGGGGCCATCCAGGCTGAAAAATCCTACCTGGATCCAGAAGTCCACCAGTTTATAACACTTAGGAATAGAAATTGCAGAAAAAGAAAACCCAGTTTCCCACTTCCACTGTTTCTAAATGATTTTTTTTTTTCATGAGGAATCAAAAATTCAATGAATGAAGATTTTAAAACTAAAAAGCCATTTTCTGTTTTTCCCTTTAAATATAAAAAATATTGCTGCATTTGTGCAGCAAACTATATTCAGTGCATAAAATGGAAAATCTGAATGAACAGAATTAATAGATTATTCATTTATCTCAAATTATGAGACACTGAAGTTATCTCAAATGAAAGTCACAAATCTCAAGTTCTGTAAAACTTAGTGTTTAAAATCTTTTTTTTTAGCAATACATAGAACATTAATTTAGACTTTGAATCATCTTTTCTAAGTTTCATCAGCTGGTTTAGGCATCGAAGGTCTTAATTCCACTGTGGAGGTGTCCTTTTCTCTGCTTGAACTCTACGCTAGCCAGATGAACCTGAGTCAAAGTGGCTGATAAGCTATCCCAGTTGAAACAATGAAAGCTCATTCTCAGGACTCTAAGTTATTCAAAAAGTGAGATTTTTTACTTTCGTTTAAATTATTTCCATTCTTTTTCATTCAAGAGGGTGCGAAAGGACGGGTTCTTTATTTTATTTTTCTCCTTAGCCATTGGCTTGTTGGTTTCAGTCCATCTCAAGGTCACGGTATAGGTTGCCACTATTTGACAGTGAATTATCCTAAATGAAATCAATTGGTGACCTCAATATAACCCCTGCTGTGTATATCCTCATCACAATTCAGCAGAGTGAAGAGACACTAAATGGACCCAGAATTTGAACTCAAGAGATGTTTCCTCTGTTTCCTCCAAGTCTCAGTTAAGACATAGCACACAGTAACACAAATAAGTTTATAATTATTTTATGACTATTATTTTCCCATTATCAACATCAAAAATTATTTCTATCATTTAATAGAAAAATAAATGTTTAGATTAATATCTCTTAATGAGTTTACCTATTTCGTTTTTAGTTAATCATATTCTTCTTTAAGGCCTTCAGGTGAAATATTAAATGTAGTGAATATACAACTTTCTGAGGCAAAATGGGTTACTTGTCCCTATTCAGATGGCATTATTTGGAATCAAGATTTTTTATATATTTATGTGTTGTGTTTAATCTGGTGAAATTCATTTCTTCGCTGTGGTTAATAACTGCTACTACAATGAAAAAAGGTGAAGTAATTCCAGCAACATCAGTTTGTACGTATTTTTGTCCTTGCTTTGTTGTGCCAATTCAAACCTTGTGTCCAAAAAATCAGTCTCAGATAACAGAAGTTCTGCAGACATTGAAAAACAATTAAGAATATTTATCAGTTTATACCAGTACATATATTGCACAGTGATAACCCTTAGGATTCATTTTATTACTCTATGCTAGTCGATGCTATATTGTCTTTGTTTCATCTGGGATACAGTTAATTTTACTCCTAGTAGCAGGTACAGTGCTGTATTTTGGATTTAGCATGAGAATAATGTTGATAACACTCTGATGGTTTAGTTGTTACTAAGTAGTGCTGACGATCAGTCAGTGACCAGCTGCACAAGAAGCTGGGAGGCAGCAGGGCCAGGGCAGCTGATTCAAAATGTCCCAGAGGAATATTCCACCATGCATAGAACACCCTGTCCAGTATCTATACTTGTCTGGGGGGGAATCAATCATCGCTGGGGTATGGACTGGCCATTGTCATTGGGTGGTGAACAATTGCATTGTGCATAACTTGTTTCTTTTGGGTATTATTCCTCAATCTCTTTTTATTATCTCCCTTTTAACTCTCCTCCTCCTCCTTCTCCTCCTCCTTCTCCTCCTCCTCCTTCTCCTTCTCCTTCTCCTTCTCCTTCTCCTTCTCCTTCTCCTTCTCCTTCTCCTTCTCCTTCTCCTTCTCCTTCTCCTTCTCCTTCTCCTTCTCCTTCTCCTTCTCCTTCTCCTTCTCCTTCTCCTTCTCCTTCTCCTTCTTCTTTCTTCTTCTTTCTTCTTCTATTTTATTTCAATTATTAAACTGATCTCAACAGACAGGTTTTACCTTTCTCCTCCTTGCCATCTCCCCATGGAGGGCGTGGTAGTGAGCAAGCAGCTGTGTTGTACTTAGTTGCCAGCTGCAGTTAAACCACAGCATGTAGATATGTCTAAATTCAAAAAGTTAATCACCAGACTAATTTAACATTAGGAAATGTTATTGATGACACTACTCTGTGAAAATATATAATTTATGTGTCTGAACATGTTCTAAAAGTATAGCCTACATTTTCTAAGTAAAGACCAATGATATCACATTTAAACAACTTCCTCCAGTGCTGGCAAAGAAAACTATTATACTCCACTCTTTCCTTGATGATAACTTACTAAAAATGAGTTTCCCCCCTCATTCTTACATAATAATTTGACAAACAGTCATACATACACCCTACATATAAATATATGAATGTGTATGAATACACATAGATCCCTGTACATTTCATATACATTATAGCTAAGCTGATCAATTAGAAAAATTTTAAGTGTTATGTTGACATTTTTTGATGCATTGAAAAAAGTGGAAGTTCTTTTGTTAATTTCATTGCTTATTTTATTTTCAACATCTTTTCTTCAGATTTATCCCTTATCCTTTTCCCCATTTTCTAGAACATAAAAATGTCTATTAGTCATTCTTAAATATATGTTAATGAATTTTATAGGCATGCTGGATGAAACTTGTATAAACAGGCCAGGAAATCTGAAGCTAGAGCCAAGACAAACTCATGCCAAAACATTAGTCGATCCATTGGAACTGATTATCCACATACAAAAGGGAGAATGCGTGAAGTGATATATAAGGTCACTGTGACAGCCAGAAGGTAATGCCAAAATATTCCTACTAGCTTGGCTCATTCACATGTATGGGCACAGAACTGATTCAGAGCCAAACACTCTGCATGAGCCAAACTTAACTTCCTTGGCTTGCCCACCTTCAAAGCACAGCTGTCGTGGCAAAAACAACCCATCAGACACGAATTCATTTTGCTAGCTTTCATCTGCCATGACTTTGTAAGATGCAGCCACCAAGGGCAGAGTGTTTTGCTGCTGCTGCTGCTGTTCTGAGAGCAGTCTGCACTACTGGAAAAACCTGTTGGACTCGCATTACCTATTGCAATGAGGTGTCTGCTTCTGAATAATAAACATGATCCTAATGAGGTCTAGGCACCTCTGACCATGATTTTGAGAATGTGAGTAGTGATTCTGATTGTGCAGCATGCTGGGGCCCATCTGGAAGCACCTGAGTGGTCTGATTTGAAAAAAAACACAGTCGTCTTGGTGAAGGATCAATTAAATCCAGTCTTGAATGGGACCTTCCAAAGCCAGGGTTGTCAAAATCATTAGTAGATTTTTAACTATCTTAGTCTAATTAGTTTGAGTAAGGGAGAGGAGAAACACATTGACAAAAGGTATTCCAAAGTCATAATAGTTATTTTCTATTTAACTGTGGTGGAAACTATAAAGTTTGCCTATGCTTGACGTCCATATACTGCTCCCTCCCAATTACACCGTCACATCCCAACCAGCCACAAAATGTTGTCTTAAGCTTCTTCTCATCTCTGATGTGATCCTAAATTAAATAAGTTCAACTGAGATCAGTTCACAGTTGGTGAACTGATGGTGTAAAACCCAGAAAATTCAGTGATCTGCTTTGAGTTTTGTTCCTTGCATTAATTTTGTGTTTGTATTGTTAATATAGAAATGAAGTGAAAAGCACAGAGTTTAGCATAAGCTGACTGTTAAATATTGATATAGACATTGCTCTTAATTGTCACTTACATGCCCTACATCAAATATTAATAATTTTATGAAAATTTATATTATGACTGTATTAAGAGAACAGACATTTACTGTATTTTCAAGCCAGATAAAATACAAAAAGATGATGGCCAGGCAACCAACTCCTAAATTGGTCTGGGTTTTCTCATCTTTGTCCTCCTACACTAATTTAATGGAGGTTTTTGTAGGGTTCTGAGAAAATTTTCTGGATAGGAAAAAAGGTACAAAACTTCTCTTAATATATATCATATAGTTTTCTCTCAAGTGCATTTTTTTCCTTCTCTTCAAGGAAAAAATGAAAGATTTATTTATTATAGAATGTGATTTGATTTTACTGCCTTTAATTAATCCTTGGGTTATGATTAATTGATTAATAAATTTCTTATTTATGCAAGACTACTGAAATATTAACACATACTCTAGAAACAATCCATTTTCAGATTCCTGAAGTAAAATCTTCAATAATGATTGAAGTTAACACTTGACAGCCTCAGGATTTTTTTATTGAGCCCAAAACACAAACTCTGGTACATGAAGACTATCACAGAAGACTATGTGAAAAAAATTTTTGTTAGATCTATGATATTTAGATATTTTATCATCAATTTTTGGGAACCAATTTGTCTTAAAACTGCTGCCTTATTTTAACATCATGCCAAAAGTTCATGAGGCTCAAATTTAGAAATATTTTTAAAAATTACATTTTTACATATTCCAAATGTATTTTTATTGGTATTTGTGGAAATAATTCAACAGAAAAATCATAAAATCATATAATGGTTTGAGTTGGAAGGAACCTTTAAAGTTTGTCTGCTCCAACTCCATGCTTATGCACAGGGACTTTTTTCAATAGATCATGCCACACACATGTCCTATCCACCTTCACCTCAAACACTTACAGGGATTGAGTATTCACAGGGCAACCTGTTTGAGTGTCTCACCACCTCACAGTGAAGTAATTAATGAGGTTTAACTGTGTATGAAACTATGGCTTTTGTCATCGTTCCAAGGCGGCTCATCACTGCTAGATGGAAATGGTGTTGTCACAGTACCTCACAATTCATAAAAGAGAGCATTCACTGAACGTGCAATAGAACACATCCTCATGCTGATGTATAGTGAACCTTTACTGTTCATGTTACTAACGGACTTTTCCAAAAATTTTCCAAGGTGAAGTTTTTCTACTTGAGACACAAGTGGAAAAATAAAGATTCAACATTAGATAAAGTTTTAATGAGGAAAACCTCCCATCACCTGAAGCCATACCCATATTTTTCCCCTGTATGCAGTCACAAAAGAAATCAGAAGAGTTTTTAAAGCTTTTGTTTTAGAAAAAATCCAATATCTTCAAAGTGATTCCTAAATTGAAAGTGTACCTCAGTAAAAAGTTATTGTCACTGTGGAGGGGCTTGGCCAGTGGATTCCACCATTTGCTTAAACTGAAACAATGGGATGAAACAGAGGATGATGCTTAAACAGAGCATGTGTGGTTATTAAGGCCACATCAAAGAAGAGAAAGAGGAATTTGCAAAGTGATTGTATCCAGGATTAGACATTTTGGTCACTGGGTTTGCTAAACTAGAACACACTCCTTTAACACTTTTCCTTCTTTCCTCCACTTGGAGGCAATGGTGTCCCTGTTGTCCCAGGATTCACGGGATCTACATTTGTCACCCACCATGACAGATCCATCACTTTGACATAATGTATACTAGGAAAAGGAGGCAGTCAGACTTCAAGTATGAATCTTTCACTATAGATAATTATGAAGAAATTATGCTTCAGAAACTAATTTAGTTTCTTAAATAGGAACTGTACTTCTTTGTCAGTTTAGCTCCAGACAAAAATCCCGAACAATTCCAAAGCTCTTTCCCAGTAAGTGAAAGGTTGAAAAAGGTTTTTATGTGAAATATTTTAATCATCAGTGATCAGCATTAGCCCCATAGCAATTAGTGTTTAAATTAGCAGAGAAGTAATTTGAAGATACTGAGGATAGCTGACTATGCTTTTGAATTTTCTCCTTTCAACATTTTTTCTGGAATAAGAGTTTATTCTGAAACTTGGCGAAATAAAAACTGAATAGCTGTTGTACTGTATATATTGAATAAATGCATCTTTTATAAGGTGAAATTTTATCCCCTGGCTTGATATCAAATGCTGTTTTCTGTTCTCAATAACAAGTGAAGACGGAAAATACACACGAGCAAACAATTCAAGTCTTGTGGGATTTTAGTAGGTGACTAAAAATCTGGCACTATATTTTACTTTTTGCTGTGACTGTACAGCCTCTATGAATGTTTTCACTAGGCTTTCATAAAGGGGAGAAATGGAACTTTTAGCACTGGATTTTTTTTTTTTTTAATAGCCATCTGCTGTAATTGCTAAGAAAAAGTCAAAACTTCAAAACTTCATTCCAGCTAATATCATTGTACTACCCAACTAGTCCAATGAAATCCAGCATGAATCTTCATCAAAAGGACCAACACTTTACATGAAAACATTTGATCCTGGTGTATTCAAAATTCTGGAGAAAATGGGTTTACTTTTGTTTGTACCAAGAAAGTCAGCAGATCAAATTCCTAGGCAGTTTATAACTCCTACTCACATTACTAATGAGTACAGATTTCTCTCTGAAAAATATCTTTTCTAGCTAATTATTTAAAGTTATCAATTGAAGTAAGGGTGATTTTTTGCAAAGAATCACTCACTTAAAAATCACAATAAAACTACTCCCATGACATGAATTGTGAGGTAAGCTTAAGAAAAATGGAGAAAATACTGACACTTTGTCATGAGAAAACAGGCTAAGTTATGTATAGGCTCTTGAAGTGACAAAGGCACATGCAGTGCTTGAAATAAGTATGTTCAGTTAATGAAGACTGGTACAAGAATTACCGATCAACAAGGATGTTCTTGGTCCTGACCTAAGACTGACATGTATATGCCTGGGGTAATCCCACTTCAGCCCTGCCTCGTCAATTTTTAGAACTTTACTGTTAACATAGACCCAGTTCACCACTTTCTTACTTCAGAATTCTCTGAATTCTCTTTGCTAAGTTGGCAACCCTCTCTAGATGACAGGTCAGGAAAATACAGGGACCTTCGTCCTCTGCAACAAGAAGGCTCCCACTACTATAACTGCTTTTTATTCACTTCTGGGTTTCAGACTCACTCAGCACAGCTCAGCTGCTTCATTTGAGAGCATTCACTCAGAACTTCAGTCTTGTTCAGAGCTGCTCCCTCTTCCTGAACCACTCCTGGGTCAAGGGCATCAAAACTGCAGGGACAATTCTATCAACTACCAGAGGCAGGTATGTGGTACCTCAGTGGCATTCATGAGGATGCAAAAACAAATCTGAGCAGACCTGCTAATCCTCCACGTTTTTAATTTTCTTCTTTTCCCAAATTGAAGTACAAAATGATCACAACCTGTTAGCTATGCTAAAGGTGCCTGATTTTCCCTGATCAAGGGGTAGAAAAAACAAAAGCTACAAGCCCTTTGTGATCAAGGACAGCTGAGATCTTCTTAAATACTTCTAGAGCCTGCTACAAAGGTTGACAGATGTTAAGGCTGCTGTGGGAATCCTTACCTGGGAGCAGTGATACCTTCAGATTTCTCAGAGGATTCCTGGGAGCCTCTCAAAAATCTTTGATAAAATCAGGAAGGTAAAGAAAATTTCAAACCAGAGCCCAGAAAATCCTGTCAAAAAGTTGTATCTCCTTTGTGGTATAAACCTTAACTCTCTTCTATGGAATAAATATAAAATGCAATAAAATGTAGATTGCACTGAAAAGAAATCAAGAGAAGTTGATTTACCTTATCAGCTCTGCTTTCTCTTCTCAGAGAAATGTTGCAATTCTAGGCAGATTTGCAATATAATTGAATTTTTAATTAATATGTTATTCTGATTATTTTTTTTAACATATAGTCAAAATATTGGTTTTATATGGAGTTATGGCTTTGGCTTTTTTTTTTAGTGGTATGAAAAAGGGAGTTTGGAAATATTTTGTGGTGTGACTGTATATAAGCATTTACATAAGCAAGCAGTCTTTTCTTTTTCAATTTTTGGTCAGAATGAAGTATTCTAATGCATTTGCTAGAAACCAGATATTTTGCTTTACTGACAATGAATCAATCAGTATCTTCCATTTGTACATTAAGGTATTTAACTTGGATTCATTGCTGTCATAGCATGAAAGCAATGAAAGACAAAGAGAATAGTCTGTGAGAAATGGGGGAATGGTTGTAGTGTACATTATTTTGAGGGAATGCATCTGGTGATTGTCCTAGTGGAATGAAAAAATAGTGTTCTGCCAAAAAATTCTCTAACAGGTTTCCAGCAGTGAGTTTGGAGTCAGAAAGACTCCCTTTGCTACATACAGAATTCTTCTCCTTGGGCAGAGAATGAGAGCATGGATTATATATGACAGGTATACAGATGCATTGCTTCATCTTCTTGAGGGGGCTCAGGTACAGCAATGAGAAAAATGAACACAGGAGCTTACATAGCATAGCCTTTCCTCACAATCTGATATCAGAATAGTTAATGGCTACCACAGAAAGGAGGGAAGTCTATATGCTAGGAATCTAGTTTCCAAGAAGATAAATTAAATTGTGATGAAGAAAAATTGGAAAGCAGACTGATTTGTAATTTATTACATTTCTACCAAAAATGAAGCTACAGAAAATGAAAGTAGACACATTAGAAATGTAAAATAGAATTTGTACAGAATTTACGGTAGTGCATCTGTTGCTTCATAACCAGGTTCTTCAGTGAATTGATGCCTATTATTTTAAATCCATGCTACCAGTTCTCCTCGTCACTTGAAATTTGCCTTCCAAGTCCATTCTTGACCATCAGCTCCTTTTCTCTATCAATAATTAAATCAATTTTTTTTTTTTTACACAATTTCTTTCATAGTTCATCAGTTTTTAATTTCCCTTTTTCTGGAAGTCCAGCCATGGTGTGTTTATCTTAGGACTGTAGATGAAGAGGTCTATCATTCTTCCCCTACAGGGTTCTTTTATGTCCATCAAGACATCAGTAATTTGTCTATCCAGGAAATATTTCTAAAATTTAACATCTAACATTTAACATCTCAGACTTAAAGAAAGGAAAAACCTGAAATGATTTAATAATTTTGGCCTGCTGTGAAGAAAATTAATTCAGTAACAAACAGGAACAAGGATAGAAATCCAAGGTGGTCCAATTCCAGTATATCAATAAATTTCCACAAGTAATAGTTTTTAGCTTTCCACCCCTTTTTTCCTAATTATGAAGCAAATATAAATATAATACAATAAACATAATATAAATAACCCCAAATCACAGAGCTGTTAGGGTTGGAAAGGCCTTCTGCAGATCACCCACTCCAACCCCCTGCCAAGGCAGGGTCACCTGGAGCAGGTTTCACAGGAACGCATCCAGGTGGGTTTGGAATGTCTCCAGAGAGGGAGACTTCATGACATCCCTGGTCAGCCTTTTCCAGTGCTCTGCCACCCTCAATGTAAAGAAGTTCTTCCTTGTGTTGAGGAAAATCTTCTTCTGTTTCAGTTTATGGACATGTTACTCATCCTGTCACTGGGTAGCGCCAAAAAGAGTCTCGCATCATCCTCTTGGCACCTGCCTTTGTGATATTTACATGCATTAATACCCTTTCTCAGTCTTCTCTAGACTGAATCCTATTATCAAACAAGATAACTGTGATGGCTTAAAATGGCTTAAAATCACCAATGTTTTAAATTGTCAGGTTTTAATTTACTATGGGGACAGAACCAAGAGGTTGCACTCAGTCAGCTTATGGTTCAATGAGAGAGTGATTTCATTATCTATAGCGACAAAGTTTTTCTGGTTTATGATACTGTGCCTACTGCTCAAAATACATTGGCTTCAAAAAGAACATACTGTAACATTAGGTCTAAAAAACCAGCCTTCAAATATTTAAAGCATTTTATTAGAACCAGGTCTTCTATCTTCGGAAATGATAGATGCTCAGAACTTAGGTTTCTGAGGAAAGATGAGGTATGATTACACCACTGTTTGGCTTTCAGGAAAATGGTATTAGACACCCTGAGAGTTACCAAAGAATCATTACACTTGGGAGCAAATATATGAACATTAGATTTAATAATCAGGGCATAATGTTTTCTGTCCGAGTTGCTTTGAAAGCAGTTTTTGATGAAACTTGACTCACAAGATGTGCTCTGTCTTGTGGTGTATTTCCATGACAATATATAAAGAAGTCACAACCAATTTTCCCCTGAGGCTTTGTGATCTGAAAGGCTAAGTGGCAATGCCTTTGGTCTGCAAATCACTACCTAGTTACAGGACTGCAAGGTCATGGATATTATCCTGTTTTAAAAAGACATACACATGAAAAAGCTTTTTTGAAAGCTGGTGTGTACACTAATAGTGTTCAAACACTAAAGAAACTTCAAAGCACAGAGTGGGTCTGGGAGGTTATTCTATATTCAGATTAATATTGCAGACATCAGAGATTTCGAATGAGAATCTGCTGTTTTCCTGTTGCACTGAAATTAACAAAATTGCACAGCTTTCAGGAGGTAAATATTAAGTGATGACAACTTTAGGACATCAAAGCAGTGTATGGAAAAATGAGAAGTTTGCTGGAAGAGGACAAGAACATTTACTTAAACAATTATATTCTAACCTATATTACTTCAAAAAGTATAATAACTGTAAATAGAAAGGGGATACAATTTGTGTGTTTGCTTTTAATGTGCTTTTAAGAATGATATTCAACTTCTTTAATAATTTTAAAAATCAAGTTATGCTAGAATTGAAATACTTTTCTATTACCATGTGATGAAAAGTAAAAAAGGAAAAAATTCTGATACTACAATAAATGGACCAAAAAAAAGTCATCTAAAGTTTTATTCTTGAAAATAAGTTACAAAATTGTGACATTTTTACCAGGGAAAAAAAATTTCTGAATTCAAATACATTCAATAGTGCTCCTTTTTATCTCTCATATTCTATTCTATATATATTCCTTCAGCAATTAACCTTGACTATAAACTGATTGTTTTCTAAATAACATAGTTTTGATATATACTCTTGATTTCAATATTATATAGAGAAGATGAAAATTGTAGGCTATTGTCTAGAAGTTTTCATAGTATCCTTTTAAACATTTGAAAGTCTCCATAAAAATCCCAATTAAAATTTCTTTAACAGAAGCTGTTGATTCTTATATTCCCCCATTGAAAAACCTCTTTTGCAGGTCACTAACATTGGTCAGAGTGCAATGCCTGGTCCTGAGGCTGCCTGGTCAGTCACAGTTGCTAAACGTGCCTGCTCTGAAATAGAGCAGCCATTTCTGACCTGCTCACAGGAATTGGCTTCTGGCTTAGAAATGGACATTTTACCATGGCTCTAAGAAGCAAATTCAGTCTGTCCTGGATCCTTGAGTCTTAATTCCTCTTTTAAAACCTAGCTTCACACAATTGTTTGCCATACTGTGAGTTCATATAAACTACTTATGATAATATACAATGTCACATGAGTATAAGAATATTTATCCACTGAAAGAATTTATGACTGACGTTACATTATTGTTTTAAGGTAAAAATTTTAATAAGACCTTCATAATTTTTGGGCTATGAGCCTGATAAACACAAATACTATTACTACTACTGCAACTACTACTATATGTTCATCTATAACTTAACTACACATCTCCATTGTAGAACTTTCCTCATGTTTAATTATTTTGAATGTTGTCCAAAACCCACTAGAAAAACTGAGAAGAATCTCCAGTCTTTAGAATGCTTTCTACATAATATTCTGCTTACACAAATACACTTTAGGTGTTGGTGTACTTTAGTTTAATGACCCTTAAACTTCAGATGAAAATGAAGATATTTTACTACGTTGATTATTGCACTTATTTTATCGTGGTATGTTCTTGAACCGCCAAATGGTTACATTTCACATTTATTTACAGAAATATAAATGAATATACTGGCTTCAAGACAGTGGAGAATAATAAATCTTCATAGTGAACATTCCAAAAATAAAGTCTTAGTTCACGTGTTAGGAGCATGGCTAGAGTCCCAGATGTGGAGAGAATGAGAGTAGCTAGGTACTTATGTTCAGCATTTTGTACTCACTCGAATTCACAAAGTGAAACTGAGGTTAATAAAGCTCCTGTTTCCATAACCATGAACACAATTAATTGCCTAAATCCACACATTTCACAACAATAAAAAAAAAAAATCCACATTTATTGCTGAAGAGACAGGAGAGAAAATCTTATCCCACAAAAGAGTTTGTGCTATTCCTTCTTTCTTTCATTGAAATGCTGTTTTGGCAGTAGGAAGCAGATCACAGTAAAGGAGCCTCTCTGCTTGCAGAACCATGATGCAAGTACAAACTAGAATGTTTGTATTAGCATATTTTTGACACCTCAGGGGCTCTACAATTTTTTATGATTGAATAGATATTAAATGGAGTTTTCTGCTCAGTTTGAAAAGCAGCATCCCACACCTCTGGTTATCAATTATCTCATGCTACTCATGCATCCATCACTTCAGTAGCTCAGTACCAGTCAGAGCAAACTCCTTTCTGACATAATGATCATGGTTGTTTTATTGAATTCTATTGTGCTCTCTAGTTTTCTTAGTCATCAACATAGAAAAATAACGTTGTTTGATGGTTTCACGGACACATTTAGAATCATTTTTCATTGGCCTGACAGTGTTTGAGTAAGGAAATACCCAGAATTTGAAGCACACTGGCAATGGCATCTATACAAACATTGAAAGGAAAATGCCCTTGACATTTTGAAGGCATCTAGACAATCATGTTTTGTTTTCTTGAAAGCTCAATCAGTTATCCTGAGGAAAAATGTATACAGTTGGTATTTACATTTTGTCTCTTAAAGATATCTGTTCCTGAAGTAAGGTGGGGACTGTGGGTGAGGGGTGGGAGGGAAGTGGAGAAGAATATCACACTAATGTTATATGGAAACATTAGCATTGTTTGAACAAATTCTACTAATATGCAGAATCCTGCCTCAGAATTATAAAGTGGATTTTGCCTCCTACAAGTAAAGGAACCAGCAAAACTTTTCAGATCACTAACATAATGAGCAGTCCCTTCATAAAAGTACATTAGAACAAATTGTATCTGTCTGCCACAGTTCATATCTCCAGAGCAACCTAATGTACCAGTCACTACAATATTCTGTACAATTCCTGCAGGGTCATTTTACAGATATTCAATGAGAATGGCTAAAGGCATGAAAAATATCATGTGTAATCCAGAGACAACTGAGTGATGATGATCACAGTGGTATGCTCAGTTACAAAGGGCCATACCTGATGACAACTAAATGCACTGGACTGTAACTTCAGTTTGTAATCCTTTCTTACAGTCTTTTGACAGCCTCAACTATAAGCTGCACATTTTTTGCTGTGTTGATGTTTATTTCTTGCAGGAGTTTTTTAGCTGGCATTACTCCTTCTCATTACCAAAATCATAGAAAGACTGTTTTCAATCCCTTGCTCTTAATCCTTATCCCATTTCCATGACCAATACACCTAAGCAAGATGGATTATAAACATACTGTAAAGTTTTTATTCATGTCACCTTTACCAGTGATAGCAGCTGCTTTGTGGTGCAAAGAATACATCAGATCATCAAATGATGAAACTTCCCAAACTACTACTGATATCAATATCAATATCTATTTCCTGATTTATATTACTGATCAAATAATCTTCTTTCAGTGACATTAGATTTTCATGCCCTGAGAAATACATATAAAATGGATTTTACTTCATCAGAGAAATATGATTTCAGCTGTTTCCCTGTCTCCTCCTATTGTTGTGGGTTTTATACTGGTTCTCCCCAACAAAAACAGGAAATGTGGTAGGCAGAATCAAAGCTAGTATATGTCATGTTCTTTTTACTAAAGGAAAGTTTAACACAGTTGGAACTTTTTCATATGTCTCAATGATACAGAAGCTGTCATATTTAAAAGAATTTTGAAAGCAGTTAATTACGGTTTACATGTGTAGAATTGAAAAAAAAGAGTAATAAAAAAAGTCTCAGAAAAAGTATGGAGACATGGAGTTTGGGTAAAAAAATCAGTGTGGCATATGCATGGTCTACAAGATCTGGGAATTTCAGAGTGTTTACAGGATAAACCAGTGGAGAACACTAAAATGTGTTTTCCTCTGAATTCAAATAATCTGGGAACAGCCACCCATGGTGCTGTCAGAGTGAAGGGTGTGCTTGATGGGGAGGGGAAATTGCAGAAATTTTTAATCAGCTGGACCAGCTGGTAGGCTGTTTCTGGGATTTGGCTACACAAGCAGCAATTCCATGCCCAAGGGTCTGTTGGTGGCCACCATCAAATTTTTTTTTAGGATAACTAGAAGACCAACATGTGGGCTAAGACTCTTGCACATTTTATTCTTTACTTTCCACCTTCATGTGCAGCATGTGCTTCTCTTCAAGAGCTTTTACCTCTGCTAAGCCAGAGAATAATGGTCTGGGGATGCTTGAGGTCACATCACTGCATACCAGGAAGCAGACCAGGAGAAGGACAGCTCTGGGATTTTTTTATTCCTCTTGACACAAGTTATGTTTTTTCATCTGATTATTCATTCTTCAGGGAGACACAAGTCCAGCTCCATAGGTGAGGTACATGAAAAGTGCTACTGGCTCAGAAGTTTTTTTGTCACAGTGATAACTTGCGTTAATTTAGTGTGTAGGTAAATGACTGCCACAGAGAAATCAAAGATCTTGCGGCCTTACATTATTGGGGGAATTTGAATTATGAGAATTTTGAATCAAATCAGTGGCTCTATCTCCCAGTGGGCTGTCCCTGGGCTTCCCTTCAATAATTTATTAGTTCCAGAGTTTTTGGCTGAAGAACTACTTCTTTGTCCTACTTGTTTGACTGTATTGAAT
This sequence comes from Fringilla coelebs, assembly GCF_963513975.1. Lineage (NCBI taxonomy): Eukaryota > Metazoa > Chordata > Aves > Passeriformes > Fringillidae > Fringilla > Fringilla coelebs. The sequence continues at coordinate 18,009,323 of NC_140033.1, read as the reverse complement.
AAATCACTGCTGCCACAGCATCTGGGACTTGGCAAAAAACTGTCAGATATACAGTAAAGATACCACTTTGTTCTGGATAACTCATTAGAGCTGTCCTGCCCCTCCCTGAATGAACAGATTTCGCTAGATTAAATAAGAGAAATTGGTCTACAGAGTTGGAGTTGCACCAACTCCGACATGATATCAAAGTTTGTCTGTAAAAAGAAAGAAGCAAGAGTAAAAGATTTAAAATGCTGTTAATTTAATACATTTCAATCTGAAAATATCAAAAATTGTTTCTTCCCCTTAATTTAAAAAAATAAACTCTCTTGGTATATGTTTTAACATCTCTGGTGTTCTGCTACTTTGTGAATTTGTTCTCTCTCATTTCAATCTGTCCATGATCTGGACTCATTTCTGTCAACAAGCAGCTGAGACAAAAAGCTGTATTTTAGTTTGATAACCTAGTGTTTTCTCTTTCCAGGGTTAAGGTAATATCTTAAATTGCCTAAGAAGAGGTCAGGAGAATTCTGGCTCCATCCATCTGTGGTTCCATCCCAACAGATCATAAGGACTAGAGCTCTGTCTGCAAAGGACATTTATTATGATATTACTCCACAATTTTAGAAAGCTGCATGCCAATATCTACTGGATCAAACTGTTTATCAAAATTCTCTTATCTTCCCCATATTAGTTGCATTGAAAAAGTTTTTTAAATTTTGCTGAACTTCATTCAACACTAATGATGGTGATTCAATTGCAAACATGTATTAGTGTGCCCAGCTTCAGTCATATACTTTGAGCATGGATTTTTTCTTTTATGATGGATTTTTGCTTGTATGAATAATTCACAGGAATGGATGATATCAGAGAAGTGATGCATCCAAAAGTTTCAGAAAAACAAGCTGATTTTAGAAGGCCAGCCTCCTCACAATCTTTCCAGTAGGGGAACATTAAAAGTAGGTTTCACCTCTCTTTTACAAGACTTTCAAGTAGTGTTTGCCCATTCATGTTCGAATTGCATATCTTCGAAGAAGTATTTTTTAAGAATAGTTGTGATGTTGACAGTGAAAAATATTACATTATTGCAAAATTCAATATACACCTAAAAACACTTATTCATCTATCTATATGTCTATAACTGTAGCTATAGCTATTTTACAGTAGCAGTCTTTGAAATTTAGTACAAGGTTTTACAGTTAGTTAAAAGCAGTCCTGGGGCCCTTTAAATTTTGAAAGCCTGAAATTTGTTCAAATGGGCAAGAAGGAATGAGAAATTTAGAATGAACAGATGGAAAAGTGCAAAAAAATCTAATTTCATATTAAGCCAGAGAAATAACATAGACACTGTGAAAAAAGAAAGCCAAAGCAATAAAACTCCTGCAAGAAACCCAATAAGAACTTTTCACATAAATGCGCATGAATGATAACATTTTCAAAAAAGAGAATGTGGTTTCTATTTCCACAACAGTTGATAGGTTCAGAAAACCCAGGTATTTTTTATTCTCTTTTGTGGCTATAAACTAACACTGTCAGCTAAGTTTACATGTTTGACTACCAAAATGGACATTTATAAGCTGGAAAATATTTAAACAGTATCTTTACATGCTTTATTGCCACAATAGGAATGATTTTTTAAAACTATATTTGAATATTATGGTGGTGCTTTAGCTACTCATTTATTTTTAAGCTAAACAGGAACAAAAAAGGTGCAAACTCCACTTAGCTCTATTCTCTTCCCATGGGCTTATTTGCAAGTTCTATTTTTTACAATTTTAATGGGCTTCTCTGGTTCAATCCTCTTTGGGGAAAAAAAAAGTCATCAGCAGAAAGAAGCAAAAGCATAATTTCTTCTTTTGACAGAAAGCACAAGTTATGAGTGTTGGAGCTGCTTAAGCTCAGCAGAGACTCTCAAGAGAAAATAGAAGTTTCAATCTCCCAGTTTTTTGCACATTTCACTAAAGGCTCCCAGATGGTAGCTCAGGGACTATGATGCAGAAGGATGGGGATTACTTTGATGGAAAGGTGTAACCTTGTGAATGATTTATGTGAGTGCTGCTATATCCTCCGCATTGTATTCTGTTGGTAAGGATGTCAAAATATGATTTCCACCTTCCTAGAATGGTGAGAGTTCAAAGAGTTAATGTGGAGGCCATCAGTGGTCAATTTGTCATAGGATTTTATGAGCTGGATAAGGGTAGAAGAAGCATCTCTCTCTACAGCCAAGTTTAATCTCACACCATCTATATTCTTCTAGTACAGAGTTTTGGTGAGATAGTGTAGGGATGAGACATCTTTTCCATTATTTGGATGATCTGAAGAAATGCACTAGAGAGGATCACAGTGTCAGATAAATTGATTTGTCTATGAAAGACTTTTTGAATGATATAATTTGGGGAAAGTAGAGAGGGGAATAATAGAGCAATGGAGGAGAAAGGAGTGCTTTATCCTCCTGTTTCAAGGAAGACGTAGTGTTTTTCAAATTTTCTATAACTACCAAAGGTTAAAAAGTACAACAAGTAAAGCAAGTTAGAACAGCAGTCTTAGAGGAGTTATTAAATTATCACACAGGTGAAACTTGTAGAAATCTTTGGGTTGAATAGTTTGATCCATTTTGTAAAATTATATTGTCTTCAGTCAAAAGAAATGCTAAGTCTTCAGGGGCACTCCTGATTATATTGGGATTGCAGAAAATTGTCTTGGAGGCAGGTAACTCGTAGTTCATTTTCTTTTTTTCACTTGGCATATCTCCTTACTTTTTTCAATGTTCAGTGTTCAATGTTCAATGACCTTATGAAGTCAACTAGGTTTTTAAAGCTTCCACTGCTTCTTAATCACATATATGAAGTTTCTGGCAGCCAGTAACCCAGTTTTGAATTCCTTCCCTTCACCACTATATGCTTTCCTTTCAGCTCTTTAGAAACCTATGACAATTTTATGCTGGGAGAAATGCTATGATAGAAGAGCTATTTCATACATTTTAAATTAAATATTGTGGTTCAATTTAATGACTTTAATGAATGCCGTATTTTGAAGTGAAAATAAATTTTTACCAATGTATAAAAGGGCAGCAAACAATTAACAGACAATAAATATAAACATTTAAAATTGTGGTCTCTTCTTAAGAAACTACTGATGACTTCATAGTCTACTGTTTAGGATTCCTTTCCCTTCCAGCCATGGTGTCTTTCAAGTTCCAGTGAAATATATTTCAATGTTTTATTATGATTATAACAACACATATGAGACTTTCAAACAAGCATTATGAAGTACTTTCCTAACATTTACTTTCAGCATTTTTGTGTGGTTTTCTTCATTTTATACATATTTAAAATAAATTTAGAAAATAATTCTAAATAGCTTTCTAAAAATTGCATAGTCTATTTTTTTTGGGGACAGTTTGTATATTTTAATGGCTTCCTTAGAAAAGTCTAAATATCTACAAAAAAAGTGTCTCTGACTTGGAAAAAGTTCTGATTGATATTATATTTAAGTTATGTGATACATGCAAGACTTTGATTGCTAATATTACAGGAAAAATCAAAACTTTTTATAGATCCTGTGCAAATGCAATGGATACTGACCATGGATCCAGTGTGTGGACTATAAATTTTGATGATTTCGATGATTTTTCACTGAAGTAATTAATTAATTTCTGATAGATGGACTATGTTATTTCAGGATTTCTGAATAATATGGTATATCTTTCAGTTCTGGGCATAAAAGGATGTCATTTTGTCTCCTTTACTGAAGCTCCTGGCCTGAAAGTTGCTCCCTCCAATACCTATATTTAATGTTGTGTCTCCATTTGCTTCACAAGGATTACTTACTATAAGAAGTCTAAGCAATGGTAGAGATATTTTCAGAATCAAGGGCTGAGAGAATTGGAGCTTTTACTCATTAGAGACTAAGATGGTTCTTTTTTATCTTAACAGAAAAGACATGAAGCTGCTGAGAGCAATCATTGGTTCTGACCTCAGGTAAATGGGCATATTTGTTTATACCCTGTAGTGTTAATGTAGAACACATCAGAAACTACTATGTTCTATGTTTTAGATTTGTTAATCCCAGTAAAAACAGTAGATCTGGAACAGATAAATCTTAACATTGGAGAAACATCGCTCAAAAGAGATACAAGATGCATGAGGAAAAGGGTAATTATAATCCAAGTTAAAATGTTTGTATATGCTCAAGCTGAATAAAGTATCTGTGGTAAATTAGAGACTCAATCTCTCTTAAAATTCTGATTAGTAAAAACAACAGGATAGAATTTTATCCTGGAGGAATCTCCTCTTAATTACTGAGAGTAATGATCCTTCATGTTTTAAAATAAGTGTGTGGGTTTTTTTTTTAATTGACAGCTGTTGAATTCATTACTTGTATTCTAAGGAATTTTAAAGCTAATTGCTCAACTAGCTCATCTTAAAAAATCCTAAACAGTGGGAAAATTTTGTAAAAATATGATTGATTGCCATGAACAAGATTGAACAATGCAAAAGTCAGGCTTATCTGGCAGTTAAATACTCATATTTTGTTATACAACCACTTTTATTGTGATTGAGATCATTGAGTGATTATTTTACTTTGTTTGCTGTTTTAGAGTGTCTAGATAATATCTGAAATGTTCTGTGAATGTTTAATATCTGAATGTTTACTATATCTGAATATATATGAAAGCTTAATATTTAGATAACATCTGAAAGATTCTGTGAGGTATCTTATTAATCCAGAGTTTTATCTACATCTTTCTAAAGTGCATATATTGCAGTCTAGATTACAGACAGTTAGTTACAGAAAGGAAGGTGATAAGACATAAATATTTTGCAATACATGTAAAATTGGGACCCATGTGGGATTAAACATATTGTCTGAGTACGTCTTGCTGCTCAAATTCACAAGACTTCCACATGTATTTTTGTTTAGTTTTAAAGATTGCCTATTGAAATAGTTTATTTTATTTAAAATAAAGAAGGATATAATTAATTTTTCTCTGTTTGTATTTCATAGTGAAGATTTCCATTTCTGGAAGAATTAATTATGTATTTTCAAAAGAAAGATCCTTTGAATGAAACTGAAAATTTATCAGGCAGATGTGGAGGTGTTTGAGTTTTTTTTAATGCCTGAGCCTATGCCATTAAAGTTATGAGCAGAGGTTTTTAAATGGATTTAATGGACTTTGTTTGCTGGGTTTGTTGTCATCTCTGTTGTGAAGACAACAGGTTGAAAAAGTTTCTAGAGGTTGCCAGCTCCATGAGAGTTCTATTGGATTGCTGTAGAGAGAATGTGATGAAAAATGAGTTATTATTACAAAATCCCTGTCCATCAGGATAGGACTGGATTGCTAGTCACTGCAACTTGTCTGACACAATCAAAGCCCTCCTGGCTTGATGTAAATTTATGATGATTTGGAGTAGGTATACTATTTTCAAGGCAACCTTAAGGAAACTCAGATGAGAGTGAATTGTTGTGCATCTGTTATAATAAGGCAAAAAATGCCTTTAGAGACAAAAGGAATATTTTGTGAGAATAAATTTTCTGCTATAATTTTTCACTAAGCATAGGTCCCCCTGTAGCCAGAGACTGATATAGTGATGAATAAACTAATGCAAGTTGTTCAACCACAAAATTAGGACTTTTTAAAATTTGCTTCACTAGTTATGATTTCCAAAGTGTTGGTTTCAAAGAAAACTTCAGATCATTATTCTCTATTAACTGGTGCTGATTTGTTTACTAAGTCCTTTCCACATTCCCTTGTGGACTGCAGAACTCAAGTCTTATAAAAAAGAGCATAGAAATCAAGCTCAGGATTTTTTCCTTTTTAATCAGTGCCCCTCACAAGCAATGACATCAGACAAAAGGATGTGTTAAGGTAACTGTAAACCTATTTTGTGTTCTGCCACTCATGGTTTATATCAGGATCTGGCAGACTTTAGGCATAGTGAAGAGAGAATCACCAAATTGCATTACAAATAATATCACTGCCCAGATATTGTAAAGCTCTGTCCCAGATACTGTCCCCTCTCCAGGCCTACTTGGGGCTCATTTGCTAAACCATTGGCCCTAGGCACTTCAGAAAGCCTTTTTTTTTTGGCAGGTAGTGAAGAGAAGGGCAAAATTATGACAAAATTCTTTGATGTTTACTTTTTCTTCAGTGGCATCCTCTAACACTTTACTTTCATATACAAAACCCAGAGGTTTGAAATTTTTTTTTCCCTTCAGATCCACAGTAATGTTTTAATATTAAAATGTGTTTCCAAACCCTCATTGCATTTTCTCTAACAGTAGAAAGGAAGCAACAAGGCTGGCTTTAGACTTTATGAGAGTAAAAAAAGAAAGACTCATTCAAAGGATGACTCTTAGCAATGATTAGGCTCCTGCTCTCAATAACTCTCTGAAAGGATTAGGGCAAGTAGATTATAGACACCTTTGTAACATACGCTCTTATCAGGGAGTTATAAAGAATAAGTCTAGCAAAAAAATTCCCCATGTGGGAGATTACACCGGATTTTAACTACCAAGCTTTTTATCATAAAGTTAAGTAGTTAAGTAAGACTTGGCAATATATATTTCTAAAAACCCCATGTGGATGAGAGAATAGCTGATATGAGCTCTTTTTGAGCTAGAAAATATCTATTTTATCTTACCTAAACCCCAACAACATTCTATTTCTTCCTAAACTTCTTTTGTTGGCTGATGTTATCTTTGATGTGAGAATAAATCATGCCATTTTTTTCCTTACACAATATAAGTTTACACGGAAATAAGACAGTGAAACAATTGTTATTATGTGTAGGTATCTTCCAAAAGTCCAATGTTAGTGCTAAACAATTCACTCCACTAAAAATATGCTTTTAAAAACAACATATCAAGAAATCTCAGGTCAGTTTCTGAGTACAGAAGATAACTGTAAGGGAGAAAGGGCACTGAGCACCCAGATAATTAAAGAATTGTGGAATTGTTAATCAAGAACAACTACAATTAAGATTTAATATTATAGAGGCAGAACTGGAAAGATGTGCTGCTTTTGGCTGGGTTAGAATTAATTTTCTTCCCAATGGCTGTGGTTTGGGGGTTGCATTTTGAAACTGTGCTGAACACAGAGTTGATAACATAGAGACTTTTTTGTTATTGCTGAGCAGGGCTTGCACAGACTCAAGGCCTTCTCTGCTTTTTGCACTGCTACTGGTGCAAGAATAACTGGTGAAGAAGTTGGGTGTGTGTGGGAGGCTGGGAGGAGACACAGAGGGACAGTTAACCCAAACTGACCAGGGGGATATTCCGGACCATATGACATCTTATATGATATATAAAGTGGGAAGAAAGAGAAAGGGACATTTGGGTGATGGTGTTTGTCTTCCCAAGTCACCATCAAGTGTGCTGGAGCCCTGCTCTCCTGGAGATGGCAGAACACCTGAGCCCATGGAAAGTGGTGAATGAATTCCTTGTTTTGCTTTGCTTGTATGTGGCTTTTGCTTTTTCTACTAAACTGATTTTATCCCTACTCTGAAATTTTCCTAGCTTTCACCCTTCCAATTGTCTCCATGATCCCACTTGGGGGCGAATGGGTGAGCAGCTGTGTGGGGCTTGGTTCTGGATGTGATAAAACCACAACAAAAGAACATAAACACTTTTGAGTTTTGGAGGAGGAAAAGATTGCTAAAGTTTATTCCTTCCCAAAAACTAATTGCAGTCTAAAATGTGACAGATGCAAAGGAGTTGCCAAATTGCTGTTGTCTTGAAAAAGCAAGAAACCTGCTTTATCTCATGCTCTGCTGTCTGTAAATTTTTAAGATACCGTATGGTAAGTAAGTGATGCAGTACATTCTTGTGTGTATTCACAATTCTTGCGTATGTGAGTGTGTGTTTGATTTTTTGCTGTTTAATATACAATAGTAACAAAAAACCTGCTACCTAAAAAGCATGGTTATTACTGGGTTTGAAAACAGGAGGAAAAAATGAGACAGCAACTTTGCATTTAGAATCATTAATGATATTTATTTGTTAATAATGATTTCATTTGTTTTGAAAGTTTTGAGTGTTGACAATTTTGTGGGAGCTGGTAGTTCCTAGAACCAGTAAACCACTAAATATAAATTTCCTCACAAAGTATACCATGGAATCTAAAAAAATTCTTCCTAATTCATTACTGCCTGGATTTTTTTGACTTTTGTCCTGTTTTAACAAAGCTGAATTTGAGAAAGTTCATTGCAAGTCATCTTTAAGAATCCCTGCCAGTTTCAGGGGCAGTTAGTGAACAGACAACACTGCACTCACTTAGCAATTTTATGTCTCATCTTCCTGGTGGAGTTAGTCAGTTAATTTGATTTAAGTGATATAGTAAGATTGTAGTATAAAAATCCTGTTGATTATACAGGGACTTGTATATATGATGATAAAATTGGAATCCATTATATATGTATTACTAAATGAAAATTCAAAATATTTTCTGTGTAACATTTTAAATTACATTTTTATTCTTGCAAGATTTAGTATAAATGAAATTTGTGTTTTTAGCTCAATGTATTTTTACCCAAGTCCACAAGCTAGGAAACCATTGTAATTCTTCCTTGGCCAGTATTATTCAATGCCTAATTTAAGGGGATTTTTTTCTGTAGAGTTTTTCCCTGGCAGCTTATAGCTTCCATTTAACTCTTTGCAGTCAGTCCTTATTAATGGGCAAGTTTTGATTGAGACATATGAAAGCTAGCTATTATATTCTCTGCAGAAGAATTTTATAGATCTTCAGGGAAAATATCCCTATATCTCAGTCTTATAGAGATTTTATTGACTATACTCCTTACTACTTTCAGTTTTTTACCAAGGTTTTTAAAATAATGAAATGCTTAAGTAGATTTTTGAGGAAAAAAACCTATTTATAATGAATTTATTTGCTCTGAATTTGAAAGTTTTCTGAGAATGGAGTAAAAAATTTTAAAACCTGCTTTCACAACACTTTTTCCCTTTAAGATAAATCTTGCAAAGCTGTGTTATGATTTTAAGTAAAAAAATTAAGACGATACTTGCTGCCAGGCAAGCCTATTAGAAACATAGCACTAATTAGAGAGAGAGATGACTGTACAGTGCTTAAATACTTTTGTGTGATCGTGTGCTTAGAAGAGGTTCAAAATGTTAAGACTGGTGCCCTGATGAGCAAATAGATGTTCAGTGAGTTGACAAAATGAGTCAGATGATCTTTAGGTGTTCCTGCCCCAGTAAGGCAATAACATAGATGATAATTGTAGAATTTTTAAAACTCCACAGTAGACTGCCATCTACCAGTCGTAATTGATGAGGTCTCGACATAATTTTTCCACCATGTTCACAGAAGTAATTGTGAGTAATTGTGTGTGTGCAATTGGAAAATCCTCTGTCGAGCAAGGGCCATCCATGTACCTTCCTATCTATGTTAAAGGCACACCATGGTAGATCAAACAATCTCTTGTTGCCTGGTGCAGTATTATTTTGAAATAGAGTGGGAAACCACTATGGAATGCACAATACTTTTTTATTGAGCGGGGTTCAAGGAAGGTGGAATAACTTTTGCAGTTCACCATTTATTATTCTGTTACTTTGCAAACAAAAGAAACCACCTATAAATTGTCTGACAAAGGAGCTGAATGGATGCCTTTTTTCACCATAGCTTCCACATCTATCATCATGTCATATTTCTAGTTATGTTCTGCCATAAATTACTATCACAGTAAATCTTGTCAAATTTTAACAAATAGAGCTATGTCTCATAATAAGAACATATTGGTTAAAAAAAATATCCTACTATTCTTAGGAAAAAATCCAGCGATGCTCCAGAATACGCGAAATCTTTGTTAACAAATGTGAACTGAACAAAATGTGGTTTAAGCCCAGCAAGGAACGAAGCCTCTTCAGCCTCTCTCAGCCAGTGGGATCCAGGAAAGAACTGGAAGAGCAAAAGTGAGAAAACTTGAAGTTTTGTATAAAGACAGTTTAACAGGTAAAGCAAAGGCTATGCAAACAAGCAAAGGATTTTAAGGAATTAAGTCACTGCCTCCCATGGGCGAAGTGTTCAGCCATGTTGGAACACAGCCATCCCCAGGAAGGCTGGGCTCCATCATGCATAATGGTGACTTGAAAGTGTGGTGAATTTCAACATGAATTTGGGTTTTTTTTATAATTTATATGTCTTTTTTTTCACTATCCATGGCATGTCTCTCATATCTTCCCTTTAAAGTTCTGTCTTCCTCCTTGATATTTTCCCCTGCTTTTGCAGCATCTGTGACCTTAGTTTTGGCATGTTTTTGTCATTTGCATTGCACTGCGTGTAATCATGGGACATTTTCTTGTAGTCACTAAATTTCCCAATTTTCTTTTTTTTCCCTTCAATTGCATTTCCTTTGATATTATCTCCATTCCAGAGCATTTGTAAGTCCTTCTTTTCTGTTTGCAGGATTTCAATGGGGATGAATTTTGGCAAGCTTTGGTTCACTTGATGCCATCCCATCCCATTTGATGGCTTTCAGTTTAGCAACAATTTGTTGGTTTTTTTTTTTTCCCAGGATGCATGCAATGTCTCTCGTATCTTCCCCTTAATGTTGTGTCTTCGTCCGAGAGTTTTCCTCCTGTTTTGCAGCATCGCTGAGTATAGTTTTGGCATGTTTTAGACCCTTTGCACTGCACCCGATTTCCTCCCAGACCCTTTTCTGGAAGCGACTAAATGTCCCAATTTTTGGGTTTTTTTTCAGTTGCATTTCATTTGATCCTATCTCCTTTCCAGAGTGTTTGTAAGCCTTTCTTTTTGGGGTTTCATTTCCTTTCTGCAAGGGAAATGGAATCTTGCCATTTCAATGGGGACCAACTGGGCAATCTTTGGTCCATGTCCCTGCGCTTGATGGCATCCCATGCCTTTTGATGGCTTTTGCTTTGGCGACAATTTTTTTTTTTTTCACTATCCATGGAATGTCTCATATCTTCCCTTTAAAGTTCTGTCTTCCTCCTTGATTTTTTTCCCCTGCTTTTGCAGCATCTCTGAGCTGAAATTAAGTGACTTCCAGTGACACTTAAGTGACTCTTGACTTATTGTATTCTAATGACTTTATTGTTTTCTTTTGATTTCAGTGTATTAGAAGAAATAATGGAAATTAAAAAATAATATTTGAAAGGCAAATAGAGGCATCTTTCCAAGTTTTGAAAATTTAGAAGCTGCAAGTAAACTGCTGCTAGCTTTGATTAGTTTATTTTACACTCAAATAATTCAATTCCTGTCATCTTTCATTGACTGTGTGTTATCTTTATTTAGGTGTGTCAGTGTGGCATGATCCAGAGCAATGGGTGGTTGCTGTCATTGATAAAAAGGTATCAATCAATTTTTGAAAAGAGCATAGAGGTACGCTGTAAAGAACAAGCATTTTTTCAACACTTATGAACAAGAAGTTCTTGGTATGAATTAGTTTATAACAAATCACAATGGTTTTCTATGCTGTAGTTTTAAAATGAATATTTTTACAAGATTGACACTATTTATTACATGAACAAAACTATGTTTGAATTATGCTTTTTATATCCAAAGAGAAGTCTCTTCTGACACAATGTTTACTCTCATTTTCCTATCTCACTAAATTTATTGCAAAGTCAAATGTTTCTGATATCTTCATGTGAGAGGAAATGAGTTTCAAGGTTACTCTGAGCAACTGTAACTCAGGGGGTTTTGTTTGTTTGTAGTAATATTTGAGTCATATTGTTTCATCTTAGGTAAAAGAAGTGGGCTGGAAAAGTGGAATACATTGCAAAGAAATAGCAAATATGCTTGAGATTATACTTAGGACAGTTAACTTTTCCTTCCATTTTGTTATTTTGTCCTTTTTTTATGGTCCTAGAAACACCAGCCATGACCATCCTTGCCTTTCCTCCCCTCCCTCTTCCTCCCTTTCTTACCACACCATCGAATTTCATTTAAACTTTTCTGGTGTTTTATGTCTGAAACAGTTTCCCTTTGTCAGTCTAATACACCTTCCCCAGTTTCTCAAGTTCCTTATTAAATTACTTTTAAAAATAAGATTCCTTTCAGCTCTTTCACAGTCTCCCTTAGTAACAGCAACAGGGAGATAGCTCAAATTCATTAGTGTTAAAATATAAACTGATAAGACTCATAAGTGCTCTAGTCTATTGAATGCAGCTGTCTCATAATGCCAAGGAGATTTTTGTGTGTTTGGCCGAAGGAATGTCCTCATCGATGTAATATGAAATGCAATTCTCTTCAAAGCAATTCAGCAAATTGTTATTCAGTGGAAAGGTGTGATGGGTTTGAGTCTTCATATGAGAAACTCAGTGGAGCAGACTGCAGATGGCATTTTCCTGCCACCATTCAATGATGAATTCAATGAAATTCTTGATTCAAAGGACTTTGCCACAGAGTCAGGGGCCAAGTTCATTTGTCTAAGGGATCAGGAAGATTGCCTTCATGTATATAGAAAAAGAAACATTCTACTGAAGTGATGCATATAATAGAGCTTTTCTGGAGAGACCATTGGGCAAAAGTTATCAAAATTTAAATCAAAACAATTATCTCTTCATAAAGATAAACAGATATTTAATATACTATTTTAGAAGATGAAATTGTGTATTTAACTTGTTTACTGAAGTCTTTAGAGCAATCCAATATTAGATCAAATGACGCAGTTAGTTAAACATTTAGATTAATAACACTTATATTCATGATGAGGTACTTCTGTGGTCTGGGCCTGAAGTTTTTAGATATATTTTTATTTATTATACTCTGCTATTTAGTATCTTATAAGGAAATATGAGTTGTTTTCATTTTATGTAAGTAGTGTTTCTTCATGATGCCACACAACATAAATTTTTTGTGGAACAAGATGTATACTTCATGTTGTTTTTCTGTTACTTAAATGAAACTTCTTAGAGACATGACTCTACAAGAAATTATTTTGTATTTTCCTACTGAAATACAATAAATACATTGTTCAGACATTTGCCTTTATGAGCATGGATCATTCCCTGGGCTTTTGGTGATCTATTTATATATTTGGAATATGAATTGTGAATTTGGGACTATACAATTCATGTGATGTGCTATTTCCATTGCAAGAATACAAAGTCAGAAGCAACATGCTTATTCCATAGTTTAAATGTTCAGATGAGCCTCTGTTTGTGTATTCAGATGCCCAAATTAATGCAAGCCAGATCATCAGTTTAGAAAAATCACTCTGTTTCACTTTCTGATTTTCAAAACAGGTTTTTCTCAAAGACTTAGAAACTAATTTTTTTTTTTATTATTCACAATGAAATTTCATGCCCACGCTTACCACTTTCTTTTGTACTTGAATCCATTGCACAGCATCATATCAACAGGGCTTTTTCTTTCTTGCTGATTATTTTAGATTTTGAAATACCTCGGCCTTTTTTTCCCCTTTTAGCTTTAAAAAAACCCCAGAAATCCTATTTTATCAAATTGAAATATCTTCAAGTAGTGAACTGAGCCCAATATCTTATGAAACAGAATTCTTGGATCAAATATACATTTAAATGCTGTTTTTAAAAAAAATATTTAAATGCAACAAAATAAAGTTGAAATTCAATGACAGTTTCATAAATAATATGCATTCCAAAACTCAAATGACACTTTACAGTATATGGAAAAATTAATGGATTGTTATCCAGGAAAGACAAAGATGGAAGATACAAACTATTATTAACAACCTTTGTTATGCTCCTAAAATGGCTACAGATATATGAAGAAAAAGTTGCTCTAGAAGAAAAATGGACCAACAATAGTTTCTTTTTAAAAAATTTCTTGGGATTTTAAGGCCATTTCTACAGTGAAAATTACTTTGGAGATGTCAGAATAATACTTGAGCCTATATTAAGGGACTATCAACAGGAATCTCAATTGTTATTCTGGTTCCAAGGTCCTAATTTGCTACACATGAGGGTAATTTTCCTAGGGTTAGAGAGGGAATTTTGTTCCGTGTGAGGAAAGTGCAAATGGATCTAGGATGTCAACAGCCTTTGGGTCACTGGCAGTTTATACAATTCAAAGTTTTGAAAGAAAATACAGCATGTTCAAAAGCAGTAGCTATCTTTGAAGTTTGAAAGCAATGTCTTCCCGTAGTAGTATGAAAAATACATCAAGTAATTAACGCTTTGGATATTAAGTAGATATTCCTGACTGTTAGGGTGGTGAGACAGTGAAACAGATTTCCCAGAGATCTTGATACCCCATCCGTGGAACAGTTCAAAGCCAGGTTAGATGGAATTCTCAGGAATCTTGTCTAGCTAAAAGTGTTCCTGCCTATGGCAGAGGGATTGGAACTAGATTAATTTTAAGGTCCCTTCCAACACAAACCACTACTATGATTCTATGTTCCTGGTTTATATCTGAATTCAAGTTCTTCATTATCTTAAACTCTGTTTCATCAGCTGGTAAAGAATAAAAATTTGATGATAATTGCCCACTCAGCTTCATTGTCTTGTCAAAGGTTCTGCGGACAGTTGTCAAATATACCCAAAATAATACACATCAGTTTTGGGTAAAATGCCAGTCATTATACAGCATCAGTCTGTCTTTCAGGCTTGGAGCAAATGAACAGTTAGTCAGATTTTTATTCATTATTTCCACCTAATCCTTGTTGGGGGGAAAAAATCACTACTGAGTATTCCATGGAAATCTTGGTTATTTAGCAATGTGCATAATCTCCACAGCTTTCTTTGTAGCTGTCAAAATGGACAAGCCCTGGTTTTCCATTGTTCAAGTTGACAGTCTGAAAGATGACTACTGCTCATCCTGATTCATAAAATACTCTTCCCTCTTTGTTCTAAAAGCACTTGGCATGAAAAGCACAGAAAAATGGAATGCCTTTCACCTCTAGTAAACTCGGGGGAAAAACAAGTGGCTAAAATTTATTGGATAGGTTCAACCAGATGAAAAAGCTTAAGAATTGAAGATTATGATTTTTTTAAATGTAAATGAAAAGTCAAGTTTTATTGGGAAGAAGCAAGCAGGATTCTAGGATTTTTATTTCAGAACTATTGCTCTTTGGTGATTTAAAGTAATTTACAGTGTGACATGTTCCTACTGTAATTGTGTGATTTGTATTATGTTACATGGATATTTTAGCCTATATTAAGTTTATTAAGTTTTTGGGTTTTCCATAAGATTAAAAAAAAAATCTGATAATTTAAAATGTCATTTTCAAGTTGCCTGAAAATATGATAGGAAAGGTGCTTCCCGCTTCAGCCATTCATGAGAGAAAAGCAAAATTGCTGTTCAGCATGGAAATTCCTTAAAACCCAATGATCTTTTCCGACATATCTCTGCATGTCCCACAAACTGTCATTTTCTTGTAAACATAATAATGTCTAGTTCACACGTTAGGTGAAAATTGATGTGCATTTATGGTACTTAAAGCAAAAAGGTAAGTTGTTTGATTATTTCAGTGTTTTGTAGGAATATATAAATGGGCTGCCACTCACTTGAAGACATGATTCACCATTTTGCCTCAGACAAAACAGATTTCTGTGACCTTTTATCTGCTAGAAGGTATAATTCATTATAGATGTCATCTTGTCCTAATTTCTCTTAAACACCCTTTATATGATGGGCTAAACTTTCACAGAAAAATCTCTTATTTTCATGGATGAAATACACTATAGCTACATTTGCCACAGGTTATTGATTTATGTCATGTGGCAAAGACAATATGGAACACTATTATGTAGTTAGGGCAATAGATCTAATTCTTTGGCACTGACTGACCTGGCCAGTCTGTACCAATACTGCATTTAATACTAAAACTGAGTTGCTTTGGTATCTTATTAATGAATTTTGAAGAGGTTCTCTCAGGGTTTTTACAGCTTGTGAAAATCCCATGAATTCACTTGGAAGCAGTGCTAAGAGGCAGAAAAGTGCGCCCAGTTCCTGCAGGGGAATCAATGTCATTTTGAACACACACATTTAAAAGAGGGAGTATTAATATTTTGATTTTTTTTTTAAGTTTTAGACAGCTGTACTCCTCTTTGTAAGTGATAATGATTAGTTCAGAATCTGTGGGTTTTTTCCTTATGTTACTATATTTATAGAAATGCTTTGCAAATGGTGGAGAGAAATCAGGAGAATGACCTCAAGATCAGCTGTCAGATTGAAGTTTTACTTTGAGGACTTAGTTTATGCAATCATCAGAGCTTCTTCCATGTTTACTGAAGCTTGGTATCATCCACATCAAAAAGACTCTTTAAAAGTAAAGTGTATAGTTCACTAATTGCCTGTTCTATTAATTTGTGGGTGGTTTGACAGTGAACCCAAGATGCTTCTTGTTTATATAACCATTGTCAACAAAGCTGAGTTTATGCCCACGGCATTACCTATGCAACTTCACAGCTTTCATATTTTGCCTTTAGTGAGATTTCTGAAGCACCTTTTCCTCTGTACTAAATAAACAATCCTTTTGGAATAAGAAATAGGATCACTTGCTCTTAACAGCTTATTCTGAAGCAATGACAGAAATATTAATGTCTTATGATGCCTCAAGATAAGCACTACTCAAAAAAATGTAATTCATATTTTATAATCTGAACGAGAGAGACATAATGAATTCACCTGATTTAAAAAATGTCAAAATCACTTTTACTATTAAAATAAGTAGTTAAGAGGCTGAATAAAAGTTTTGAATGATGAGGTGCTGGTTTTTATGAAACTGAATATAAGGACATCAATACATTTTTTTACTCTAGTATTGTGGACCAGTGTGTGGGCAGAACAAATTCATAGTTTCCTTGTAAGTCAAGATGAGAAAGTAAACTGTATTTCTCCCCTGTTCAGATAAGATCTGGAGTAATGACTTTTACAGCTGACTGCTTCTCCAAATTCATAGACCTGACATTTGAATTTCATATTGACAATAAGTTACAGAACAATAAAACCATTATACACTGTGATACATACCAAATGGCTTATGAGATTTTGATTCAATAAAACAATTCCATGAAAGCAAGTAAACATAGAACATATTAACTTGTATTTTCAAGATATAGATGCTAGACTCAATATTTGTCTGACAATTTAAATGTTAAATTAATTGATTTATTTACTTCTCTTTTATGAAATAGAAATTTATGTAGCACTAGACTGAAGATTCAGCTTATAACAGCTAATATGGGAAAGTTTTATATAATGCAAGACTGACTGTGATTTACTAACAGAGTTCTTCTTTGCAATTATAGGTACCACTACACATGTACTGCATGCAGCCAGCCTGGCAAACTTTCAGGACCATAATGTAGGAAACAAAATTTCTATCACATTCTAAAAAAAAAAAGAAAAAAAAAGAAAAAAACCATGGCTGCTGGAAGTCATGAAAGAAAAGACTGAGAGACATCAAAAAGGGGTTTAAAACCCACACTGGCTTTTGTACAGCTTTTGTGAAACTGGTTTCCCTCAGATATTAGAGTAACACATAATATTGGTAGAAAATGTTGAGAACTGTTCAGAGGTGAAGCGAAGCACATCAATTTGATTGAAGTTCAATGTTTGGAGACAATGAAGAATTATTGACCCCAGCATACAGTAACCCAGTTCTTTTTAAAGTGCAGCTTGTTCAGCCTGTGGTATTGGTATATATCAAAATTACACAATCCCAGGGAGGAATGGAAGCAGCTTTGACTGCTCCCAACTAACAACAACAACAGCAAAACCAAACCACAACCCCCAAAAAAACCTAAACCATAAAACTTTTACCAAAGTGATTGCATTACTCTGTAGTACAGTCCTTTCAAAACCATTTCTACTTGACTCTCATTCATTTCTTTCCATTGCTGCTATTTCTTTAGAGTTACTTAAGTCCTTACTACCTACAGAGATGATGAATATGATTGGAAAAAAATGACAGTAGAATGTGAGATTTGGGTCTATTTTTTCTGGTTTAATCAAGTACAGGCCTGAAGCAATTATTAGCACAGACAAAATAAATTTGAAGATAGCACATTTTCCTGCAAATTAAAACTTAAAAAGTGCATATTTAAAGTGCTACTACTGTGGAAAATTAGAGCTTATGACAGAGAAAATGCAAGATATTCCCTTTCATCATCAGTTACAAATTCTGCTGTCAGTTCAAACCAAAGGAAATTAATGGTTTTAGAAAAAAGGCCAAAAGTTGTTGGTTTAGAATTGTCTGTTTATGGTTAATGATACAGGATGGTTAATAAAGACAAGAACAATACAAAATCAAAATTTTGTATCAAACACCTGTGGGTAATGCTTACCTGGTTGCTGAGACCAGGCTACAGTATTTTGATTCTTATTTTGATTATTTTGCAATTTCACAAGTGAATTGCTGAAAACTGAAGTAGGGAAATGCTTCAATTTGTCTTTGTGGACATTTTTTACTGACTTACTTATCTTTGGCTGCTTGGA
This sequence comes from Fringilla coelebs, assembly GCF_963513975.1. NCBI lineage: Eukaryota > Metazoa > Chordata > Aves > Passeriformes > Fringillidae > Fringilla > Fringilla coelebs. The sequence continues at coordinate 17,990,944 of NC_140033.1, read as the reverse complement.
GGGTAATCCAAGTATGACAAACTTTTATTGGCCACTTTTCTGGGCTAAATGTCTTTATCAATTAATCATCCTAATAAACAGAATTTATTCCCAGTAGCAATAGATCTTAATCAACACCCTAATTTTTTTCAATGGTGTGAAATACTGTGGTTTTAATGTAATTCTTAACTTCTACCCTTAGCAAGAAACACTGAAGAAAATAATGTCGAACACCAATAAAAAACTAAAATCCTTTTCTGTTGTCATCATATTTCAAAAGTCTCACACCTTCTTAGTGATTTCTCATGGGTAGCTCCTCACAGCACTGACCCCTTCTTTTTCACAGTACAACCAACAAACCCCAACTTTCATTACAACACAGGCAATAAACTCCAACTTTCTTCTCTTAGCAGCTAACCCACTCTTTTGTAGCACTCTTCTTGTTGGACACAGCTGTGGCCTATTAAGGGTCTGTTCCTAATCTTTGGTGATTAGTACAGCTGCAACTCCTCAGGGGTGAGACTACCTTCTGCACTATTTTCTTACATTCTATCCCTCCACACCTTTCACTCTTGGTAGAACACTGACACATGTGCCCAATCTCACTCGTATTTAAAACTCTATTAAATATAAATTTAGACATATTAAATAAATGGGAAATTTACCTCATTATGATCTCTGCATATTTAGAAGGGGACAAAAACAAGAAGAGAACTTCTTTATGTCCAGCAGGAAGAAATATTTCAAAGCTTTTGGGCTATTGTAACTAGAAAGGAAGATGTCTTTACAGGCCACAACCACTTCAGTATTCCTGTCTATAAAACTGAAAATGAGGAGGCTGGAAGCCTTTTTAAAGCCCAGAAGGTTTGCAGATTGACTGAGTGGAAATCCTGGGAGTTTGTAACATGCTAGAAAACTTCAGTGTGTCTGTGAATGTGTTAGAGTCCTGTTTGATAGATATTTAAGAATGAGACATTACCACACTTCTCTTCCAAGTTTGCTCAGATGTGACACACAGTGAGGATAATATTCCCTGTTTCTGGGGGTATTTTCAACTTGCTGTGGTTTTACTCAAAAACATGTTTTATTTTCCAAATATTCTCTTCAGCAAGCTATTCCAGAATATTCACATGCAGAAGACAGCAAAAGGTTTTTAAAGGAAACAACATGTATTATAGTTCATATATTCTTCTTCTAACTTGTTTTTTTTATTCTTAGGGTGCTACAACTGGGTATAAATGCATAAAATATGCACAGTTATGCAGCACAAGTTGATATTAGAAATTTTTTTGACAACTGCTATGTTGTCTCAGATTTTTAAAGTCACTCTCAGGATCTTTTTCTACTGTGACACAAGGATACTATGAAGTTAATTGGCAATAGAAAGAAATCCTATAAAATCCAAATATCATTTTATCATTGAAACAAAAATGACTTCAGCATGACCCTATAAAAGAGTGTATTGATTTTCAACTTCTATTATTACTGTGCTTTACCTACCTATGATTCCAGGTCAGCTCAATTTTCAGAAAGGTCTGAAGTCAAATACAGATTTACTCTTCCCACAATAGCAAAAAAAGAAGGCTTAGGTGTGTACACAAAAAGACTTAATACAGGGAAGAAATTATTATGATACCATTTCTATTTTTTCTTTTCTTCTTTTGGCATAATTTTATTGACTATTATAGGAGATAACTACAGGTATAGAAGCAGAATCAGGGAAAAGCACAAGATCCATCGATTTCTATAGCATTGTAACTTTGTAGCGCATCCTTTAACCTCCCTAGGTGCTTGAGGATATCAGCAGAAGTGTGAGAAATGGTATTTAATAAAGGAGAAGTGGAAAATACAGATTTTACCAATTTCCAGAAACTTATGATTGTATTGCCATCTCAGTGTTTATTTTATAATTCTGATTACACTGAAGATGTTACTGTGCCACCTTAGAACCTAGACACCTCAATTAAGGTCAGGTTCCCACTAGGCTAAATGCCTAATATACAAATTTGAAGATATTAATAGAGGATAGGATAAAGAACATACCAATATTTACAAAGTAGAAATTACTGGGAAGTTCTAATAATTCCCTGAAAAGTAAGCCTAAAAACAGTTCAACAACAGTCTACAGAGAACTTGAACAACACAACAGGTTCTGCAGGCTTTATTAATAAATAAGAAGTCTACTTCATGTAAAGAATTCTTTGTTTGATGTAAACATAGCCAGATGAATCTATCATGTTTGAAATTGCTAAACAGTTTTTTTCACTCTCGCCTAAATTCAAAGTATACCAATAATTTTTTCTGCATCCAGAAATGTAGGATTATGCTGAAGAGGAGGCTAAATACAATTAATTTTAATGCTAAAATAAAGAGTTTACAGAATTTGAAGATAGGAAAATTACTGTCCTTTGAAAGTTCTTATTTTGTTGTAGCAACCATATGGGTAATCCAAGCAAAGGATTACTGTCAGAAGTAGACATGTGTGAACAATTATCACTGATGCCAACAAGGGATTTATGATGTAGCTGCACATTAGTATTTCATATGCCTCATTGCAAATGAGTACAGGTGGTAAGAAGATTCCCCTAGAGAATATCAAAAAGTCTGTCTTCTCATATCCATAGATGGGGATTGCACACATGCTGTGTTCTCCTTCTCTTGTCAGAACAGCATCTAACCTAAAAGGAAGTTATGTCACAAGTCAGTAAGCATATCAAATCCTTTAGGATTAGCATTAGGTAAAAGAGATTCTGTGGTAGCTCTAAGGGAATACATTTTGCTGTCCTGGATATTCCCCTAGAGAAAAGCATGCACACACTTCTTTATGGTTCTGTTATTCTCATCAATCCCCTAAAAAACTTGCGCAAAGTTCTGCGTGATTTTCTGTGTGAGTTTCTGTGTGATAATGAGCCCAGCTTTACATCTGTAATTGGTGTTCCACGCAGGCGAGTTCAGTTTGGGGTTGTGCAGGGGTCTGATTTCAGGGCTGAGTCTTCCTGAGGTGTCAGCTGCTGCATCCCTTGTGCCACTGCCTGCGGACAGTGAAACACCCCTCCAGCACTGACCTTCCATCAGTTTGGGGGATGTAACAGCCAGAGCTGGCAGCGCTGCTATCCTTACTAGAAAATGTCAATACATACCTTGCTGTTAGATTCAGAGTCTATTTGTACAACCTTTAATCAATATTAGACATGACATAGGTCAATGCAGTATCTTTGGCACCCAGATTTAAAAGCCTTACTTCAAAAACTTTACAACACAAATCATATGTCTAAATGTTTATCATTCCAAACATGAGGCAACCATGCTTTGAAAATGTCAGAAGGATCTATACCTTGTTTGCTTTTTTCCTATCTCTGTGAAAGTTCTAGCTGCATGATTTCTCATGGATGATTTTTTGGTTATCAAACACAGCTATTATGCTTAAACAAATAATCTTTGATGTTGGTCTGTTACTTATAAAACATCCTTATAAAACTCACAAAATAAAAATACATTAGTTCCTGAAAGAGGCTGTTATTTCTGATTAGTCTATTCTTTCATTTTTTTGGAGAGCCAAGTACGTACTTCAGATTTTATAGACGTTATATTAAAAATATGACACCTCCTATAGAGGAAAAGTCCTTCCACTTCAAATATACACCTTCAGGTTCTAAATTCAGGTACTTATATTGCAGGCCATATATAGATTTTTCAAATGTTTAAGAAACAAAATTGTCTGTTAATATCGAAGAAATTAGAAGGTTTGAGTACAGTTATTACAATGAGAAAAAGAATGTTGTGTTAACATGCCTCTACCTAAAGTTCATTCCTTGTTTATTATTGTTTTTTTCACAGATCTGTCCATATAATGAGGGACATTTATGTGTACAATTTTCTTGAGAACTTGTTCATGTAATGAAGTGCATTAGTATGTGCAAAAGGAAAAAAAACCCCAACATTTACTTCTCTTTATTAAAACAGAAAAAAATGCTTGAGTCAAGGCCATCATTAAAATGATTCCTTGTTCAGGACTATAACTTATCTGTAGTTACTGTGGCAGTCAGAAATAGAAGTGGAATTTTTGGGTCTGACATCTGATCTCGTGTTTGATGTTAAATGTTCGACTGTTCGGTGTGTGTGGTGTTTAGGGAGTATGATCAGTATCAAAGCCACTGTGAAAACTGCAGTATTAAAGAAGGAATTTCAAATATCTGCTTAGAATATTTTACTAAGGTTTAAGCACTGAGATTTGCTATAAATTGTTTTATATGTTATGCTTGTTTTGTCTGTTTCTTTACTGGTCATATGGCACATGTAAGTGAGAGTAGTGCTCCTTTGAGGAAGGACAACTGGCAAAGAAGACATAGGAAAGCTGTGGAGAGAAATGATGTGATTAATCTCTTCTGACTAGGCATCTGCAATGTGGTTATCTGCTACTGAGCTTTTAGTCAGTGGAGAAAAAGGGGTACACTCCGGATGTAGCTCATCTGACTTATTTATAGATAGCTTTCTTAGGATAAAATAGATTGCTCCTCAAAAGAGCCTGTGTCTCCCTACCAGCTGTGAAAGAGAGCTAAACAGTTACTTTAAAAGCATAAATCTATATTATAGATGCTTATGTTTTGTCAGATGAATCCTACTGATTGCCTGAAGTGAATGGAAAGAATGAGAAATTTATTTTATTCTAATAAAACTGTGCTCAGTGTTAGAGCAAAATGCTTATGGTAATCCAGATTGAATCTTTTTGCAATGTTAAATGTAATGGAAGAAATTTCCGTCTGACACTAAATTGGAAGAAATGCTGGTATAATATTAAGCATGCAATTGGTCTTACACAAAACAATGCAATCAATGGCATGTGTCTGAGAGGATTTTTTTGTGCACCACCCGCACAGGAGTTTTCACAGCTGCAGAAATGAGATGGCTTCAAAAGAGAGGGAGAGGGAGATCTGTAAGGGATGACAGTCCAGTGTGTATCACACAGCTCACGGGCTGCAGTGGTGTGGGAGCGTGTTTTGTTTCAGAGTGCAATGCAGCATGGTCCAGACACTGCTGGGATAACCATGCTCGGTGCCAGCCAGGTGACAGGCAGCACCTGCCACATCAGGATTGGCTTGTTCCCACAGCTCTCACCATAACAAGGTGAGTCAGTACTCACCACTGCACTCCAGGCATGTACCTGTCCCGGTGTGGTTAGGGCAGATATCTCTAAACTCTGTGAAGATAGTCAGAAAGTAGCAAAAAATGGCTGTGATGCTCCATCCCTCTGCAGTGCTACTTGGTGGAGTGCAATTTGTGAGGAAGGCCAAAGTGCTAAACATCAATGACATAGCCAGACACAAATGATAAAAATCCCTGATTTATGTAAAACTCTATAAAAGTGGTTTCATGATACTTTATTTCTAGCATAAATGCATGTCAGTATTAAGAAACCAAATTTTGCAGACTGGAAGACCTAGGCAGTCAAATTTTATAAATCTCCTCAAGTCGAGATATGTGTGAGAAAATTAGACGTGATTCAAAGTTCGTTCTTACGCATTTCTGCATTTTGAGTGAATCTTGTTAACTCAAAATAGTTCCAAATTCTTTGCACAAAAGTAAGAACAGAAGAGAGAGTATTTTCTACATACTTAACTATACAGAGATTTTTATCATTGCATGTACTATCTACATAAATATTATAGACATCAATATATATATTATAATTGCTCATATATAGATAGGTGTCTGAATGTATCTCTCTGAAGATATTCAAAACCCAGGTGGATGCAGTCCTACACAACTTGTTCTAGCTAACCCTGTCCTTAGCAGAAGGGTTGCTGCTGATGACCTTGAGAGGTACCTTCCAACATAAACAATTCTGTAATCATATTAATTTAAGTATTTAAGGATTAATTTAAGGATTTAAGTAGATTTTAAACCAAAGAGAATAGAAGAAAATCTGACTCAACACTTCATTGGCTTTCCTTTTTTTCCCCCTCAAAAATATGAATCAGAATCAATTATAGTAGAAGCAAAGTCATGAAAAATATCTGCAAACAAACTTCAATCAAAAGCCCAGATTTCATCATAAATCACAGATTTCCAAAGTGAGACTTTGGATCAAGCTTACATTTACATTTAATTTTAATTATAAACTCAGTTCAAAACTTTGTTTTACATGATAGCCAAGGTGCATTCTCTTCTGAATCTCTGTGATCTTTCTCAACCTTGGCAGCATCCAGTTGTCATGTTCTAATTAATTTTATTTGTTAGATCAAGGAAAAGATTTTGCAAAGATTACTGGAAAAACAGAAGCTTAAAATACAGCCATGGATTGTATCAAATCGTTCAGAAAATCTCACAAGTTCTTAGAAAGACAGCTGTGATTAATGCTCAGTTCCACTTGTAAAATTCACCAATAATGGTAGCTAATGACCTTATTGGGACCTATTCTTCTGATGAAACCTTCTTCTCATCACTTCCCTGCTAGAGCTGTGTATCAGTCTGCTGTGAGACTGTGTGTGATCACAGGGAAACTACAGCTCTTTCTTGCTTTTGAATTCTAATGGGAAAGGGAATCAGGTGAGTCGGTTATGGTTCATTATGGATGCCACAGAGGATGGAAACCACGGAATTTCACAGTTTAAAAGTATTCAGGTTCAGACTCAGCTTGATACTCTGGGTAAACAGAGATAAGAAGGCAGTGGAATTGTCTCCTTCCACACTTGTACAGTACGTCCATGCCAGAGCTGCTATCAGATCTGTGGCTGATGTAAATTGACACAGTACTAGAAATTCAGCAGTTTCACTTACAGATATCAGATAGGGATGCATTCCAAAGGAGAACAGCATGCTGGAAGGTAGCACTACCAACAGTCCTTGACACTGCATAAGTTAGCAAAGGTGAATTCCAGTCTGAGACATAATATTGCAATTCCTTACTGACTGTTGCCTATTGATTTTAAAAAATAAATCAAAACACAGTTTACTACAGGATGCATTTTCTTTAAATAATTTTCATATGTTCATATGTGTTCACCCCATTCCTGGCACATTACCTTACCATTTATAAGCACTTCTCCCATTATCATGGTTCCAATTTATTGCAGTTCTCATTATAATGTTATTTTTCAAGTCACAGCTGAAGTTGGGAATGGTTATTAAAACCTGTATGTGGGTTTCACATATGCAAACTTTGTGGTAAAAGTCCCACAACAACAGTCACTATAAACGCTCTAAAAATAACAAACTCAAACCGTGACATTAACCACAGAAAACTGGGTATATTTGTCTATTGCTGTTTATGTCTTTCCTTTGCAGTCCTATTTTTTTCTCTTTTCACAGTCTTTGGGTTTTTTTGTTAGGTTTGTTTTGTATTTTTTTAAAACATGGTTGCAATGTGCACTGCTCTAAAATATCTAATAAAAGTTAGGTATTTTTTCCTGTTTGTTTGCTTTTCTTCTGTTAGATATGATTAAGAAATAAATGTAATTATTAAATAGATAAAATCTCCACTTCGTTGATCAGATTTGCTAGCATTTTAAAATCACTTCTATATTCATGTAACAATAAGTTTGAAACGGGGTTGTGATTCCTTTTGCAAAGTTCTGTATTATTTTGATAGTGAATATGTCCTTAAATTAAAGTGCTATATTATTTATGCTTTACTTTGTTGTCGCAAACTAACACTTAATATCACAATTAAGATGTATTTAAAGTTCTTATAATAAGTTACTGTCCATTTGGACAACTGTCCATTAATAAATGAAGTGGACAAGAAGATTTGTATCTCTTAGGAATTTTAATTCTAATTACTAGCAAAGAAGAAGAGAAATATTGTACTAAACAAATTCTACAGTTTAATGATGATGAGTAGGCAAATGCTGTAGGTGACATAAAAACCTACCTTAGCTGAGCATTAACACTCCTGGAGAAAGTCCTTCTATAAACTGTAAAGCTTATTATTTGTTGCATTTCCTAAAAATAATTATTTTTAAGAACCATGTTTGCTATTTAAAATACATTCTCCCCCAGATTAGTACTCATATGTGTCATAGCTTCAAATGTTTCTTAACTAGCCAATACAGCCCCTGTCTTAGCTCCTGGCTGAGTTAGGCAAAAAAGAAATCCCATACACACAATTACCAGAAGACATAATCTTTCTAAATCTCACTAGAGAGCAAAAATAGGAAGGCTAAGAAAAGTCTGCAGTTGAACAAGCCTCAACTGGGAGGAAAAAAATGTATTCTTGGTAAGGGCCCAGACCCTTATCCTGTGTTTCTAATGTAGATCCCTAAAGCAGGCACTTGCAAGTCCATTTTAGGTGCTTTTTCTAGGGAAGAGATCAGGTCTTAAAATTAACACCTATAGACAAAGTCAAAGCTGTGAAATTAATAGGTCTTCCTGAAAACATTCCTAGTCTAGTGTTCCAGGAGAAAGCTGGAGTTGCAAAAGATGGCTGACTTCATCTTTACACTGGAAAGCCTTAAAACCCCCAAAATTTGCTCACAATACTGTTATAAAAGCTCTCCTGAAAAGAGATGCAGGTGAGTTACCATTACTGATCATGGACAGCAGAGCTTTCAGGGATGCAAGGCTTTGGGATCTGATTGTGGTCTCCCTTATATCTGTGGAACACAGTCCATACACAGGAAATTGTACCTGACATTGAGATATATAAGACAATAAGTCAATATTGCTAAGCTTTCTTTTTTTTGTGCAACATTTTTTGTTGTTGCTGTTTGTTTTGCTGTTTAATTTAATATACTTTCACAACTGTCATGGTTTAGGAAAAAGAAAAGTTTTTTTTCTCTCTGCGACTCAATCATTTTTCTTTACCACTTGTTTACTAAAGGAACACTTTCAAGAGAGCAGATTTTTTTAAATGCATGTTCTTGTGTGTGCTAGCACATGCAGGACTCAGCAATAACCACAAAACCACAGCTGAAATGCGAAAAGGAGTTTTATTTTCATTACCTTGCCAATGAGATGATCCTGCAAGCAGCGCCCAGGCAGAGGCACACAAGTGGGGACGCAGGGACTGAGAGTGACTGCTCCTTTTGTCTGTCCATCAGGGACCCACACCACCATAGTTACCCCTGTGTTCTGATCTTTTGCGCACCAGGGCAGGAATCTCATGAACAAGAGAGTGTGTCTAAGTCTGTCAGAGGCCTGTGTAAAAAAAAAAGGTTTTATCCTCAAATGGTTTGCAGGTTTGTCTGTTATGTATATATGAAGACCACAAACAGTGCTCACATAGGAACATATTCCAGTTCTGGCCTTTGCCAAATGTTCCATGCATATCTTCTTTGCTTTCTGTGCACTTTCTTAGGATGAAAAAACCAGCAGTCAATGCAGCAAAAAATCACAGTTTACAAAAACATATTTGAAAGTGTTTTTCAAGGTTAATATGATGATAGTGAAAAATATATTATCTTTCCTATCTCCTGTTTGTCCATTCCTGTCCACTCTAAAGATATTTCTATCAGCAAAAGGCAAAGATAAAGAAAAAGATTTTCTGAAGAGATGGTCTGAATTAAATACTTTGAACTATGACACCTATCAGTATTACTTGGGGTTGTATGAGACATCGTTGCTACAGACCTTATCTACCATACTCAAGCAAAAACCAGCAAAAGGTGCATTTTATTTTGGAAGCACATTTTAAGTTTGAGAAAATATTCTTATTTCATTTTTTATCAAGGGAAGTGTTAAAACCACTGCTAAGTCATAACTTCCTGTTTTTATTCTGTTCTCTCATTGGAGTGGACTGCTTACTACCAAGGGGTCCTCTGAGAGAAGTCATAAGGGAAATTTTATGTCCCTGAAATTAGAGAGAATTCTGACAACTACTCTAGTAGTACCTCAGTATGTCCCCAGTTATCAGAGGAGTTATCTCAGGTCTGTATGGAGTTAGTGAAGGTCTGCTGCCCACCCCCTACATACTCTGCAAATCTGTGAGACTTTGCTGGTGAGTGGGTTTGCCAACACAGAGCCAGGTGCTGCATTAGGGACTTGAAGGAAAACCAAACCAAAGAGGGAATACAGAGAAGCAAATTTCCAGAATGAGAAGCAAAAGGTGTTCTACAGGTGGGGATTCCAGGAGAGTTGTCTGTATAGCATTTCTGAAGGAGATGTCAATCAGCAACAAGAGAATTGGAAAGTACCTAAATTCCACTCACCTGACTGTTCTAACTAGGATTTTCTGCATAATCCCTTGTTCCAGGAAGAGGTGACAACTCTGTGCTTCAGACTATGCAGAAACTATGCAGTCTGCCCTGAATATCCCCTTTGTAGCATCAGGTCATCCTACTTTTGTTCAATCAAGTCAAATAGAAATCTTTTGGTCAGCTTGGTTTATACTTGGGTACAGTATGTTATTTAAAGTTTTATTTTTCTACTTGTAAGAAAAGCTATATTATAAAGAAAATAGGTGGTTTGTAGCAAACTGAGTCTTTCATAAGATATTTTGAAGCTGCTTGGAGGTTTGCAGTCAGAAATTGTTTGCAGAATGATAAATTAATGGGCAAAATGTAAGTGAAAAAGATCACAGATCTATTACGTGCAGATAGAAAGATCAACATAATTTTTGCTCAGTCTTAGAAAGATAAATGGTGCTGTTGACAAAACCAAAACATGTGAATGTCAACCCAAGTATTTAATCTGTGCAAAAAAAGGTAAAATTAAACCACACAGTTTTGATGGAAAGATATAGGGAAAATTTATTCAAAATGTTTTTATTAATTAACTGGTAATAAACATGATCCAGCTTTTGCATTACTATTTTGAGTTCTCTTGGAAAAGAATTTGGACAAAGATACTTATGAATAAACTGGGCATCAGCAGATCATCATATAAATGAAGACACCAGGAGCATGTGTAGGAGATAAGTATGTAAACACAATTGGATTCATACATCTACTGTAAGGAAATTATAACTTTATTCCAGTTGAAAAACTTCTTAAGCTTACTTAAGTGCAACAAAAACTAATGCATAAAAAAACTTGGAAGGCAAACTCTTTTAGTGTGTTCTTTCCATCAGTAAGTGCATTACTTTACACAGAAATTACTGTTACCTATATGTTTTCATGGATTTTCTAATGTCAGGAAGCAACATGAAAATCTGAAAACTTCCCTGTCTATGTTTTTTGTTTGCTTGGTGGGTTTGTTGGTTGATTTTGTTCAGATTTTCATTTCTTTTGTTTGTTTGGTCTTTTTTTTTGCCAGAATAAATAAAACAATGCAAGAGATAAATTACCCAAGGTGTATATATGAACATAAAATATTTGGCTAGAAGGGAAGATATATTTTAGGAGAAGATGAATCCCATATGCTGTTTAACCCTGGTGTCCTGAAACTGCTGTACAACCTATCAAATTTGATGTTTGTCGTCTCACATTAAAGAAAATAACCATGAAGAGATATGAACACAGAGTTTGTAATAAGCAATTTTTTCCAGTCCTTTAAGATGAATGACATTTTTTATGCTCAAGGAGTACATTCCCAACATTGTGATTTCCCTAAGGTCAATAAGATGCTGTAGTGAAGTTACAGCAATCAGAAATTTCATTTAATAGTTTTAATTTTCTTTTCCATTGTAATTAGAGGAAAAAAAAATCATTATTCTTTTCTTACCTTTCTTGAATCATCCCATTTTATCTAAGACGGGGCAGTTTACTCACTAGACAGTGTATTTAATGGGTTTATGTGTGGCTCAGTTCCCTCTCAGGCAAGAAAGTGGTGGGCTTACCATTTTCTAAGGAATTTACAGTGTAAATTTACTAAGCTTTCTGCTTATGAAGGCAGGAATAAAGCAGAGGTAAATACAGATACTCAGAACTGAAGGGAACAAAGGGGATGGGGAAGCCTCAAAGCTTGGGAATGTGAGAGGAGGATTTAGTGCAATGTTATTTTCTCACCTGTTCCATAAGCTGTGCTCTAAAATGTAGGGAGAGACATAGTACAAAGCAGTTTATGGCTCTTCTGAGAACTTCCTTGCACAACCTGAACTCTTTTTGTACTGTCCATGTTAATGAACCAAGCAGTTAAACTGCAACAGGAAGCAGCTGCACTGCTAGGATATTTATTCTTCTGTAAACAAGTTTAGAAGTTTATATTAGAGCATAAGAGAAATTGTGTTTGAGTCAAATAAGTGCTAATGATTTCCCTCAGAAGTATTACTTCCACACATTTCTTTCTTAAAGTGTTCTATCCACTAGGAATGCAGGTACTGGGATGTGGAGCCAGTGAGACCAGGCTACCAGTTCATACAGAACTATGAGAAAGAATATGATATTTTTAACCCAGTGAAATGAGTTTCTGCTCGTTTTACAAGGAAATAAGCTTACATATGTGTGTGTGCATGTATAAGTTCAATATATACAGAAAACTATAATATAGATTCAAACACAGCTGAGAAACAAGTTAATTAAGAAAAAACCACTGACTTAGGCTGAAGTGGCCAAAGATTTTAGTTAATTATTTTTAAACACATTAACATCTGCTTATTTGTTTTGCTGTTGATAATAAAGTATTGGTATTGCTACTATGAACTGGGGCCAGTTGATTCTCAGTTTGGCATCATGTTGCTATATCTATCATATGACTCACTTTTCTTTCAACTTTGTCTTTTGCAGAAGGAACAATGACAATCAAAACTCAGCTTTACTTTGACAAAACCTTTCTCATTCTGTTCACGAAGAGAAAGAAACTGAAATATATGTCACATGAGAATACTGGCATCAGGAAAACTCAACTATTAGATGGAACATCCAGACAATTTTTCTCTGAATGTTTATTCACTCAATGTCAGAAGGAAAATTAGGGCAAAATATTCAGTCTGAAGGGGAAACTTGCAAGACAGGAGCAAAGTTAAAAAAAAATAGTTACTTTATGTATCTAGAACAGAATAGTGGTGAATTTCCTCAAATCAATTTGGGAGCAAGTCTTGGCTTTCAGTTGTGTGCTTTCTTGGTAGGCTTTCCAGGGGCTGTAAAATTGGCTATATTTTGGGATTTGGTCTAGCAGTTGGCTTCACTAAGGAGGAGAAAATTAGGAGTCAATGTGTGTATTTTTTTTCCTAGAATCTTATAGAGTAGAATGTTATGAGGGAAGCAAACAACCTTTTTTTAATTTTCTTATCCTGTTTTTCCCAAGAGATCATTTATGTTCTATGTGGTGTTTATACAGAAACTGGGTATCTGTTTCTCATGTTGAGTAGCCTTCAGAAATGTCAGACAATGATCAGATAATTGCTTATTATTTTGCCCTGAGATAGCACCTTTAATTGGAGGACATCCAAGCACTTCAGCATGCATCCTTTATCTGCATTTTCCTGCTTGTCAGCTCTAGGAATCAAAAAATGAAGTTTACCTGTGTTTCTTTATTTTTTCTTTACAGGACAATACAACAGGCCTGTAATCCTGTGAGCCTGTATAAAGATAACTGAGAATTAGAATATTCAATTTGTATACAATAGTTACTGTGGACCTTGGCTATATCATTAGGGTCTCAGCTTGATTAAGTTGAATATATTCACTGTAATCTTGGCCTGAAGTATATCAATCTCATTCCTCCAGCTGCTCTGCTTGTAGTACTTACACTCTGAACCCTGCAAATTATTGGTTGGCCTTAAAAATCTCAAAGTCCTTATCCTTGTGTCCAGTTTTTGGCTCTGACCACAGACTTTATGCCAGCTTCCTGCTCAGTGCCTGGTTTTCTCTGTGGTACAGGTCTTCCAGATGCAGTGCTGAGCTCCAGATAATCCATAGCCAGAGAATAAATACTTCTTGAAACCAAACTCCTGGCATTTGAAATAAATAAAGAGTAGATGTCCGTTACAACCTGAAAAACAGGTTTTGGAATATTTAAGCCCCTACATTTGAAGCACTAATACTTGAAAATATTATCTGTTATTTGACAGGATTAGTTAAGCTTTTATTCTTTTCTTTCAATAGTTTTTTTTTTTTTTCCAGATGGGTTTGCAGGTGTGGTGGTGGTGGCTACTTGCTGAAATAAAGACAAATCTGTGGTGGCAAGGCCTGAAATACAACATGGGTACTATTCAATAGTGTGTTCTCCAAGCTTTAGGATTTCTTGTAGTACACTCAGAAACTCCATTTGAATTTAGCCATTGGCAAAAACATTTGCAGATGTGGAAATTGCATTTTAATTAGTTTGTATGACTACACAAGGTAGGTTTGTAGCAGGAGTTGCCATAATTACTAGCAGCAAAATTGATCTAATAATGGCCATATGGGCATTTTTCTGTAATTATCATTATTATCTAATCAGCTTCTGAACGGTCAAAGAGGACTTCTGGGGCCAGATTATTCTCTTGTTGAGAGATAAATGAATGGAAGTGCACTGATGGATTCTTCCCTGGACCATTTTGATCAACAGCAGACACTGGCCTCATTTGTGCTTTGAGAAATTCCTAGCTGTAAAAAAAACAAACCCGAACCCAAGTGTTGCCCAAATTTTTTCATTGCTGATAGTCCTTTTTACTACTCAGTATAGCAGCAACAGCTGCCTCTTTCAGAGAGAAGTCAGTTTTGAACTGCACTGCAAAGAGCTCAGGGCGATGTGGCACAAAAGTCACTACAGAATTTGGATTCTCAGGTGAGCTGGGAGTCCTTGAGGCGGGCCAGGAAGGAAAAGGATGCTGCAGAGGGAGCTCAGTGCATGGCATGTCACCCCTCCACATACAATTCCTGGAGATGATTCAGGCCCATGAAACTACCTGACAGCTGCCGATATAGTTAGGATGATCCTTTAATGTTCTGCTTCACTCTTTCCACCTGTCAGCTTTTTCTGCACATGATATGCTGTAATAAGAAAGGTACCATCTCCCTAGAAACCAAATTGATACAGAGCTTCTCTTGCCTTTGATGTAAAGATGTCCACATTGCTTCAGGAAATGTTATTTTCTAAAATTAGTTTCAAATGGATGTTACATTTTTATTTAGGAAAATGTCCTTTTGACATAAGAAACATAAAAAAGAAACATTCTTTTTCTTCTACCCTGATATTTGCTTATGCTTAAAATCCATTCTTTCCAAATTAATTTTTTATTCATTATTTCTTAATGAAATAAATTCTGTCTGAGCAAAACATCTTCTTTATTAAAATCCTTGTATGGACCTCAGATTATCTTTGATTCATTGAGATCTGTTACTTAGCTTTCCTCAAAATACTTGCAGGTTTTGGATTAATATTAAAAGGCCCACTATGGAGATAGAAATCCACCCTGGCTGCTTTTCCATAAATATGCAAAGAATTGTACTCTCCTACACTTTTCCTAAACTACACTAGATTATAGGACGAGAGACTGATTTCTTTTTTCACACCTGCAGCATTGAACACCTGCTCATCATTGAACTTCTGTATTTTTTGTAGGCTTAGTTTCTTGCTGAGTGTATGCCTGGAGCATAAAGCAAAAGTACACTTTTTTTTTTCCCTGACAGTGTACCCATGCACTTAACTGAGAAATCAAGTGAAAATACATCTGGGATTTTTTTAGCTGGTCTTGATACAATTGCAAGTGTTTCCAACAAACAGAGCCAGAATAGTAGCTAAAAAGATGCTATCACCTTGAAAGAAGTAAAAAGAAAAAAAAAATTGTTCAAAAGGAATTTGCTTTTAGTTAGGCTTCTCTTTTTTCCTTTCTAATTCTTTTTATATGTAACAATTCTAATTTTTCTCATCCTTACAGATGATGGCTATTGTTTTACTTAATTCCTTTTCTCAAAACCAAACAAAATAAGCTCATTCAATGTATCTGTTTGAATTTTTAAAGCTTTTTCATAGGCTATAAACATTGCTCTTTTGAAAATTGAAATATCATCAGTGAGATTGATAGAATACAGTCTTTTTTTTTAGTTTTTGTGAAATTGTAATTCAAATTCAAATGCAGATTGTAAATTCATCCTCCTAATTTTAAAGGGTTATTTGAGATGGATTGATATATTTTTTCATTTTCATTTATTCATTTCATATGAAGAATCAAGGCTATGAGCCTTATGTTACTACCTGCCATGATAAACTGGGAGAGCTGGATCCTCTAAAGTCAGGGTCATCTAGCTGTCACTATTTTGATTTAAAAGACATAAAAGTTTTCTGCTGTGCCAGAGCTTAGTAACCTTAACAGAATTTTACAAGCTCAAAAATCTCCTCAGTGTGACAAATGTGTTGAAAGATAAATTAAGGTAATACACTCAAGTTCTAATACTGCAAAATTTTACATACATAGGTCAGCCTCTACAAGGCATCAATTCTGTAAATAGTTTTATCCATATCTTTGAGAATAAGTAAGGAGGTACTACATGTAGTGTTTTGCAGACTGGTGCTACCACTCTACTTTCTAAATGCTCATTTACAGTGGTAAAATTTAATTTAATTTAAAAAATTTTAAATACTATATTACTATGACTTTTTGTCTGGCCTAAGCACAGTACCTTTTGTATTTAATCAAATTACTTCTAATTGGTAAATTAATATAAATGTCCTTAAGTGCCAGTATGTGTCACTATCCCCTGGGGTAATAGATCATAGTATTTTCAGTTACAATCCTTCCAATAATTAGACAAAGGCATAAATAAAAACTTAATCTCTTCATATAAGCAGTTGGATCTTGAATTAAGAAAAGGCAGAAGAACACATAGTTATCTGTTAAATCTGATAGACATGACAGAAAAAGCTTGCTTTTAAACATTTACTCTGTATATGCTTGCAATACTATATATATTGAGGTGATATTTTGGCAAATGATAACAAGAAGTAAGTCATGTTAAATGCCGGCAATTAACAGTTTGTCTTCTTTCAAGAGGACCACTTTACTAGAGAAAATGGAAATTACAAATGATAGTAAGAAGTCATCCAGCTACATAATTATTAAATCAGTTCCTGTCTTCCAACGAAGCGTAATTACAGCACACATATATGGGTGTATGGGGGAGGAACTGTTACAAAGCATAAGCCAGAAAGAAACTCCAAATTATCCATTATATCCTGGTACATTGCTATTCTCTTTAAAAACATTTTAAAAAACTTGGAAAAAATCAGCGCTACAGAACTGCCTGAAGGCCCCAATTACATATCCATTAGTAGTTTTCCCAAAGAAAATAAAAAAAAAAACTTGAAAAAAAATTTTAAAACTATCTAAGGCTTTTTTATGGGTGGAACTGGCATTTAGACAGATTAAAAGCTATAGGTAGACCTACAAGTGCTTGGCAAAAGAGTGGCACATACAGCACTACAAAAGACATTGAAATTCTCCTATTCAGTGCTTTTTGAGGTCAGCATCAAAATGTTGACAATCATCAGCTTCTTAAATAGTATAAAGACTAATTACAATTATGTGATCTACTATTATCAAAGTTCATAGAGTCACACAAGCTACCTTAAAAAAATCAACTCTGTTCTATCCAAACTCAGCACACCCTTGTGCAGGAGGAGCTTAGCGTCCCCTGTTCCTTACATAAAAATTCCACAAAAATAGTTACAGAGACAGGACTTTCAGAAACCTTTCCAAAGTAAATGAAGTGCCTTACGAAATGTATAGGTGGTGTGTATCCAGACCTAGTCCAGAGTAGTGGTACCACCCTCAAAAAAGATCAGATGTGCCTGGCTTTTCATAATTCTTATGCTAATAATAAAGGTTTTCAAAATACCATGGTCCTTTCAAAAATCTTTTCTTTGCTGCTGAATCCAAACCTCTCACTTTGATGCTTGACCCTATTCAAGGATTAATTCTGGAACAGGAATGACAATGCCAGATTCTAGTCTCTGTCTCACATTTAAGCTCAACAAAACTATGTGTGCATTCATCCTTGTAAATCACCTGTTTGCAGTCATGTCTTCACTGGAGTACACAGGAAATCTAGCACGGCCAAAATATCAGGAGCTTCTGGTGTAGGCAACCTCAGCACTTCTAAACTATATTGGGTGAACAGTACCTGTTATTGAAAGTGTTCTACCTGTAAAGTATTTTTTCACCTCAGGAAGAAATCCACAGGCAGGTTGCCTGCCTCAGGTAACTGATGGGAACACTTCCAGCTTAAGCAAAGGGCAGGTTTTATTTTTGCAGCACAGGATTCTTCAACAGGCCTTCCAGCTGTTGCAGCGACCTGATGCATTTCTTTTCATCAGTAAAAAGAAATGCATCATCTACTTATGCTGTGAATGAAATGGTGATCACATTGTTTTCTAAAAGGTGTTTATTCCTCTGTTATTGAGCTTTTCATATATAGAAATTTCTGTTGCATAAAACATAATGAAGAGGCTTCTAGGAGTCCTGTATCTTGGAAAGCTGTGGGTGAAATAATTGGGCAAGAAAGTTTATGTGCATCTTCTCATCTTTATGCATAGATCAATACAGCGTATTTAAACATTTAAAACCATATAAAAAAAGCCTACAATGCTAAAGTATAATGCAAAATTATTAACTGAAAGTATCGAGATGTAAAAACAATGTGTAAAAGGCTCTCTTGATTTATTTGAAGCTCTGCTTCACAGAGGGTTTCACTGGGACAGGACCAGTTAAATTAGTAAGTTTGAAAACTTTTAAAACATGGCTTTCTACCAGTAGGTTTTTCAGAGACAGGATATCCAGATGGCACTTGGAAAACACAATGATGAATCAAGCTTTTAGAATGCAATATTCATCACATTATCAGATAAAGCAATTTTTGCCAACACCTGGTAATCAACAAATTATTCTTTCAGTAGAGCCATTAAATGGACTAAATACAAACTGTGGGATACTTGTTAGCAAGTTCTTCAGCTGCAGAGAACGTCTGGTTTTCTTTACTTCCAAAGTTTATAAATCACAACACACAAACCCACTTGGATAATTTTGAAAGAAAGTACCTCACAAGAATTATTTAACAGAATAATCCACTGAAGACAAATTTCAGGGGGAAAGTTGTTTTTTGCAGGAGTACATTTCAGGTGAGTATTTCTGAACATAAATAGGAAGCAAGTAAGTGTTTAGTTCTTGCTTATATTTATGCCTCTTAAAAAAATGTCCCTTTGACTTTAAAATTTCCTTATTAATCTTTCAATTGTGATCTATATGAGCACAATAATTTGTGAGAATATTTCTATCAAATGCAAAAGAGTAAATAAGGTTTTGTACTGATATGAAAAAGCTTTTTTACCCTTGTCAACAGTTGTGTCATTTAAATTCATATTTTAATCTACTGTCTTTATAATTTTGTTAAAAAATTAACTGAATATAATTTATATCTCTTTTTATGGAATTTTATTTTAAGACCTTTGGTTAAAAAAAGCATATTTCAGGTCAGATTGATCAGTTTATTATGGTCACACAATGTATAAAATACTCGTGGACAAAACTACTTGATATTGTGGATTTTCTCAGTGTCTCATAATTGGATGAGAATTTCAGCTCTCAGAACTTTATCAAGATACCAGTTTTCCATTACAGAAAAATAATTGCTGCTGTCAAGTGCTAAATTGCACCTCAGTTTGTAGACAAAGTGCAGATAGCAATTTTATTTCCATCATATGAAACTACACAGACCCCCTTTCCAGACCATCTGAACAAGGTGCCCTCCCATCAGGGTAGACACAACCTGAAGCACCCAGTATGTACGTGTCGGAATGCAAATGGCTCCATGCAAGTCCCCCATAGTGTCTCCAAATCTAGTATATCCACTGGACACAGCAAATGTAACAGAAATATGATATGAAGCAAAGAGGGAAGACTCAGCAGTGTGGAAAGAAACAAACAAAACCAAAACCAAAACAAAACAAAAAAAAAAAAAATAAAAACCACCCAAAGCTCTAAAAACCCAGCCAGTCAACCCAAGAAGAAAAACATGTGGTTGTGCTTTCCTTTCAGTGTCCTGGAAGAGTAAACAGAGTATGCATACACTTTTAACAGCTTCCTGCTACTTAAAATTTATTTACTTGAAGGAGACAATAAACTATAATTTTTTCTTCTTAAACCAGATTTAACTAACACTTCTGAATTCTTTTCTTCCCTTTATGTCCAGGTATCCTTCCATTTTCTAAGAAACAGATTTCTCAGTGAACAGGAGACTCTACTTTTGTCCAATCTTGTCCAGCTACACCTTTTTTTTACAAGCTGTAAGATAGTAATACACAGAAATCTTGATTCTGAAACAGGTTAAATTTGGCCCATGTACAAAACAAGTACTATCATTTCACATAATACTATGGCTGTTGATTTCTTTTTTTTCTTTCTAGTTGGAGATTATAGCAAAGAAATACCTTAAAAAGCATGAGTTGTTCCATAACTCACTGTTAACCTGAAATTTTCTTCATTTGATTTTTAAATTAATTTTCTTTCAGAGGACCTTTGCTCTCCACAAAAGAAATTCCTCTAATATGTCAGCAGCCATTAGGTTTTTATTTTTCTCACTTTCAACTAACTATTCTGTAACTGAAATCGGCTGAATAAGTCCCATAATTCAATAACTCTACCTGTAACGTGACTGAATTTAAGACAGGCACTATTTATAGACAATTAATACATATTATCTTTGAACAAAATGAATCAATCTATAAATTCCACTTCTCTCAACTGATTATTAAAGGAATTTAGATGTAAAACTAAGGAAAAATATCTAAACTTCTAAAGTTTACCACTGCATAGATTGCATCCAACCATAAATCTTTGGGATAGAGATTGAGCTAAAAAAGAAATAACAGAGTTAAAAATATACTAAGAAACAGTATAATCAAATACTGCCAAATAATATAATCATAAGGTACCCTCATAAAGCTTACTTCAGTTATTTAATTCAGTTATTTAATTCAACTTTTAAAATTCAGCTCAAGGTAGCATAATAGAAACATAATGCATCTGTTTGCTTTCTAGCCCACTGCTATTATGATTAAAACATTAGGCATGCAGAATTTTTCTTCTTGACAGAAGACTTATACATGATTATTTTAAACAGTCTGGAATGAAAATTTCCCTACAGAAGAGTAAGAAAAATTATGGTGGGTATGACCAACATACAAAGAGAGGTAGAATTCCAGGTACGTGCTTCTAGCTCTCTTCTGCTAATTGAGGTAACAAAAAAAAATTATCTTGAATCAGATAGTGACAAGTATTTGTCACCAACTTCAAATGATCTAGGTAACACATCCATAGGAATGATATAATATTTCAATTTATGTAGATGCTAAGGAAGTCTCTGCAGATTATTTATTCTTAAATAGTTAATTTATACTTTTCAAGGTTAGGAATTGCCCACCTCCTTCAAATTATAGTGCTGCTCAACTGGAAGAATTTCATCTTCCTCTGCAGCATCTGGTGCTAGCTGCTGCTAGACAGAATGTTGGACTGGTGGGGCATTGGTTTGTTCTGCTGTAGCCACCAATATGTTGAGATACCATTGGCTAAAATATGAGAGCAATCAATTCAAGAAAACAGCTTAAGAAAAGAATTGCTGCATTTCTAACTGAAATAGACTTACTGGAAAAAGACATTTAAATAAGTATTTATACACTCTGTTGCCTGTTAGTCCCTAATCTGACTGAGAAGTGAGAATGGCCCAATGTATAATTTAAATAAAGAGAGGAGGTATGGTAACAAACAATATTGCAGCATGTTTAATTTATGTCTTTGAATCATTAAAACACAATATTGCACCTGGTGTTTATTTCAACCAAGACTGAAAATCTTCCACCGACTTTCTTTGCTGTTTCAGTTATACAGCTCACTGATTCTTAAATTTTAGAAGATCAATCACTGAGTTATTGATTTAAAAGAGGTAGAAAAATCAAAGCTGAATGAACATATCTGACTTGTTCATAATGCATGGTCAGTGTTGGGGAAGGAAAATTGTGAAATAACCTGGTGTTGGAGAAACACTTGGACTGTGACTTGAATAAAAGAGATTATGTTGGCAACAAATCAATGATAGAGCGACGCATTCCATTTCATACCTTTTGCAATAGACAGATGCAGAAAGGCAGTGTGGATGATACAATCCCATCAACATTCCATTTTCTAAGATGGGCACAGGAATAAAATCCATGCAGGCTCTGAAAGAAAATTACATGTTTAGATATGGAACTGCAATAGTTATCTATCTTCAAAACCAAGATTTGTTTGGAATTGTACACTGCTGCTCACTACATTTGATGAAGATGTATTTTCACAGCAGAAAGATGGTACAATAGTAAAATACTTGCCAGAATTAATTACCTACAGGAAACAAGAAATGGCCTGCTTCACTAGCAGGCTACATTTCTTCATTAAATAGAAAAAAAAGCCAGACTGTTTTTACTTTGTAATATTCCTTCTCTTTCATTACTGTCACTCTAGCTTTTTAAAATTTTGTACCAAGATAAGCTTTAAGCAGGATGCAATGAGTGTGAGGTGAGTTAGAAATTAGGCAATAAACCATGAATATTACAGCTTAGAACACATGATCAATTCCTGCCCTAAAAACACCTTCACCCACTCTGGATCCACAAGTGTGGGGTAATAAGAATAATCTGAGTGACAGAAGGAGGAAAACCAGAAAGGTTTGGTTTCATTTGAGTTTGTTGTTGTCCCTGTGAAAGTACTGCAGTAAATAAAAATGTAAGAAATATGACTGAAAGCGTATCTGCCATAAGCAACATAAATTTACTATTTAAAGCATAATATTCTGAATAGAGAGATAAGAAATTCAGCAAATCGATTTTTTTTGTCTTTGATAGAGGAAGCTTTCTTACATGGCTTAAAGCATTGCAGAGAAATTAGCAATAATATATTGCTAAATAACACATGTCAAATAGTTTGAGAAATGTTCAACAGCTAGATATTTAAAAGGAAGACCTGACTTATATGTTTTCTTTCCTTTACTTTGGTTAATGAACAAAAGTGTCTAGACCTTTCATAACAAAAAAGTATTTTCCCTCCCAAAGAAAGAAAGAAACAGTCTCCTGAAATCATGTGTACTCCAAGGATTTCCTTAAAAGAGTGGTAAGCATATGGGAAGTCTTTACTGCAAAAATAAATCTGAGGTGAGCTTGCAGAATCTCTGCTAAAACCTGCTTTAGAGACAAATTGAGGAGTTACAAAAATATATAAATATACCATTCAAGAACAGTCTGTTTCATGTTTTTTGGGATTATGTGATTTGTTTGGTTTTGTTCGGTTTTGTTGGTGTTTGGTTTTGTTTGGGATTTTCATGTATATGTGTGTGTGTTTTTCCTTTTTTTCCTCAAGCAAGAGGAAAGGAAGGAAAATTTCTCAATTAGTAGAAATAATAGCTTGGAGTGAAGAGCA
This sequence comes from Fringilla coelebs, assembly GCF_963513975.1. NCBI lineage: Eukaryota > Metazoa > Chordata > Aves > Passeriformes > Fringillidae > Fringilla > Fringilla coelebs. The sequence goes on along the minus strand of NC_140033.1, from coordinate 17,967,726 downwards.
TGGCACACAACCTAATTTCATTCTGACCCAAAGGCAGTAACATCTGGAGAATACCTTTTCTATCAGAGATATTTCCTCTCAGAGACTTATAACCTTGAATGGTAAAGCAAAAATCTGCCATGAAGCTTCAGCTGAGCTAAAATGGTGGGAATTAGGGTTTTAATATTCATTGTCTGTTTTCCAAGGAACAGACATCAGTATTTGTCCCTGATTCTAGGAAATACTGCAGTGACGTCTTTGAGAAAACACAAACCAAGGGGTTTAATACTTTGCTATATTTTGCTACTTCTGATTTACATTGTCTATAACAATAATAAAATAAGAACTCCTATGAAATTACAGGCATTTTTACATAATGTGGGGGAAAACTGCTCATTTCTAAGCAGTGAATATATCAAATACAATAGCATAAAATTCTTGCACTTCAGTAGTTTTAGCTGTATCACTCTAAACTGAAATTTTTCAAAGGGAAATAAAGAGAGTGTTCCTGTAAAATCAAGGCTTTTCAGTTCAGATAGAGAAATCCCAAAATAAAAAACTTTCCTTGAGACTTTTCTACTTTCTAGTGATGTGGGCATCTCAACTAGTGGAAGAACAGCTTCTGATACCACACATTGCTGGATGAGCGTCCAAGTGGCTACATGCCAGGTACAGGAAGAAGCTTACAAAATAATAAAAAAATAAATAATAAAGTAGCCTAGGCAGCTCACATACTTGAAGCTTGGCAAAACTATAAGGAACTGAAAACCCAGACTTGTAATGGGAAAATATCAAAACCTAACTCTGGGCATCAGCACTTGTGTCATTGAAAAGAATAAGAACATAAATGACAGCTGCTACAACTAGAAATCATTCCCTGTTGAATAACATTATATAACACTGCTTATTATTTCTTCTTCACATGGAACTCAGTGTAACGATTTGGCTGACATTTTCTGTGTTATTAAATTTGACAGTTTGCAGGGACTGTCAATGGGTAAACCCCATACTTGCTCACAACTCCACACTGGGATCGGAAACAGGATTGGCAACCTTAGCCTGAGAAGTCAGGGCTACACAATGATGAAGTGCTGATTGTACTTTGGTGGCAGTTGGGAAAATCTGCCATTCTTCAGGAAGTCCTCATGCTATAGTGACTTTTTTTCCTCCATCTAGTGGAGGAAAGGCAGAAAAACCTCTAGACCTGCTTTGTTGTGAACTGTGTAAACCCCACATGATACAGCAGCAGAGGGAAAATTCCCTCTTGGCCCTTTAAGATATTTGAAGAGTTTTAACACTGACACTATAAAAAGGAATGTTGCCATGTTTTTAAACGAGAAATACGATCACTCTGGACTTTTGATAAGCTAACTAAATAAAAAATAATTTTCATCTTGTTCCACCAGGTAGCTCTTTCCTTGTCATTGCAGCAATTTCCACCCTCCTTACATGTAGCATTTAAAAAAAAAAAAATTATTTAATTTTTTATTCTTGGTACATGCTAATTTTCTTATTTACATCCTATTAACTGTTAGACATTCACAAAACATATTTAAAAATTAAAATGTGCTTTTTTTTCACTATTTAGTCTTTTTACTATTAATATAGCAATTGACTTATTTATTTTGACAAGTACAAAATATTATAAACACTTAAATATCTTTAAGTGATTTTTTAATGTAGTTAATTTAGAAAATATACACAGGGTTAATCCTACAGTCAAAATGCTGCATCAAAAAAACACTTTTTTCATTTATCTGTTATTCTTTTTGTGTATTCTCTAATTTGTATTTGATTTCATTTACATTTACTGCTGTAAAACATTATCCAACATTCAGGGGAACACAGAAAAAGGATAAAAAAATGCTGTTCAGAAGGGCTTTAGCCGTTAACTAATGGTTTCCCCTGCTCTTCTGCTGACAGAAGTAGCAATGCCTGCAGTAGGAAAAAGAGTGCTGAGAATAGAACTGAAGTCCCTGCAAGTTATAATTCTCAAACTTGTAACTGAAAAATGGATTGACTGTATTAGAATTCAATGCAGTACCTAAATAACACGCAAATACTATGCATTTCAAGGATGTCTCTGTTGGGAGCATGAAGGTGCATTAAAGCATTTATCACAGGGACAGGAAGAGTAAACCTTTGGAAGAATAAAAACAGCCAAATCTTTTCAAGAGCTCATATTTTTGAGTAAGGTACACTAACCACTCTTTGAGTGAGAGAGATGTGCAAGAGAGAGAGAGGGAAATACACTAGGAGTCAGGGACAGACTGAACGAGACCAGAAGAGTATGCAAAAGTGAGACCTGTCTGAGGCCAAGAAAAGAATAATCCAGTGACATAGAAATAGCCAAGGTTTCAGATATGGCCATGTGCCATAACACTCTGCATCACATTTGCTCCACTCTTAAGCTCTTGATTACCACAGCTGAATCTGATCAAACAAAAGATAAGAGAATGAGGAATAGGTCTGCAGAAGTCCACAAAGAGTGGGGCATCAACCAAGTTAAGAAAAAAGTACTTCTTAAAATCTTAACCCACCTTGGGATTAGCCACCTTGAATCTTTCCTGGAAGAGAAGCGGCTTAGGTAAAATCTATCTTGTCTTGTGGTAGAAAGGAGTCCTTTCTTCTACAAGACAAGATAGATTTTACCAAAAAGTAGCTGAATGGGAGGTTGCTATGTGAGATCACAGCACTGAGAACATTCAGCCTCTACAGCCTTCAAAGATTACTGCTCCATACAGTGCTGAACAATCCAGCCACTCTGCTCTGTACTGAAAAGACCCCATCAAAAGAATATAATCAGTCCCATGTCTATGCTGAATGCCAAGTGGTTGGAAATTCACAAGATGTGGGAGTCTAGAAATGTGTGACTTCTGACAATAAAAGCCCTTTGCTGATTTGCATCACAGAAACAGATACACACCTGGGTACTGGGAGGAAGCTGTGGGTAGGAGGGGTTGGGACCTCCTGCTGGAAGTAAGAATGGCAGCAGCCTCAGTTCTGAGGGAATAGGGACTAGAGGCTGAAGTTGAGGCAGGTAAGGCAGTGAAAATATGTGTGGAAAAACAGTGTGATGAACACAGCTCACAGACCTCCCCTTGTGAAAGCAACATGGGGTTTACAGAGACATGTGGGTGCTGCCATGGACAGAGAGAGGGACAGGTTCTGTCCAGCAAGGTCCCACTCTTAGCTCCTGGCTCCCTGTCCCTTCAGGGACACCTGTCTTGGCAGTGCTCTGACATTAACATTAACGTGATGGAAAGGTAAAGATGCAAAAAAGGGAAAGATGAGAAAGTGCAGAATGATGAAGCAAGGGGTGTTGGTATAGAGAGAGTATAGAGAAAAAAATGTAAGTGTGAAAAGAGGAAAATTTCAGAAAAAGACAAAAGGAGATAAAGTTTTGATTAGTTAATTTAGCACATTATGAATGCAAGATGCTGTTCTCATAACAAACTGCTGATCTGATGATACAGCAGCAAGGCTGAAAGCTGAAGATATGGCAGGTAACAAATGCCTCATTTTAAACATGCCACTGAGTGGAAGAGTCAATTTATGCACTCTTAAATATAATTTCTCATATAAATAAAAATAACTTTTGAGTTTATGTCTAAATATATTACCCTTCATTTGTGCTCAAGCTTCCTAATCAGTGTCAGCCATGACCATATACTTCTTTTCCTCTCATTTGGAAGCAAGTTGTATTGTAAAGGAGGTTATGATTTTATTAGGTCCTGTCTAAATATAAAGAGGTTTTAAAAACAGTTCCATGGCTTTTATTTGTATGATAAATAAACTAGACAGGTATCCAGGATGTCAAATTATTATACACAGACTCACAACCATATTTGTTTATTAATCTTTGCCACAACAAATCAAATTGCTCTACAGATTGCCAGGTGTGTTGTTGCAAATGTATATTCCGGCTTGACTTAATAATCACAGATGCATTATTCCTTTATCCAGAATTTCAAGTTGTGTATATTTCTTCTGAAAAGGCATGAACTGTACACGGCATTTAGCTTAGACTATTTGAAAGGTATCAACTGTTTAAATGACATTTTCACCTTCAGCAAATACATCTTTGCCTGCCAGAAATAGTGATGCTATCATGCTGCAGGCAATCTATGATACAGTCATGTCACAAATAGGTGTCAACTCTTATTACATTCTCAAGTATAAATTCCACTTATCAGTTCCCACATAGTTGCAGATGTTTTAACAATTCCATTTTACCATGATTGCACCAAGGCTCAACCTCCAATGCTTTATGATATATTTGCAGGACCTACTGTAGATTACCAGATTTGGGAGCACTATCTGTACTTTGTAGCCACCTGGAAATTTTTATTTCCAAAAAATATTGAATTTACTAGTAATATATGGTCCAATAACCTGGAAAAATGAGAGTAATAATTTGTTATGTTTCTTTAGATTCAGGTTTACTTCATTATAAAGAAATAACTTGTTATTTGAAATTCAGATCTTAATTTTCCTTTTCTGAAATATTTATTTCAGGAGAATTTATCCATCAACTCATGCTATGATGATTAGTAAAGTTTATGGCTAATTCCAAAACCCATACAATTTATTAGAAATATTTCTTAGAGACAATTATTTTGGAAAATAAAAGAGAGCTGGTATATCCATTTTATACGGTGAAAAGAAGCAATAGAAAGTGACAAATTCCATTCTTCCCACAGGATGTAACTTGCTTGACCCTTTCCTGAACAATCTCTACAGTAGTTGTTATTTATTACTAAATAATCTAATAGTGGTGTCGCATAAAACAACCTAGAATTTTATTATTTTGAGGTGACTAAATGCAACTCTTCCACCAAGCAGAAAAATAATAAAAAATAAAGCAAGACAAACACCAGCCCCCATCACCACCACCCCCCAAAAACAAAACACACACAAAAAAGATAACAGGTGTCTTTGGTCAGTGCATCTTCTTCTGAACCACAGTGTAGCCACTCAAACAAGAATTAGTTCAATGGATCAGCAGACCAAAATTTTGGGTTGTTTGGAGTTCTTTCAAAATATTTTTTGTGGAGAAAACCTCTCACCTGACAGGTGAGAGGTCCAGCTAAATCTGTAGGCATTTCATATTTTGACTGAATAAAAAGAGAAATACTGTTTGGAGCAAGGAGCAGGACCCTTGCTTGGCCTGAAGGGACTGCTCCTCTCCTCATGTGTTTCTGCCTCGCCTTTTTATTGCCCCTGACCCAGCACAGGCATAGAGTCACACAAAGCAGCACAAATTGACATTAATCCCTTTCACTATCTACGAGAACCAGAGGGAAAAAAGTCACTTAAATAGTATCACTCTTCATAGGTAGTAAAGTAGCTTGAGTGTAGTAAAAAGTGTGTCATCTCTTTCAAGACAGTCAGTGTCACCTCCAGGATGATTCTAGGTCATGGCTGTTTGAGGAGAGTGAGAAAACTTGAAGGATATTGCTGAACCAATACCTCTGCATCTTCTACCATCAAATGAGAATACTTGAGAAATTACATTTTTGCAATATATCCAGACACTGTCTGTAGAACTCAGTGTTTCACAAAAGAAAAATGAGCTCCAGACTTCCAAACCTGCAGCAAAATATATAACATGTTTCTGAAATGTACCATGATTATCATTAATACTTTATTACTCAACTTTTTATTTTTCATGTCACAATGATTATATGGCCTTGAAAAAAATTGCCTCATTTTAGTTAACTTTAAAAATACTCATCATTGCATGTTTGAGCTAAACATTGATGATCACCTGCATCTAAGTTTTAAAGAGTTCTATAATAGCAATATCAAACATGATGAATGTGATTAGCACTAACAGGTATTATTTGCTCATATAGTAGGTAGCAAAATTATTGTGTGCTAAATCAGATCTTTAGTGATCAGAGAAATTAAATTGATACTAGAACTCAGCACTGAAGTTTTCGATAAAAACTGAGTTTGAAACTAATAGCAGCAAAATTTTAGACTGTCTCTAATTATTTTCAAAGGGCTTCTTGCTCAAAAACCAAGATAGGTACAATTACTAGCAGATAATGCTAATTCTTCCTTTTTTTTCCTAAGTGAGGCGACAAATTCCTGAGAGATCAGGACACACCAGCAGTGGAACAGAAAAATAGTCCCATATTACTTTACAGCAACACCTTTGATTAAAGTTTTAATTCATTCTTCCAAAACCCAAAAACCTTCATAAGGCACAGGCTTAAAGTTCCAATATGTAGGTTTGCTAATTTAGAATTAAGATATTTTCTCATAATTTAATTTTCCTACATATATATATTAAATTATCAGTCTTGAAAAAAAAGATGTAAAGTATTGATAGAAAAAAAATAAAAAAGGAAGACAAAGCTGATAATAAACCAAACCAGAAAAACCCAATAAAATATCCAAGCTGTGATTCTCATTTTTGTTTTATTATTCAGCAATTCACTAGAAGTGTCTTGGTGCTATAAGGAGGTGAGTTTAATGCACATGCAACTCCCAGAGAGAACAGTCCTTTTTTCAGGCAGATTTCTTAATGAAGTAGCAGATTTTCAAATGAAGCAATGGAAGATTTCAGGGTGTGACTTGCTTCATGAGCTGCATGTGATGATGTGAGGGGAAGGAAATGTTTCCCCCTTCACAGGGCCTGTGCAGAGATAAGAGCCTTACACTGCACAAGAGCAGGGAGAATGCATCCACTCCCCAGCAGGAGAATGAGCTTTTACCATAACAGATACTGGAGGCTTGCAAAAGACACTGGAGGCTTGTGATTTCTGACAACAGAGTTCCCCTCTGCATATGTTAATTTTTAGACAAGATTCAGACATGGCAACAGACAAGGAGACTAAGCCTGTTGGGGAACCTGTCTGCCTAGGCCAGTTGTGCCTAATCCCTGTCTGACGCAGGGAAAAAGGCAAAGGACAATGATATCCCCTTCTGCAGGGGAAGAAGGGTCCCTAATTCTTCTCTTTTGCAACTTGCCAAAGATTAACACAGAAATATCACATGGGCACATAGGGAAAAAAAAGCTCGCTAGAAGGGTGAAAAGAACAAAAAGAAGGACATAAACAGGTATGTCAGCTGTAAAAAAGAAGTCCAATAAAAATAATTGTCCAATTAAATCCAGTGAAATCCAGTAATAAATTGTAATGCTTTCAGGAGAGGTGGTGAATTAATGGCAAAGGATATAGAAAATACAGAGATATTTAGTGTCCTGTTTACCAGAGTTTTTAATTGCAAGGTGTGCTGAGACTGTCAGTCAGAGACAAGAGCTGGTCCATGAGGAAAGACCAGTTGATAACCAAGGATATGGGCATGATAGCACCTTCACTGATGGGGTTCATTCTGAAGCAGGGCTGGATTTTTACTGACAAGTTCTGGCCTCACTTTGGTAATATCAGACATGGCAAGACAAGAGTCAGCTTCAAGTTCTACCCGAAGCTGCAGACCAGTTTGCAGGTCAGAGCCAGTAGGCAACAGGGCTGAACACACAGGGCTGAGACTGAATGGGCGAGACTGATGTCCCAGCTGATGTCCCAGCAGAGACTGGTCAGGACAATAAACCCTAATCTTTCACTCCAGCCTTGTCACACGCATTCCAGAGCTCCATGCTTAGCAGCAACATTTGGGTGAGAAAAGCAGGGCCCCCAGTAGAGGATGACCAAACTAAGGTCTTGTAATGGACAAGCACACATTCATCAGCCTGGGCAGAGCGTGGTTACCAATGCAGTGTGTTGGATGTAACTTTGATGCCACTTCTCTGACCTTTGGGAACAGGCTAATGGACTGAGGACTAAGGTGTCCAGCAAAGAAAAAAGAGACAACGGTGCAAGATGCAGCAGGGGACATTACAAAGTGCATTTCAAAAAAGCAAAATCTTCATTATTGGAATGGCAAGCCCAGAGAGCTTGTGAAATCTCTAAGCCTGGGGAGGACCTCAAGTGACCTGGTCTAACTTTGAAACTAGCTCTGTTTTGAGCAGGAGGCTAGACAAAAAGATCCCCAGAAATCCTTTCCAAACTCTTTGTTCCATGACTCTAGTACAGAAGGATTTCAATGATTTTCTGGCAAACATTTATTTTATGACTTTCTTATCCCAGCACAATAACTGAGAAAAAAAAAAATCATTTGAAAGTTGGCTAGCTGATTTCTTCATATATTTATTCAAAAGTGCAATCTATAATTTTAATTCAGTTGAGCACACCTAAATCTTGTCAGAAATGAACAATAGTTCAGTACAGAGTTAGAAAATACTATTTCTCATTATCTAAATACTTGAACTGGAACAAATATTTCAAAGTTCAAATAAAAATGGTGATAATACAGTTAAATAAAGTGGTTTTTGCATCTGTAGGGTTCCACAGTTAGTCTTACTATTTTGGTCCTGAAGTTCTGTTTCAAAAGATACTCTAACATAAAAAGAACTTTTGAATTTAGCATCTGTAGGAAGGTGAAATATGAATAGATCGATCTCCACGTAGAAAGATTAAAAATACCTTTTAGGCTTTGTTTTTGTCTTCATTTTTGTTTTGTTTTGTTTTGTTTTTTTTTGTTTTCATTCATAAAACTGGAATAAAACAGAAAAGGAATCATTCAGATACATGCATTCTTCTTCATAATCACTTCATGATTTAAACGGTGACTGAAAGTTTTTATAAACTTTTCTTCTAGTTCTGTGTGTCTAAATATGGATTAGGAATTTTAGTAGGAGACACAATCTGAAACCCTTAGCTTTTTCCTGTCACTCTGTGTTTCCAGAATCCTTATCCCTAAGTTGTCTTTCCAGATATTACACTTTGACATAGACACAACATTGGCTAATAAATATGAATATTTCAGCCAAATTCTGTATTGACTTCTTGAAAATTTAAGGAATATGGGATTTTTGAAATATCTATAAATATGTTATTAATTAACTCTTTTTATGCAGGTACTGATATCAGAACATTGTCAGGACCAGAAGGTAAATGTGAAAAGAACAATTTTAAAAAATATTTCTTGCTGAATAAGAAAACAGTTGAATAAAATTATTAGGTTCATCCAAATAATGCTGGGGTTTTTGCTTGCTTTTGATCCATGGCTGATGGTGGGTTGTTTAGTACACAACTTTCAGAGATGTAGAGATTGTCAGAATAATATATCTGTCTTCCTTATATGCTCTTTTCAAGAACAATTCTGAATTGACAAAGACTGATAGGTTTCTTTGCTAGTTTTTTTTTCTCTTTTAAATCAGTCATATGGCACTTGAAGAAAAGACAACTGCAAAGGAAAATTGTTTAAAGATTAAATACTATACAAAGAGATGAATTACTGATTGTATTTAACAACTACATATCTATAATTCATCCATGATCATAGGTCATTTTTGCATTCTGTCACATTTATATTTTGATTTGAGAATATAAAAATATTTAATATATATAAAATACATATGTTTTATAAGTCAAGAATATCTTCACTATTCAGTGAGTAGGAAAACCTCACAAGAAAAAGGTATACACTCATAGAGAAAGAAACACATTTTATATGAACTTATTGTATTCATAATGGCTGAAATGAAGCTATTCCAATCTCATAGATAGATATACAAAATTAAAATAAATATGAAATATTAGTGGAAAAAAATACTCTCCAGAGCAAACAAATGTTATCTTTAAAAATTCATATCAAGATAGGCAGATCCTTACACTGGGTTGACTATCTAATAATAATTAACTATCCATCAAGCAAATTTCCTAGAAAATATATTATTATCCTATTCAGTCTTACTTAATTTAGACTTTTGTTTGTGTATTTGGGAGATAAAGAAAATGACAGTTCAGTTTTAAATTGATATAATGAAGCTTACTAGTGGATTACACACAACAACTTTTTTTTTTTTTAGAAAAGGTCTGAATCAGCAAGCTGTTTTACAATGCATTGCTGAGGCCAATATGAAAACACATTCAATGAGGGAATTTAAAGACCATTCAATATTTCAGCTGTCCCCACTCTGTCATGACTGTACCAGCTTCTGCTGCAAAACTTTGTTCTGATCTGCAATGAAAATGCAGTTTTACCAGATTGATTTATGTAGAAAACACCCACAGACATAGTTGTACATTACAGTACATCAAACACTATGTCAAAAAAGAGGAATAAAATTCCCTATAGGATAATTCTCAACACTGCTTTTCATGTAGAAATGTACTGCTTTTTAATGTGCAATATTTTGTACTGATGCTTAAGCTAATGTAAAGGAACAGAAATATATTTTCCTTGTATAAAAATCTGAATTGTCAGAAGTATGAGCCTTTAGCTGATCCAGCATACTGTGAGAATCAATCACAATAATGTCTCTACAATCTCCCTTCTACTGTAAACATAGGCCCCAGCCAAATACCCTTCCCTCCTGCCTATTCAGCAATGTTACTGAAAATGCTATTCCTCTCATAGCCAGAATAATGATAATTAAACTTTTTTTCATGAAATTTTGCAGCTGTGTTATAGCCTGTCTTTTTAGTTATTCATCAGACACATTATGTTTCATTTACAGTTCCATAGTTGCCATCATCAGATTTCAGAGCCCTGTGGTCAATTCATGTGAAATACAGTTTTTGTCAAATCACTCTTCAGTAGCTGGGAAGTGTTGCAGAAAGGAAGAAACTCTGAGAATTAATCTTTGTTTGAACATTAATGTTGTACTAGATTGTTTTTAATGTTTTGGGGTTTGTGTGATTTTGATTTAATATGAGCCAAAAAGATAAGCACTGTTGGACTTGCTAAATTATCTGGGTTTTGAAATTGTAGCTATGTTTTCTAATTTGAAGTTATGTTTTCTAATCACTTTGCCTTCTATAAATATCCTGCCTTTTGTAAAAATAAACTAGGTTTCAATCTTCTTTCTTTGTTGGCCTCATACTATTGATCCAAGTTTCTAAGCATGATTTTTTTGTTGCACAACTCAATCAAGACATTTTGAAAATTTCTAAGATAGAGAAAATTTTCCTAATTCCTCAATTTTTTTCTGTTTATTTTATCTTAAATTTGCCTTAAAAGTCTTATTTTTTGACAATTCTGCTTCCTGTAGTCCTTTAAACAAGGTAGCAACAGACACAACAGATCAGTTTAAAATCAGCTCTAGCTTTCAAAACTGAGTTGTTTTCTCTAATGGCATTAGCATGGATTTTTTTTCTTTAAATTGGCTGTTTTAATGAAAGCATTTTTTCTTAAGGCTTCTTCTCCTAAAGTCATTAGTGAATATAGCTTTTCCTGAATGAGTCCACTTTTATGTTTATTGTTTGCTCGTTTTTTAAGCAGCTAGGTTAAAGGCTACACATTCAGCATTTTATCCAAAACAATAGATTCAATGACATGAACATGTCAAGTACAAGCACGAGCTACTTTTGTTTCTAATCTTATTGAATATATATTGAAAATTAAGTCTTTTGTCACTCGGGAAATATTGGAATATTTCAGAAATTATATGCAACTTTTAGGAATGGTTATATGAAATAAGAACAAGTAGCCTGTGCTTATCTGTGTCAAGTCGAAACATAGTTAGAAAATTAATATAAAAACAGGTTGTGGAAAGAACAATCTTTTCCTCAGCATACTCTCTCTCAGCTTCCAACAGCTTGCAGTATTGGCATCTCCTTAGTTAAAATTCCTATTTATAACTTGGCATTTAAAAGGTCTGTAAGGACTTTAGAGCCATAGATATCTCTAATTGCTTTTTGATTTAATTTGTACTTTTGACTTTCGTCCTGTGGCAATTTAATTTTGCAGTTTAATTTAGATAATAATAGCAGGATGGGCTTCAGCAAAATATTCCCTAAATCCCATTCTGAGATCTCCCTCAGCATGTTTTACTCACCTATAAAAAGTTGGTAGATGTCCTGTGATAACACAATGAGTTTCCTTTTTCCAGTAGATTTGGTGCATCAAAAGACTGACCTTTTAATTTACCCATTTATATAAAGTATTTTGTGTCTGAATATAATCAGGACTAGATGAAAATATTTCTAAATAGAGCTGGTCAGAATTTAAATGATCAAAAAATTTCATAGTAGGAATTTTTACTCCAGAATGGAATCATTGATTTTGATCCAGAAAGGGAAAGAAGGAAAATGTAACAAAATATTGAGAACATAAGCATGGGCGTCTAATGTCTTGCTTCCAATAAATGTAGAGATTGAAGGAAAGTCTCAGCCCAGGTAAGTATAATAACTGTAAAGAAATTTCTGTTTAATGTATTTACTAACTTTTTAAAAATAGATTTTCAAAGGTCTTAGGTCAGTCCCTGATTATACTTTAGATATTCAGATATAATCTTTCCTTTCCAGGGGTTTCAAGAATTTGAAGATTAAGCTCTATACTGGTAACTTGCTAATAAAAACTTGAGACTAAAGATGCTACCCACTAAAACTTCTTAACAATCAAATTTTACCCCTTAAGGATTTTGTTGCTGTTGTTGTTGTTAAGTATTTACTTATGTGTTAGAATGTGCTAGAGAATTAGTGTTGAGGATGGAATTTTAAAGTGGAAAACAGAAAATAAGGTAGAAAATTAAATAACTACATGGAGTTCATGCTCTTCCAAATATTTTTCAAAAAGCAGGATGCAATGAGACAGTGTATGAAACTTAATAATGAAACAGCTTTTTAAATTTTTTTAGCTCCAATACCATAGATTTAATAACAAAATTAACTGTTGAAGCATGCTGGTGATCTTTTCTTGTGTTTCCTACATTTTTTATGTCGTCTCTTTTACTTTAAAATAACTTCCAAAGTGTAATTATTTTCTCACTAGTTTTTAGCTAAAAGTTCTGGGGTCGTTTTCTGACATTTTTCATTTTTAAGGAAAGAGGACAAGTTTTACAAGAATTTTCACTAGCTAGAGAAGATTTATTTTTCTGTAACAAAAAGAAAATTCAGCATAAAATCCCTTTATATAGTTATACAAAAGAAAAGCTTAAGGGACTTTATTTACAGCTTGGTTTTGCTGGGTTCATAGGCAGTATACATTAGTATACATTTTTAACATATATTAGAAACAGGAAGATTTGCTTGTTCCTGTTTTCTAAAATCTAGAGCCCAGTAGCAATGACTTCTTTCACTCCAAGACCAGGGCTCTGAAGAGCACCAATCTCAGAGTTGGCTGGGCTCACCTCAGCCAAAGCTGGGCTGTTTCCAGCTCCACCCTCAGGACCAAACACCAGCTGTGTCCTGAGCCTGAGCCTGAGCCTGAGCCTGATACTGATCCTGAGTCTGAGCCTGAGCCTGATACTGATCCTGATCCTGATCCTGATCCTGATCCTGATCCTGATCCTGATCCTGAGCCTGAGCCTGATACTGATCCTGATCCTGATCCTGATCCTGATCCTGATCCTGAGCCTGATACTGATCCTGATCCTGATCCTGATACTGATCCTGATACTGATCCTGATCCTGAGCCTGAGCCTGAGCCTGAGCCTGATACTGATCCTGATACTGATCCTGAGCCTGAGCCTGAGCCTGAGCCTGATCCTGATACTGATCCTGAGCCTGAGCCTGAGCCTGATACTGATCCTGATGCTGAGCCTGAGCCTGATCCTGATGCTGAGCCCTGCTGGTGCCTCTGCAGGAAGGGTCTGGCAGAGCCAGGGGTTGCTGCCCAGACAAGAAGAGCCCCTGTGGCTGAGCCTGGGGTGGCTGCAGGGCCACGCTCACGCTCAGCTGGGAGCAGCCAGAAGGCAGGAGCCATGGTGAGGAAATGCAAAAATAAACCCAAGCACAACCAAACACTGAGGATGATGGGACCCTGACCAGCAGCACTGCAGTTCTCTCAGGAAGGGACTCAGGACATTGATGACTCGCCATGACCACACAGCAGCACTTGCCTGGGGAAACTGAAAGGATGGTGAGCGCAGTATCAGCAACATATGATTTATTTCATCAAAGAGTGTGGTTTTTAAGGAATCTAAGGCTAATAATATATAGCTTTTCCTGTACTAATTTGTACTATAATTGTTACTATCATTGTAGCTGGACTGTTGCTTTTCATTTGGGTTTAATTTTTTTTTTTATTAGGCTGACAATACATTCTTGGCCATACGCCTGTGCTTTTTTCTTTCCCCTGTAACACTACTTTGAATGTAAACCAAGCCCTTAAAAAAATGGAGAACAGCTAGGGAAATCAGAACAAGCTCAGAAGTATCCCAGAATTCAATAAAATAGACAGACTCTCTGACAGCATACCCGTAATGTAATTAAAGCTAATTCTGTTATGGTTTACCATATTTCTAGTACTGTAGACCTCAAAATGAATCTCAAAGAAGGTGATCTCTACTTCTAAATGAGGAAAGTGTCTCTAAATGTAGAGTAAATTTTCCCTCCTACAATTTCTTTGAAGACTTAAAATACTTTAAATAACTTACACATGGAAGATGTTGTGAGGGTATTGGTATTTTTGGAATGGATTTTATTGTGTTTTTAGCTGCCAGAGACTTTGAGATGAACTCTCAGCATGGAAGGAATTTTCACTTCTAGAAAAAAACAGGCATGAAATCTGATCAAATTTGATTTTTGTTTCACCTTCTGTGTCTAGAATGATACAGAAAGAAGGGCAGTAAACACTGGAAAATGCTTATCTTTAAACAGTAATTTGAAGAAGCATATCCTAATGGTAATGAAAACTGTGAAAGATCTTTATCTGCTATGGCATTGAATGATGTCAATAAGAAATGAATGAACAATTGTTGATGTTTTAAAAATAAGGAATTTTATAAATCTCATTACTGTCTTATCCGAAAATGCATCTGAGAAAACTATGGCTTGCCTCTCAAAGTTTCTATTTGTTGAAAATGCTTTTCATTGTAATAGAAAACAAACCTGAACTGCCTGCTTAAACTGCTGACTGCTATGTCAATTTCTGAATGGAAACCTGGAAATAGTTCCAGTAAGAATTTATTAGGTGGTGTCACACAGATAAAAAATATAAGTAGCTTATTGTGGCAATTAGTACAGGTACTGAGCAGGAAGAACAATATGAGATGAAAATATTAATGAGCACATAAATTCAATGAGCTGATTATTTTACAGGTCATACAAAACACAAAACTATGCAGAATGTTGACCATTCTAATTGTTATTTTAAATTTATTTTTAATATATTTTGTACAGAATATATTAAGAGAAGTTTAGATTTCAGTTTTCCTTTTCTTTGAAGAATTTTTCTGCTGAAACATTCTCCAGCCTTGCCAAAATACACAACATTCTGACAGTATTAGCCCACAACATGCTACTTTGTTTGGGTTCTGGGAAGAGAATTTTCAAAATAATTCTTGAAATTTATTCAAAATAATTTTTGTCTCAAAAATTATTTTATGATTCAAATGAAAAAAAAAAAAGAGAACATGAATACAGTTCAACAGACTGTGATGGATATTTTTAATTTAAATATGCTAAAAATCTTCTGCTTGCTCACCATATTGAACGTTGAATGTGTGACTTTTCCTCACAAAGGTGGCTGCATGAGACAATACTAGGACTCCATTTCTTTTTTGTTCTCAGATAAGTTTATTCTGCACCTTTTAAGTTGTTACCTCAAAGTGTGAAGCTTTGAGAAAACATTGTCCTGCATACAGGGAAGAGTCATGAAAAAAAAGTGTTTTTCTAGGGAACAAAAGTCAGGAATGTAATCATTATCCTAGAACTCAGTCATGTGATGTGTTCCTGAGGTATCTCACTGTTTTTTGCATGAACTGGTTGAACTACTTGCATAAATCCTGGTAACTTTGTTTATAGATGTAGTCTACATATTATAAAATAGATTTAATTTTACCCAAGAGATTTTATACAGTAGCTGGTGTCAAAAATGGTATTTAAGAATAGTTTGATTTTGAATTGGAAGAAGATTGGGATATTATAATAAAGGGAGATGGTAACTGATGGAATCAGTATAATAATATCAAGAAATACTAGTTACTTTACTTTTTTTAAAATGCTGATGCAATCTTCAGACTCTGCCTTCAATTCTTAGCCTTCTCTTCTATTTTTTAATCCTATATGCTTTTGAGGAAGGTAACCAACAAGTCAATTCAACTCTTTGTTCTTGTAAACACAGTTTCAGGTTCAAGAGATAATGCTCCAGAAAAATTGCATATGAGGATTTAATTTGCTACCAAGGATGGATCCTAGAAAATTCCTCCTCATATATACTCTTTTTTCAAATACACAATTGGCATGCTTTGCTTTCTCCTTCATAAAATTTTTGACTGGCAGTGTGCAGTCTCAATCAAAGTAAATCTTCTTCTTATGACTTTGCTTCTACAAGAAGAAGAATAAAATATAAAAGATAATTGCTAACTATCAGTTACTATTTACTTATTTCCAGGGACTCAAAAAAATCCAAAAATCCAAGTCAAGATCCAGTCTGTCTATATATATATACATATATATATATATATATATATATATATATATATATATATATATATATATAAAAATGCCCTAAAAAGATATTATTAGAGTCTAGTCACAATATAGACCAAGAACCAAGATGAACAGAAATGTTTAGCTTCTTATTTTCTATCTTCTAAATTTAAAGCAGTTTTGGGTTTTTTTTGGTTTTTGGTTTTTCTTTTTTTGTTTTTTAATAACATATGACATTCTGCCAACCTCATAAAAAGACAAAAAGAGTGACTGAACTAGACATTAGGAATCCTTAGCATAGTTCACTGTCACAAATTTGAAGTTGCTTTAAACATGCAAATCATTTTCAGGAACAATCCAAGGAGACCTTTAAAACTAGGGCAAAATTAATGATGTTACACAGAAAGGCAGTAGTAATTATGTCCAGTGGCTCAGCATGATTACAGTTCCTCAGTGCCTTCACAGCTTTATACAAATTATATAGCAACACTTGGCAGTGGAGAACATATAGCAGCACATCTTTGAGGTCTGTTTAAAAGTAATTAGCAACATTGATTAATGTTTGGGCTCTGAAAATACTATATCTTTCAAAAGAATAAAAACTAGCTAATCTGGTTTTACCCAAGCTTCAGAATATTCTTTTAGGATTAGCTCTGAAGAAAAGGAAGTTTATGCACTTTTGATATCCATCCTACCTCCTAAAATCTGAGGGAGTGTATTTGGGAGTAGACTTAGCATAGCCCAGCATTAGGAGTAGACTACCTTAGTGGTGAACACTGAGACTCAATGAATGAAATTTATTTATTGAATTTTCTTAGAAAGTAATTCGTCTGCTAACATCCCCTTGAGTACCTCAGGTACCAAACAAGTTTAGTTTTCAGTCCTCATGATCCTGCCCTGCCAGTGTTTTATTGTCAGGCCCTTGTGGCAACATGCCTCAAGCTATATACTGGACTGAGAGGACATTTGTAAGAATTTAGATGGGTCTTGTGGTAAAGATTCAAAACTCCAGGATTCCTTTCTTGCAGGTCAAATCATTGTGTTAGAACAGAGACGTGTGATTTCTTAGTTTTCCATTCCAGCTTCATTATTTTCACACTTCTACTTGCACAAGAAATAGTTACTGTGTTTAATCAGATTCAGTTGTGGATTTATGGTTAGAGAATTCTCCAAGAAAGGAGAAAACCATGTTTGGTTTCTTTCAGGTTGAAAAGAAAATAAGATATTTTAAGCCCCATGCAACTATGTAAGAATGGAACATTTAACCTCCTCCTGTGTACATGAATAAAACCAACTTTTGTCCATTCACTGCATGTCTGAAATGTAATTATTCAATATGCCTGATCAATCAAGCAATAAAGACATTTTAGGCAGAATTTTAACTGTTTAACTAACAGAGACCGTGTTTTTAGGAGTTTTTGCCCACAGTTCCTTTTCACTCCTGAACACTCCCATAAACAATATGATTTCATTCTTCTTGTGCCATATGATGATCTATACAGGACAATTTGCCTGGATTAAAAATTTTTAGGATAGCAGTGTTTCATTTGATTCAATTCTAAGCCAGAGCAGTACAGTAGTAGCAGTACTGCATGCCCATTCCTACAGATTTAGGAATGGATGATTAATGATGCTGAAAAATAGTTAACAAAACATCCCCTCTGTCCCAGTTTAGATGGTATTTAGATAGTTCACACCTTCCTTATACTTCTTGTGCTACAAAATGGGGAAAAGGAAACCACCTTTGTATATTATCTTTATTTAAATTGAAGTTCATGTGAGCAACTAAAATTAAATATTGCTCTTTGCCAATATAAAAATACAGTGTCCCTTATTATTATATATGTTGACCAGATTGTGAAACAAATGGACTCGTTCACAGTCAACAAGGATGAATTCCTAAAGGAAATCAATAATTTTCAATTTGAAAGAGTAAACAAACACATTCATGTACTTTGGGCTGTGAACCTGAAGGGACACTATAAACTAATTTACTGTGGAGTTTATTAAATTAACAAATTAAAACTATTCATTTCCTTCACTGCACTATGTTGTTTGAAAAAAGTTCCAAAAGCTACCATGACAGCTTTGAAGTTCAGTTTTTCTGTGGTCATCTTTCACTTATGTTAATATCTTTGAGGAAAAATTATCTCTGCAGACAGTATTTTAGTCTTAAAAAAATATATTCTAAGGCAAAGCACCACTGTGAACATTGGTCCTGAGTGAGATTTGGATCCACATTCACATAGTCTAAGCTAACATGAATTACTGCATTCTGCATTTCCATTCATGTTTAATAGAATTGTAGAATCAGAATGGTTTGGGTTGGAAGGAAATTTAAAGACCTAATTCCAACTCTCCTGCAAGGATGCCTTCCACTAGACCAGGTTGTTCAGAGCTCCATCCAACCCGGCCTTGAACTCTTCCAGGGATGGAGCATCCCCAGTCTCTCTGGGCAATGTATTCTAGTGTCTCGCCACCCTACCATATACAAATTTCTTGATAGTATCTAATCTAAACCTACTCTGTTTCAGTTTTAAGGCATTCCCTTTGTCCTATCACTACAGATCATGATGAAGTGTTCCTATCCATCTTCCTTGTAAGCCTTCTTCAGAAGCCTTCTAGAAGGCTTCTAAAAGATCTCCAAAAACCTTCACCTCTCCAAGATGAACAGTCCCAACTTTCTCAGCCAGTCTTCAAACCATTGATGCTCCGTGCCAGAAGAAAAAAAATACTTCAATGCAAAATTTAGCAGCTTCAGAAGATACTTGGGGGTCAGTTCTTAGAGGCTGCAGGATGTCAGAACCAGTGCAATGTGTCATTTCTGAGTGTAATAAAAAACATTTTTGTTTTTGAAATTTACAATGCAAACAAGTCCTCTGTGGGCTGCTGTACTACACTCAGAGCAACAGGAGTTTGGAAGTAGGCACATGAGTAGCACAATTATAATTCCTAATAAAAGTGTAGGGGACATGAAACAAGTCGGTCTGAGCTCAGGACAGGCTCAAGCGACAGAGCATTGAAAGAACTGAGAGTTGTTAAATAGTTCTGGCAGAAAACCAAAATCACCCCAGTTTTCCATTTTACACCTTATCTGCCTTTGGCATGACTAGAAGTCCTGTACCTTCTGGGAATTTTCGGATGCTCTCTAATCAGATTTGGATTGCACTTAAGAGTAAATGTGAAGCTTTACAGAGAAAACTTATGTTCAGCTGTGCCCATTTTCCCTTTAAAGCAATATGCAAAACAGTGTTTTCGTGTTTCAAGATTCTGATGCAATGTATCATTTATTAATTAAAGTGGGAATAAGTCTTTATGAATAAAATTTCCAAAAGAGCTCAGTGAAAGCATGTGCATAGCTTTTTTTTTTTGAAACCAGGTACCAGTATTTAATCTGTCATTATATATTCATGAGGTAACAGACTTTGTTCTGACAAAACTAATTTCCTTAATCAGTAAAGAGCATTTCACAAGACAGGTATATAATAAGTGGCTTAACAGATGCTGCTCCATGTAGACTTTCCAGTGATATATGGGATTGTTACTTTATTTTGTTATAACTACCAAATTGCTTTGCTAAAACAAATTAGAGCAAGCATTACAGTTTCCTTTTCCATTTGCTGACTGCATGAAAGAAAAATGTGTTATAGCAAAATCACCTTATGTGCATGTGCATACAATTTTATCATCTGATTTATGGTACATCTCAGAAACACACAGGTCCGTATACGTTCAAATAATGATTTATTTTTACTGTGACTTCAGATCCTTGAGAATTTTTGAAGATGTCTCAGTTAAGGTTTGCACTTACTGAAAATTAATGCCTTTAAAATTAAATAGCCAGAAATATTTCTGTGAAGAAAAAGAAAACAAAATATAATTTTCCATAAAAATGGAAAACTGTGCAAATAAACATTTGTGGACAGGAATGGGATTTTACATTTTAAGTAGAAAGATTTCAAACATTGGAATGACCACAGTTCTCTTTCATTTCTATGAAAAATGGTATATATAAAACATACCACAAAGATAAAGCCTTGTTAAATTTAATAATACATTCCTTTTTGAACATATTTCTTAAGGACATAAATTTTGATTTACATTTTTCTCATTCTTTTTAAAAGTTCTTAGATTTTTGATTATTGTAAATATGAACAGAACATTAGTTTCCATACTAAACCCAAATAACAGGGTAAACCATCCTTTATATAATTCTATTTTGTTCATTTAATGACTGATTGAAGTCCTAGAAAGAAACAATACAGAGAAATTTTGCTTTTGAAGCCAAACTGCAAATTTCAAACCATTATGTTTTTGTTTATAATTTTTCCAAGGAGTTTAGTAAGATTCCAATCCTTCAGAAATTAATGCCATTTTAGACCCATCCTTTGGATACTTATACATGTAAAGTTTTGGAATAATATGATGTAAAAAATGCTTAATAAATGAAGACTCCATGACATATTGCTGCATTTTATTCAACACAATAAACAGATATGTAACAGAAAACTAATCTTTTTTTAAGAATGCGTAGTTCATATATTTAGTGGAGTATTTAATTAAAAAAAGCAGAAAGAAGAATTCGTTATGAGGGATATGCTTTTGGATGTATATTTATTTTGTTTTTGAAATAAACAGATGAAGATGGATATTTTTTACTCATGTGTTTAAATATGCAGAGAATTTTAGATCAATATGCTATTATAAATTAATTCTTTTAGCTTCAAGATATGTACTCTTTTTGCTTGTTTAAATGAGATCCCATTCAACTGGCACCTGCAAGGTCTGTGTGAACTTTTGTCAGGACTTACAATTTGTAGAAATTGTAAAATAATTTGTATAAATTGTTTTTTTTTTCATTTCAAGAATAAAAAAAACTTCCTTGAATAGATTATGTTGGGGGAAAAAATTGTTTGGAAGAAAGAATTAAAAATAACCCCAAATAGGCAAGGAATATATTAGGAGTTTCCACAAAAAATCCAGATGTATGAAGTTGTCAGAGCTGAATGATCTCAGCTGCTGTTCCAGATGCATTAAGATCTGATAATAACTTCAGGAGCAGACTGATTTGGTTACAGATAAACACTTGGCAAAGAGAGAAGGAGGTCAGGTTTATAAAATTAGAAGATGGTGAATAACAAAAACAAGTAACATAGTAAATAATTGTCAGAACCCTAACACCTCCAGGACAATTTTAAACTATTAAGAGATAAAAAGAATAGATAAAGTATCTTGTAATATAAAGTCTTGAATTTCTATGATTTTTTTGCCACTGGAGGTTGTGAAGGCAGATAGAATTCTGTGGTTCAAAAAAAGATTACATAAATTCAAGGATGACAAGTCTGTAAACACACTCTCAAGGGATTAGGTAGGAATGTTCTCACATGTGCAGTTGAGGATGCAGGAAATACCCAGGAGGAAAGGAATTCATAAACTCTCCAGCTTTGTTTGTCTTTCCTAGGTATTACATATTTGTCACTGAATGTGGCAAACAGCACCACACAGTAGAGCATCTTTATGTCCCATAAGCAAAAATATAAAGGAATGGAAAAGAAAAACTAAGATAGCCCAGTGTGGTATGAGAGCTTCTATGCTCCAGACTGGTTGTACAGTCAGTGAACAGCTGGTCATGTTTGTTATCACAATTTAAAAAAAAAAATTCACAATCTTCTGGCCACCAGCCCTGCTCACAAGAGTTGTGACAGGCAGTGAGAAATCAGTAAATCAGTATTTATCAGAACAGAATGTGAGAGATAGCAGTGTATTATAGTCAAGAAAATGCACATTTTTTTATTAAACTTTCAGGATTTATAGATATTAAATATGTAAAAGGTTGGGTTTATTCCAAGGCACTTTTTACATTAATATAGCATATTCCCTTTGTTTATATTTTTAGTATTTATCACTAAAAAAGGTTATTTCTTGTTTGTAAATATATTTAACTATTGCTTTATTGCTACTTGAAGAAATTTGATCTCCATTGTTTTAAAACTGTTAAACTTCTCAGCTTGCCACCAAATCTCAAATGAAGGACCATGATATATTACCATCAAATTACACAGAAAATAAATAATATGCAAGTTCAAATGATGGAGGCTGCAAAACATTACAAATATGCTTGCTCTCTTATAAATAAAACATTACAGGTTAAGAAGAGGAACAGCACAAATGAGAGGTCATTGTGGCCAAGTTTTGGCAACCTGGTGACCAAAAGTTACTGGTGAATTTAGGTGTTGTAATGTACCAACTACTGAAACAAACAAAATACTCAGTCTTCATAGGGGCCAGAGAGCTGCAATTTCTCTGTAGTTCATAACATCTGCAAAAGTTTGTCACCATGAATATTTAGGCCACAGCTGATCACGAGTTTCCTTTCTATAGAAACCTTACTTTGCTGAGTTGGAAATGAAGAACACAGTTCTGCCTAGAGTACTGGAATCAAGCCTACAACACAGAGACTAAGATGACCCTCATAAGAGAGAAATAAACCTGGATATTGAAGATCCTAAAACATGCTCTAACTGGGTCTTTTTCCCTTTTCAAAATAACTTCCAGCAGACTCCATCTCCAAAGAAGTAATCAGTGTGTTTTAAATTTCAAATGCATTTGGAATCTGCTTAGCCATATAAAAAGCCAGGGTTTCATTGGATGCCTTTACATTAAGATGAGAGTTTCCTAAGGTCTTTAAAATTACAGTCTCTCTTTCTGTACACACATCATTGAGACAGCAAATTTTCTTCAGGAAAATTGCTTTAGAATGCTTTTTAATATTTTTTCCTTATTTTTTTCTTGTTTTGAACATAAGCAGATTTTAACCTATCAGTATGGCTTTTTTCTCCATCAAAAAGCACTAATAAAATCCCTCATCATGCCAGAGTCTTACCAAGCAGATTATTTGTATTATCCCCATCTATCAATATTTTAAAATATTTTTACTGTCAATTGTCTGGCAAAAAAAGTATCTCTCTATGCTATGTTTCTGCTCATGTGTTTCTTCAACTTAACATTTTATCTTCCTTTGGCTTGTAGGGAAAAAGCCTTTGGAGGAAAATAATAAAAAAGGTAAAGCTATTAGAAACAACCTTTTGATTTCTGACAGAGCAAAACATAACTTACATTAATATTATTATTTTATCTTTTATGGTGGTTTTGAACTACTTAAGTAATTCCTATGTAAATATATGTGTATTATTTTCTAAATATATATGTATTATTCCTCTTAACTCTGTGAGTATTTAAAATATCCCAGAACTACTGTTGATTCAGAATTTACACATATAAATAAGAAAATTTAAATACTTTAAACTGATTAACGTATTTTAATATCACCAGACCCTTGATCAATTATTTATGCCATAACAAACTCAAAGACAACTGAAGCTGACCATATAAATCACACAGGGCTCATATTCCAAGTCCCTGTCGTTTAGCAATGCCTTGTTCCTTTCTTCTCGTGCTGAAGCAGTTTAGTTCCATGACATATGTTAAAAACAAAACCAATCACCTATGGGTTTTCTATTTGCAGCTCTGGAACCATTATGTGAAGCTGCTGAGGCAGCATGTTTCAGCTACTCTCTAGCAGTATTTCCCTTTTGTTCCCACCCTGTTGAGCTCTTGTTGTCATTCCCATGGCCTGACTGCTGCAAACACCTGATTTTGCTGTTTTTGTGGGGTTTCATGGGAGACTATTATCAGGGATGGGAGAATTATCTTACCCACCTCTGTTTAACTCTTGCTTTGTAGTTTTTAGTTTAAATTAGAGGAAACAAAGATGGGGCATAACAAAAAAATATTCATGTAAATGCTTGGCAAATATAGCTCAACCCATTATGTGCAAAGATGCTTAAAAACAAATGTGTAACATTTGCTCTTGTTTGCATAGCTCTGCTGGCACCAAGAAGATCAGAAACAAGAGCAACCAAGGGCACAGAAGAGAGTGAGGGCAGTCCTGGTGAAAAGTACATAGTACTAGCAGAAAGCATGATGACAAGCCCTCCTAACTGGTTGCACTGGAGAAAGCGCTGTCACTCTTCTTTCCAGATGATCAGAAATCAGTTTTTCCTTTCCTTGTTCTGTTCCTCTCTCCCTTTTTTCCTTTTTTTTTTTTCCTAAAAGCAACTTGGACTGTTGAAGTCTGTATGTTATAAGCTAGAAGCTAGAGAACCCAACAGTAAATCTTTCTGTGTTTAAACCTGTCTCAGCATTCTTCATGAATCCCTATCATTCAGAAACTGCCTCATAAGTGACTGGCTGATCAATTTTAGAAGTGATGTCAGCAAGCAGTATTTCTCTTCTTGACACTAAGCTGGGACACTGGAATAGCCTGTCTGGAAGAAGCAGCCATATTTATTAGATATCCTCATCACAACACAAAGGAAGAGGCCAAGCTAAGAGATGTGGCTGCATGCCCATGAGCAAAAAAAATCCAAAAATGTGATCGGGAAGAAAAGTTTCTAAATATGTTCAATATGTTACCGGATATTTAGAAATATATGGAAAACATGAAATTAATTGTTCTAAATCTGGTATGATCCCTTTTTCACTGAGAATATTTTATAATGTACTACTGCATGATGTCAGAACACCCTTGAAAATGCTTTAAACTGCACAGTTGCCACCAACTGCAAAAGAACATAATAATGAAGTAAAATGATAGAAATAGAAATTCAGACAAATCCAGAAGGAGCAGAGACAAATTCAGTCACTGGATGTGAGCAAGTAGAGGGTAAAAAGGAAGATTCCCATCTCTAAAGATCAGAAAAGATAAAAAACCCATGGAAATTATCACAACTCTATTTTACACAGATTCAGAGTCTGAATTTATTTTTTAAAAAGAATCAGGGAGAGAAGTAAGAATAAAGGCAAAGGAAAGAGGAGGAGGAGCTGTTCCACATGAAGAATGAGAGAGGATGTGTTATGAAAACCCTCAGAGTCAGGCAGAAGCGAAGGGGAAGGAATGAGAGCTTTTGGAGAGAGATGAAAGACAGAAACAGCTAAAGATTAACACAGAAGTTCTTTCCTGGAACTGGGTTTTAAATTTTTATTTTGCAACTGTATTTCTGAACTCCTGATCAAGACCTTGCCCTTTAATTCAATTCACATTAATCTGTGTAGGGTGTTTTTTTAAAATTTGCTCAGAAATATAAGGATCCCAGAGGCTGAAAAATAATAAACACTCATCCACAGAAGGTTCAGGAAAGTAACAAAATATTTTCCACCCATTCTGAAGTAGAAGTGTAGGAAAACTGAGCCTTTCTCTTTTACAAAAAATGATGGAGAAAAAGGTTCCTAAGTAACAAGAGATGCCATCTGCAAGAGCCCTATATAAAACAGGGGCCTAACTGTCTGAATGGCAAGAAATTTGGATTTCTTGACTTAGAAAGACTCTGTTTCTTATTTCATATTTCTTACTGTACACATTACTGCTAATGATATTGAATGTCAATGTTCAGGAGGGTTACACATGCTTACACATGCAACCAACATGTGTAAGCAACATTCACATCCAGTTTTCTGAAGACAAACTAGAAGAGCAGCCATGGAAATCTAGTATTCACGTAAATTAGGTCCTGGTTTAAGAGTGGGAAATTAGGGAATTTCATTCCAGCGTTTTACTGATGAAGCTGTGTATCTCAATTACAAATGACCAGCTCAATGTGAAGCTACTCATAAAGGTGATGAAACAACATGAAGGCAAGGGCATGGAAGTCTGTATTACCTGTGCAGATGTAGATAACAGAGTTACCTATCAAATCAAAACGTGCAACTTGGCTTTTGTTGAACAGCACATGAGAATTCAGTTTCCTGGAGTAAATTTCCAGGAAATGACCACTATTTTATCAATTAATTCTCCTCAACTAGACTGGATTTCCCTCAGCAAGGAGAATGAGAAGATCCTTCCGCTTTGGAACAAAAACAACCATGGAGCTTCTACTATACATTCAGCAAGAATATAGCATAGTGATCTTTCATGAGTGATGGTCTTTGGATTTATAATGCAGCTGATAACATTTTTGCAATTTACATAATTTGGGGTTTTAATCCGTTGTCCATAACTTCCTCAAAGTCAGTCAGGGAATAGTAAACTTTTACTTTTGTTTCATCTATACTCATCTATGTCTTGTCTTTCCCAGTTTAATTTGGTATTTTTTGAAAGAAATAAAAATTTAAATATTAAAACTAAAGTCTTGTCCAGTGCTGAACACCATTGGCTCAGATTAAATAGCTAATATTGTTTATTGTCTAAAATTGAAAAATAAAACATTGCAGCCATGATGTATTTATAAAAGTTGCCATTAAAATTTTTAACCTCACCATGAAACTGAAATGCCACATTACTGGAAGAAATCTGGATGTGTACTGGCCTACATCTGTCTGCTCACACAGTCAGCTGCAAGAATATTTTCAAAAACTAGCATTGTGTCAGTAGAGAGTAGAATGCTTTCATGACTCTGGCAAAGATCACTGCAGGGACCACTTTGGTACACCAAGCTGGAGAGAGGCTGCTGTGATAAAGTATCAGAGCTGGAATTAAAGAGGACCATCACAGAAAAAAGTTAATATGAATACGACATGAAACTATTTAAGGAGAGAGAAAAGAACAGAAGGAGAGCACACAGAGCTATCATATCAAGGACTTAATTGTCTAACTATTCAGAAACTTTCTTTCCAAAGTGCTGTGCCCTACAGCAAAAGGAATTATAAAAGGAAGTGCGATAAGGGATAGAAATGAGATTTTCATTGTCTGAAACTTCAAATATTTCCATTAAACAAAGTCAAAGAGAGCCCAAGATAGAGGAAAAGTTGCTAAATATTACAGGAGAACTTGCAGGATAAAATTATCAAAATATTTTGGCTCTTTAAGCATAAAGGCTGGAATAAGGAAACATGACATTAGGGCAGTGTATGAGAGAAATTAGTAAAGATTCAAAATTATAAAAAGTAGCAATATGCAAATCTGAATCAGCACTAAGGCCCCATGATCTGGAGTATGTGATCCACAGCTTCCCTCAGATGAAGTGCCACAAGTTACCTCTGTCCTGCAAATGGACCATAAGAGTCCTGAATAAAATACTTTTATTCTTCATTTGAAACTTTGATTTTCTCTGATTCTTTACTGTCTTCCAATCCTATAAAACACCTACAAGATAAAATGAATTCAGTTTTTTTAAAGTAATTCAACAGTAAGCCCTCCTCGTTCTGCAAAACATGAAAGGCATTTCAGCATAACATTTCTCTTTTCCCGGCTGGCTGATTCTGCCCAGGGGCAGACCCTGCCCTCTTACAGGAGTCTGGCTGCTGGAGCTCAGGCACCAGCTGAGAGGCTCCCAGATGCCGTGGGGCAGCCATGCCCAGGGCTGACCCCTGGCCCAGGGGAGGTACTTTCAGCTGAGGCTCTTGCCTTGGCCCCAGGTATCTACAGCTCCTTCTGCCCTGTAGATGAGCACCTGCCCACAGGTGCTGCTAGAGCCAGATGCAGGACAACATCCTGAGCCTTGGCCATCCTCAGAGAGGTCTCAGATCTCTCTCATCACCATGGACTGGCCAAGTGATTCAAACTGTCAGTTGATCCTGGTGGCCATCCTCAGCCTTTCCTGTTTCCTCTAAAACCTCAGTTGCTTTATTAAAACTTGTTTAATTATTTAACTTTGATTGTTCTTGAAATGTTCCTGAAATCTGACTTCTACAGCACCTTTCCTGCCCCTGAACATTGCCTGTGGGGAATGCTCACTTCTTTTGTCTTGACTACATGAAAATCAGTGTGACAGTCTTGCACACAAATATCTAGAGTTCGTCAAGTGAAATTTTCTTTTTCTTTCTTTTTCTCTTTCTTTTTCTTTCTTTCTTTCTTTCTTTCTTTCTTTCTTTCTTTCTTTCTTTCTTTCTTTCTTTCTTTCTTTCTTTCTTTCTTTCTTTCTTTCTTTCTTTCTTTCTTTCTCTTTCTTTCTTTCTTTCTTTCTTTCTTTCTTTCTTTTCTTTCTTTCTTTCTTTCTTTCTTTCTTTTCTTTCTTTCTCTTTCTTTCTTTCTTTCTCTTTCTTTCTTTTCTTTCTTTCTTTCTTTCTTTCTTTCTTTCTTTCTTTCTTTCTTTCTTTCTTTCTTTCTTTCTTTCTTTCTTTCTTTCTTTCTTTCTTTCTTTCTTTCTTTCTTTCTTTCTTTCTTTCTTTCTTTCTTTTCTCCTTTTATTTTCTTTCTCTTTTCTTTCTCTTTTCTTTTCTCCATCCACTGAAGTGGTCTCAGCATAAATGTTAAAAACACTTTTTAAAGTATTTGCCCTTTTTTTAAAATCCAAGTAATTTTTCATGACAGGTGTGTCATGATAAACTACCAAGTATCTCTTTTTGCTCTCTAGGCCCTGTAGCCTACCAATAAAATGGTAAGAGGACACTGAGAGTGAGGCATAACCAGGACCTCTTTTTAAAACTGCCAAAAGAAACAAGATATACAGGCTTTCAACTAAACTTAATGCCAGTCATGTGCACAACACATTGTATAATTGTAAGGCTTAGAAAAATACTGCTGCAGCATCCTGTCTATGCATCAGCAGAAAATTTTTTATACATAACCCCTATGCATGGCTGCACACATTTTAAGTGCATGTGAGGAAGGTAAACAGATTTCCAGAAGAGCAATAAAACTTTCACAAAGTCAACAGTGATATTCAGAATTGTGGGCAGAACAGATAAATTTTGATCATAATTTGAAAATCTCCCACAGGTAAAAAAGCATATGTTGATGCAGAGCCCAGTTTCTTCCATTTTTTGTTTTCCTCCCCCTCTGTTTTCCATGAGAAAAGGGGAATGGAATAAATGAAAACATTCTTCTAGCTATGACTAAAGTGCTTAGTAAAATTTCCTTTTCATTGTTTGATTTCTTGATGAAGTAAATACAGACTCAATACAGAAATAACTGATGCTGAAACACAAAGATAAGACTAAGTGGTGGTGAAACATTTATGTCAATTACAACCTCTAAAATTAATGTGAGGTTATGAAGTAAAACATGTAAGGCATCTCGTCCTTTTGGATCTTGTGTATGAATCACAAAGGAAAAAGGAGCCATTATGAATTATCATATAGGACATTAAGACAACTCAGATGTAAAATGCCTCACTTCTCCCTTTTCTTTTTGCAGCAAAGCTACATGTAGAATAAAAACCTTCTGCATACAGTGAAACAAAACCTGAATAGAAGACTGTATTTTGGATGGGACAAAAACTGTTATGAAAAAAATACTGGGCATGTTAACTGGAGCTGGGTCACACCCAACTAAAAGACTTTATGTTCTTTTGTTACATCATGATAAGATTACAAGAAGAATATGAAGGTAAAACTGTATTGAAATACAAATGTGTATGAAGCAGAAGTTTCCTGTTTCAAATAGTGATCAGTAGAAGTTACTTATTGGGGAAGAAATTAAGATTCAAGATTAAACACATGAAGGTAACAAGTCTTAAATAACCTTTCCTGCTGGGGAAAAATTGTTTTTAAAAAGTAGAATATGGCCCATTAATCCATTAATCTTTGTCAAGACAAAATCTTTTCTGTCCCACTGAAAAAATTTTGTCCACCAAAGGTAATTATTTCCTGGTTTTGGATTACCACAACAGCAATTCTAATCTTTCAAATATAGCAGATCTGTGATCTGCATGTTGTGACTTGTGGTGTCCCCCAGAGACCACCGTTGGGCCCAGTCCTGTTTAACATCTTTATCAGTGATCTTTGTGAGGGGATTGAGTCAAAATAATGTTGTATCGCACTAAATAGTTTGTTTAGTTGTTGTTGTGCACTGGGAACATGAGGTCATAGGGTGGGTTTTCCCCCTCCCCCATCATATGGTCTCTCCCTCACACGCCCCCCTGTTATACACACCTGGTGGTCTGTCCCATGGGTACCTGTCCCCGCCCCTTCCCCTTGGGTATCAAACTCCACTGCGAGGGTGCCTGGCTCTCTTTTCTACCTGGGTGGTCGCTGTCCCCAGAAGTGTCCTGTCCCAAGCCAATGAACAGGATACTCGTTCCCACGTGGAGAAGAGCGCTTCTCGTCTTTTACTTTCATCTATGCAAGTCCGTGTGGGCTAGAGTCTGAGCTAGCCGGATTTGGACTCATATAAAGCCCAGGAAAACCACGGATTACTGCAAAATAATTTTGTGGATGACAGCAGATGCGTCAGAGTGTTGATCTGCTGGAGGGTAGGAGGGTCTGCAGAAGCACCTGGACAGGCTGGATCAATGGGGCAAGTCCAACAATATGAGATTTAATGAGGCCAAGTGTTGGGTTCTGCCCTTTGGGCACAACAACCTTGCAGAGCTACAGACTGGGGACCGAGTGACGGGAAAGAGGCCCAGCAGGAAAGGACTGGGGGTTCACATCTGGATGAACATGACCAAGCAGGGAGCGCAGGTGGCCAAGAACGCCAAAGCCATCCTGGCCTGTATCAGCAGGAGCGTGGCCAGCAGGGTCAGCGCCCTGACTGTGCCCCCGCACTCGGCACTGGGGAGGCCAAACCTCCAGTGCTGTGGCCAGCTCTGGGCCCCTCAGTTCAGGGAGAAAATTGAGGCACTGGAACGGGTTCAGAGAAAGGAAAAAACCTGGTGAAGGGTCTGGAGCACAAGTCCTGTGAGGAGTGGCTGAGAGAGCTGGGGTCGTTTAGCCTGGAGGAGATTTGGAGGTGACCCTATCACTCTCTACAGCTGGCTGGAAGGAGGTTGTAACCAAGTGGGGGTTGGCATTTTCTCACAGATAACAAGTAATAGGACAAGAGGAAATAACTTCAACCTGCTTCAGGGGATGCTTAAGTTGGACTTTAGAAAGAATTTCTTAGTGGAAGGGGTGCTTAAGGGCAGAAGGAGCTGCCAAGGGAGAGGGTGGGGTCACCACCCCGAAGGGGTTTAACATGATCATGATGTAACAAAAAATGTAATGTCTTTCTGTTGCATGTAACCCAGATCCAGTTAACATGTCCAATATTTTTTCACAGCAATATATTTTCCTGTCTGGAATACAGTGCTCACCATCCCTGGATGTGGTACTTAGTGCATGATCTAGTTGACGTGGTGGTGTTTGGTGATATATTGGACTTTATGATGTCAGAGGTAATAGACTGTGTTTGGTCAAAGACTGGGTTGTATGATGTCAGAGGTCTTTTCCGGTATAATTGATTCTGTAATCTTCTCTGCTTTGGTAGTATCTAGAACCTAATTCTAGATATAAGCTGACTTCAATGAATATTATTAATTCAATCATATTTTGACAAGACTGCCTTTTCAACATACTTAAAAAGATTATTATCAAAAGATATTTATCCACAGGATAATTGCAATAATTTCTTTTTTCTAAATTAAAAAATCAGTTATTTTTGATTGTTTATTCCATTTTATTTTCTTCCCTGATTAATTTTTGATTTTTTTCTAATTTTTTTTTTATTTCACCAGTAACAGTCACTGAAATTTTCTAAGCACCTAAAAAAGAAGAAAACAGTTATTAGACATACACTAATTCTTCAAGTGGCTGTTTAATGTTTTAAATCCTTTTAACTTTATACTGTATTGTAAACTGTCTAGGCTTGCTAGTGATTACATGCAGCAAGTGCCATGAAAGCCTCAGTCTATTTATGAATCCATCTGGCAATCAGAACATTCAGATAAGCAAGGAAAAAACAATAAGCAAATATCTCTCAAAAATTACTTCCTTTCTTCCTTCTCCGACAATCTCTTTTTTTCCCATCCTAGAAAAATGATGCTGTCTCCATACACATACTGCAGACAAAAGCATTTGACATCTTCACACCTTTAAGTCTAATTAGCTTTGGGTTATTACAATCCCTGCATAATAAATAAAATATTCTAAAAATGCAAACTAAAACACACTTTGCTGTATAATTACAATAGCTGTAATGAATGAAGACAAATGATAAGAAAAAGAGAAACAGGATCTCTTTCACAACAAGCTAGTTCCTAGGGAATATTAGTGATTCAAGAAGAAACAAAATAATGCACTTGAATTCTTATCCACTGAGCACAATTATGCATTCTATTTTCTTTGCCAGAAGACTGCCTAGAACTGACTGTACAAGATTCCTCTGAAGACTAGCACAACAAAGCACAGACAAAGAGAGGATTTTAGCAAAGTCCATACTGTCAACCTCAGTGTAAGCTGAGAAAAAAAAACAAAACAAGCACAAGGAAAAAATTATCATCATTCTTAATAATGGGAAAGTAAATAAGAATGCATCCTTTACAAGTATAGAGAGAACGATGCTGTGAAAATTGTTTAAAGTTTAGAGGAAAAATAGAAGAATAATCCCACCTCTAGCATATTTTTATTCAGACTGGGTAGAAAATCACCACCACTACACAAAGAAAGATTTTACAGTAGATCAATGACTTATGCACAATTGTTAACTTCTTCAGGAGAAAAAACCCTGCTTAGTTGAAATAAGAGTACAATGCATTTAGTCTCTATAAGTGATTAGAGACTGAAAATGTACATCAGTGAGTGTGGGAGAACATATTCAACTCCTTTAAATGGTGCTAGGCTTCAATGCAGATTTAATGCAGTACAAATAAAAATTCTGAATTTCTGTCTCACAATATTTCTTAGGTTTTCAAATTTTGCCCATGAAAAGACTGTATTAAGATACCTCCTCCTTAGAGGAGGAGGTTGGAAAAGTCTCTATTCTTTGGCTTAATTCCAAAGAACTCGCCTTCAGCTAGAAATTCTGTATTCAGATGTGACTGCTGAATGTACTATTACCATGCTGGCACATAAATATTTGGCAGCAACATACAATGAATAAAATTAGCAGCAATCCATTTTTATATCAGATGGCAGAATGTGCCAATCACATGGTCTTAAAAAGTATATAATTCCCCCATCAGTATTGCACCAGTCATTTCAGAGAAGAACTGAGACTCTGAGATTTAATCTTTGAAAAATCTCCTTAAGGTTAAGAGCAGTTTTTACCCTGTTCGCTTGCAGTAAAGGAATGTATATAAACTGTACACATTAGACCACTTTAGAGAAAGAAAAAATAGGCTGAAGACTCAAGCAAAATCTTTAAAAAGAAGAGAAATCTTGTTAACTCTACAATGAAGGGAATTATTAATTAAAAAAGGGGGAAATCAGTTTAAAAAAATTGAATTTCACCACAAAAAAAAAAAAAAGGCTTATATATTGTTTATGTAATGAGATAGCACAAACTCTACTTTTTTGCAAAGGAGTAGAAATGAAGATGTGAGCATATAAAAAATTAATGGATATTTGTCTTTTGTTTTTGGTTTTTTTCTGAAACTTTTAGATCTAGACTAATAGTAATTATACTGTTAAGATTTCAATAATACTAACATTAATTTCTTGGTTTTACACATCTATCTATAGAGCTTTTTATACATAATCTTTGCTTTACATGCCTATATAGACACTTCTGTCTGTCCATATGCTATGCTTTCTTTTTGCCCATAAACAAGATTTTGACTATAAAAAATACCCAAGTTCATTTGCAATTAGATATTGCTGAAGTATAATTAAAAATTTGTGCCAGCTGGAGACAGCAGTTGCTTTGATTTTTAATAGTGTCTGGTAGCAAAGAACTTTCTTATTTGCTCTAGCTTTGTAATCTGTGTAGTCTGCACTTGGTTTATAGCCAAGTAACTATCATGTGGCTATTGAGGAATACTTTTAATTTTTCTTGCTATAACATTGAAGAACTGTAAACATGGACATGGGATCCATTGAATACATACATTACAAAGACATGACAAAATTATTCTTTCCCAAGAGAATTCACGAAACAAATCAGGAGATGGATTCAGGGATGCAGGAAATCAAGAGAGTACCAGGCTAATGATGGCAGTAGTGGTCAGTAAGACAGGAAATATCTTGCTGGGGATGCTTAACAGGACATCCAACTGATACATCAGGAGCCTGGTATTTGGTGTAGTATGCTGGATAGCTGCCGTAGAAACAATCTATTTTTCAGTGTTAGGGGAAGAAATTCCTTGATTCCAAATACAAACTGCTTGAGAGCCTGGATGCTTCTCTGTGCAAGACTACCTGCCAAATCTCTGTGTTAGTAAGGTCACAGACAAAAAGAGGTAAAATTTGGACCAAATTGCAGCAAAGGAAGATCCAATTTGAAAATGACACCTTGCTTATTGAGTGCACTATTAGATAGCTCAGTGCTTTTTTCACCCTAAAAGAAAGGATGGAGAAATTATTTCTAAAGATATTGGGCTTTGGTTACATCTGAGTGTTTGCATTCTTTTTCTTTACACTTTTTCCAGCACATAGACATCACAGAGTGACAAAGTCTTTCTTGTTGCAGCATGAAACGAGATGATGTCAAAATATCAAAGAAGATTTGAATGTTTTTACAATATGCTAAAGTCCTTGTTTTGTTTGCAACGTTTAAGAATCATCTGATACTTCTTGCAATTAAATGGCTGAAAACCATAAATGTCTTGACTTTTCCTCCTTTCATAAAGAGGAATGTGAACATAAGGAATTAGAGAGCAAGTATTCTCTCAACAATTTCTATGTCAAGCAAGAAGATCCCAAAGTGTATATAAGCACTTTAAACTTCTTAGAACCTATAATATGATAATTTAGAATAGGTTAGGTACTATGGATTTTTTTTATTCTAAAGTGGAGGGCAGAAAATGTCAGAGAAGGTCCTTCTTGATACATACATCTGTGAAAGTTAAAGGTCTGATTCACAATTCAGACAATGTTACAATAGATTCATATGAAATCTAGAAAATCGCTATCTAGAAACTAATCTATTTCCCTAGCAAAAAGAGTATTTAATTAAACAAGAGTATCTAAATAAACAATCAGTACTGATTGTTTCTGGTGTCAGATATCCTATCTATTCCCTCTGCAGGCTAACAACTGAATAAAAACATACAGTTAGAGGTTAAGGGTTCTAACTTATATTGGGGTTTGTACTAAATATCGTAGGAGGTAATATCTTTCCTTTTAAAGATATTAAGCATCTCTCACAGTAGTTACATAACATCAAGGATGCAAACATTTTAATAGTCCAGTGCAAATTTTGAAAATGAGACTAATATAGGAGATGGATATATATTGCAGAACTAATTTCTGGAAAAACAAAAGTGAGGAGAACACTGTCTGTCCCTTTGGAAAAAGGTAAAATATATTTGATGCAATTTTTATGCTTTCAGACAAGTGCATACAAATCTGGAACTGATCCATTCATTCAGATGCAAAATACTGAATTCCATAAAATATATATAGGAGAAATAAATATGCTATTTTAAGAGGCTAGAAAAGAATAATGAAAGATAGGAAAATACAGGACAGAGGGACATTACTGCTTCCTGATGTTTACAGAGCACAACACCAGCAACATGTAAGTGTTAAACAGACAAAATTCTTGCTAAAAATGGTTTCCAGGTTTTCCTTCGTAAGATTTTTTTCCTTAATTTTGTACTTCTGGAAAGTATTGATGTACTTAGCATCAAAAAAATGGCTGAAGAGTAAAGATTTGTTAAAGTCTAAGATCTATCTTTTGGTTGAGTTTGTTTGTTTTGTCTTCTTTCTTTTGATTATCGAAGAAAAAAAAAAATCTACTCTATGTACTTAAAATTGCTGTCATTAAAACTATCTCTCAGCTCCACCCACAGTACTTTACAATGAAAAGGCAATTCAGTGAATGGTGGAAATTAAGAATTTTTTTTGCACAAGCTTTAGAGCTCATCTACCAAATAGTCTGTATCACAAACATTTCCAAACATCTACTGAGACATGAGGGACAAAACCAAACAGAACAGAAAGGCCAAGAGAGCTGAAAGAATGAAAGCACTACAAAGAGAATTCTAAAAATCTATAGAACTTATTTGTTTTAGTGTTCTAAAAGTACTTTCAAGACACTTGAAAATGAGATAAAAAATGATTTGGAGAAGGAAATTTACAGAATTGATATAACTTAATACTTGGAAATTTCCTCTCTGGAGATAAGAATTAAACCTGAAATATATAATCAGCAATAGAAAGCAGAAAATGCAAAAGAAAGCAGAGCTCCTGAAAGCCAATAAGAAAACAGATAAACCAATAACTTGGTGGGTAGAAGGAGATAAATATGACTGAGAAAAAAGGAAAAGATAAAAAAGACAACAGTGTGCCTGCAGGTAGATCAAGAACTAATACATTTTTCTTTTATTGAAAGAATTAGTTACTATTCCATCAAAATTCTTAGAGTATATGAACTTAAATCATGCTTACAAGAACTTCATGGACCCATGAAAGGTGAGCCAGGATTCCACAGACAGCATTCTGTGACAAACTATTTCTTTAATCCTGGATTTATTTGACAGATCTGCATCTACTGATACTCCACTCCCATCCAGTAAAAACTAGCTGCATTTCACTTTAAAACCTTTACTTGTAGAGAAATCGGTAACAAAAAATATCTTAGAGCTATTCCTGAATTTTTCATCATTGAGAAAAACATTAACAAAAGGTAGAAAGCAGCCTAAAATAATAAGTATACAGATATTTACCAAACTTCTGTGTCAAAAGGAAGCAGGAGGTCACTATTAAAACTCAATGTATTCAACTAGTCCTAAGCAACATTAAAAGACCTCTTATAGTACCAAATGGGCAAGTCAAGAGGAAGTAGGAAAAAAAAAGCTAACAATAAAAGGTGGTTCTGTTGCTTTATTTATTTCCCTTCCCCCCCCCCTTCCCCTTCCCCCCCGCCCCGTAGAATTCATCACTATTCAATGCAACTTAGAAAAGCACTGCCAGCTGGATGCTAATTACATTCAGCTGACCCTAGTTATTCAAAACTCCTTAATAAGCAAGGATGCAATTGCTGTTAAGGATAGATGAGTGGATTGGGTTGAAAAGTGGATAAAAGATTTTAAATCTAGATGGGTGTTAACCTACAGGTGTGATACTTTGTTGCTATTTTTTGTCCTTCTGTTTGTGCTGTTAAAACCATGTTATGATAATTAATTTCACAAAAAAAGAAAAAAGTCATAGGATTTCCTTTATAGACTCAGATTTAGCTAGTGATTTAACTGGTGGTGTGAAATAGGGATGTTAAAAGCAGCCTCCTACAGCAGTTGTGGGCCTTCCTCTAGCCCAGATGCTTGAGCTCAGCCTGGAAACCAAGGGTCTTTTCCCAGGTTAAGGGATGTGTGTGTCACTTTCCTGGGGACAGGTTCATCCAGAAGTGAAGCTGAACATGTATCCCAAAGATGTAGACACATGGACACAGAATGGGTAAAGTGGGAAGTTAACACAGCAGCATCATCTGCTCCAACCTTCCTGCTCAGTGGGGGAATGAGGGAGTAAATTTGAGCCTAGAAAAAAGAAGGTGAGTAGAAGAAAAAATTATTTTAATTTTTTTGTTTCTTTGTTTCTCACTAGTGAAATCTATTTAGCTGGCAATAAACTAGTTTTCCCAAGCTCAGTTTGCATTACCTGCGCAGGTATTTGATAACGAAACTCTTTGTCCTTTCTTTTACCCATGAGCTTTTTCCATCATATTTTCTGCCTGTATCTTATTGAGGAAAAGGAGTGAGGGAATGGGTGGGTGTGCATATGCCAGCCAGACAAGTTAACCCACCACAGTCAGTAGGATGCTCCAGGCCTGGAACAGGGTTCAAAGCTCTGCACACCTGGCATGACCTCTTAGCTGAGATTTGTGCAGGAAGCTCAATTAGGGCACTCACTTCAGCCCTTTCCACTTGGGTTGCTCCATAATTCTATGGTAATCCAGATGGTTTTTGTTCCAAACAAACATCTAGTCAGGAAATTTTCAAGAATAAAAGCAGAGCTTACCAAGATTTAAAGGAATGTTCTGAAATTATTGTTATCTATAAAATTTGACTGGTGATAAAATTTTGTAAGAGAAATGTTTACAAGTTTGACTTCAGCTAAGATCTGAGCTACAAGTTGTGGATATAATACTCTAAAAAGGTTTTAAAAATAGATTTGTAGTACAACCCTGTGACTGGAGTGGCTCATCATGTCAGCCTATCAATTTTATGAATATAACAGGTATGATCTGGAAAGAACACAGAGACAATTACACACCCAAGTGTGACATGTGCCACAGAAAATGTGCACACCCTCTAACAAAATTTAGTTCTTTAATGTCTCTTGAAATCTGCCAGGATGTTTGTAGATAAAGACTGACAGACTTTCTAAAGTCCTTTTGTGAAAGATAGTCCCTGTAAAAAGGAGAAAGCAACTAAAAAAACATCACAACAACCCAAAGATTTTACTTGTGCAGTATATGAGAAAAATGCTTCTTGATTACAGATCTGAGGACCTAGGAAGATTTTTTGAGTTAACCCTCTACACAAGCACAGCCTCACAGAATTTTTCAACACTCACATATGACTGTTTTCAGTGGCCCTTCCGAACTAGTGTGTGATAGCTCTGCTGTATCATGTTTTCAAGCCTTCCTCCCATCAACTGTGCAGTGTGCTCTGTAGTGCTTCATCTCATAACATATTAATGTTCCTACATTCCTTGATGCCAAGCTGTATGAGGCTGCATTTTTAGAATCATGTAAGAAAAGCATTGCTCTTCAAGAATTTAGTTTCAGGATGGAGGTATATTTGAAGTAATATAATGAGATCCAAGAAAGGTAATCTGATGGCTGATAGTATCCAGGCCCCATAATGCTTTTTTCATTTCTGGAAACCAGAGCTCACTTGAAATTGGAATGCTGACTTCACAGTTCAGCAAAAAAGGGTATGCAAATTCTGGTAATAACTGTTGCAGTAGAGAATTGACACATTCTCCTAGCCTGTTAAAAACTTTTGGAATAGAAGGGGAGGCAAAATCAGTGCAGGCTGCACAAAGAACATAAGGTTTATCTTAAATTGTTCTGGAAATGAAAAAGTATTAGCAGCAGTAGTCATCTTTGAGATATTTATTATTGAAGTACATGAAAGACAAAAAGGTAACTGTAGTATTAATTAAGTTATATGATTTTACAGGTTTAAATTATTTTATGAAGACTCTTAATTAGAAGTAGAGTTAAGCCTGCACTGAGACTTGTCTGAATTGCCAGCAATCCAAGGAGCTGGCTTCAGCAGCAGCCAGATGTATTGGGACCACATAGCCTTTTTGCAGAGCTAAGGAAAGTGAGGAGCAACTTGACTTGAGGAAGCAGAGCCAGGCCTAGGAAAAGCAGCCTTAATTACATTTCAAATATTTTACTCCATTACCATAAGCTTTGAATATATTCAGTAATGCTAACGCTCAGCCAGAGGCTGATTACTTGAGGAAGGATGGAGGAGCTGTTTGCTATTACCTTGAAGACCTGTCTTCATCATAGCAGACAAGAGCAATATGTGGTCCATCATGTTCTCTCCTTGGATAGATTATGGATGTCCATACTATTTACTTCCTATGAAAAATTAAGAAATTAGGGTGCATAAACATAAGGTGATAAGGTGTGGAATATTTCTGTCAGACAAATTCATCAGGAGTATCTAAACAGAACTGATTGAAGTAATATTTAGAAAACAGAATGGGAGGGAAAATAAATACAGTCTCCTTCGCAAGAATTTTTACATTCATAATATTGCAGTCTTATAAAATAAACCATATTTTTTCTTACCCTCCCTCCCCTCTTCACATTAAAAAAACCTAAGATTTCCTTTCTTCATTCACAAGTATCCTTGAGAATATGCAAAACCAAATGCATGGTATTTTCTATCTGAGAGCCATTCTGTTATCAATCAGCTGTTTTCAATGTTGTTCAGTGTGGCAGGTAATAACTGTCCATATATCTGGAGTCTGTAAATAAAGGCATGAAATATGAAACTGCCTATAAATATGTAAATTTTCTCAAAAGTTTAAAAAACCTTTGGCACTGATGATTTGTCAGTATAATGTTTCTGTTATTGCCCCTGCAGTTTAAAAATACTAGTATTCATCAAGGATGTTAAATAGTAATAATATTTTGTAAAATCTGTAAAATTGCTTGTTGCTGAAGTTAGGCATTTGAAATTTTACACACTGAAAACAAATGGTGGAGTCTTTAAAGCTTTCCAGAGTCTCCAAAACTAAAAAAACAAAAATCTCTTAAAAAATAAGTGGGAAATTTCGTATTAAAAAGTAAAATCCGGAAGATTTTTGAACACTGGTAAGTAGAGAGTATAAAGATGATTCTCTGTGTATCTCACCATGACATTGTCCTTCAGTCACTGAAGGAAATCCTTCCAGCTCCAATGGCTTTGTCCTTGTATTTTTGGACTTACTGTGGAGGGATCACCTGCATGACTGACAAAAACCCACAGTGTTTTCTGAGATATCTAATTGTCGACTATTTTTCATATTAATCGTTTTAACATAGATCTGTGCTAAAAGGTTGATGATTTGTACTTTGAATTCCAGGTAGCAAAAGAGAATCTCTCTTACTTTACTGAAGTTTTGTGGTAGTTCACTGAGAGGTTCACCCTAGAAAGTGAAATTCAATAAACAGTCAGGTGTATGGCACTTCTTTCTCCCAAGTATGTCTCCACACTACTACACTAGGCAACTCTTTGCTCAATAGGCAAAGATGTTTATGAATATTTCCAATCTATATGTTTCAGAAAATAAAGGATTTGGCATTTTTTCCCCACCTTCAGATCTAGAGAAAATTTCCATGCAGGAAGGAAGGAATTACATGCTGAAGAGCTGTTTGCTGTTCGTCTTCTGTTCTATTTTTAAAGACCTTAATACTCACCTTCTCAAAGGAAACAACTGGAACAATAAGAAAACCAACAACATGGGAGTGAGAAGGTAAAATCTCTGTTATCCAGATCTGAATTTTATACTCTCCTTTGCTGTTCTCCTTTAAAAATGCTTCAGTCACTCTACTCTCACAGCCAGAAACATGGTGACTAAGTCAGCATCATAGCTGAGTGATTGCATAGAAGGAAAGATTTTAATAATGGATTAACAAATTTACTAGTTCTTAACTATTAGATTAGAATACTAATTCTTCATCTCCAGTAGATTTGTTAAAAAAAAAAAAGAACATTAAAAACTACTAGCTTGAAAATCCATTATTTTGCATAGATCTTTTATCTGTTAAGCTGTGAAAATAGAAAAAGCAAAGACAGGAGAGATTCAGGCTAGTTGTTACCGTGTTCTACAAAACACTGCATGGGGTGACTCTATAGAAAGCAGGTTCCCTGTGGGGTTTGCTAGATCAATTTTTTGGAGCAGACAACCTCTGCCTTCTCAATTCAACTTTTCCAAGCTGCTCCAAACCTGATTCCTCCTTAAAGCTTCCCTTTTCATCATGTCTTTCCTTTATTCATTGCTGACTTCATGAGCGTGCAAATGGCAGTCGTTGCATGTATAGCACAGTGGGTTTCAGCAAACTGTGAGCAACTGTGTCTGTATTCTCTGTAGTCTCATTGTGTCTCCTTTGCCAGAAATAAAAGAATCTGGAGTAAAACCAGAGGCTATTTTAATTTTGAACTACCTTGGTAAGACAATATTTTTTTCAAAAAGTATTTAGTATTCTGCAGTCATACTACCACCTCTGAAAAACACAACAGTACTTCAAGTAACCTCCAGGCTAAATAAAGTTTAGTCAAGGTCACGGCCTTTAATGAGATCCCTGGATATCCTACAAAAGTTGAATTCAATATTGAATATATTGAAATGTATGCCTTACCTAAAATCATAAATACTTTGCTATAAAGTAGAATCTATTTTCTTAAACTGCAAGGAAGGAAATTAATTAAGATCACCTTAAAATTTCTCTGGTGCAGCACTCAATATTTTAGATTATACCATCTTTTCTATGATATTAAAGATCAAAAAATAAAGACATGCATCTGGGTATACAGATAACCTTTTTTTATGAAAAGGCAATGCCTGAGTTGAGAAAATAAATCTCTACAGTAAACCATGAATTTTAACCTTATTATTGCTATTAATAAGTATTATTAATATTAGCATTTCATAAATATGTGAAAATAAGGAAACACGCTATAAAGCAAAATGCTTATTAGTGGAACATTAAAATCTTTATAGTGCATCATCAAATGCAGCAGATTTTCATGGTTTATGCTTCATAAATATTTTTTTTACTTCTTGAAATGTAGAAGTATTAATTAAAATGAATGTCTGAAATGAAATGTCTGTAAACTGAAAATCCATCTTGACAGGTAAGTGTTTTCTGGAAAAGCTATTTATGTTGCCAACACTCCTGAAGTCTCAGGGAAACTCCTAGATTTCATTTCTAGCTGTCAGATAGTAAGAAAACAATCAATTTACAGTTCTAAGAATTGGTGTTCTGAAAATTAATATTTCCTGTCTTGACAAACGTCACAAGTTCTGAATATCAGTCAGTACAAAATAGATGATCAAATGAAAATCAGATTAATGAATATGTAGAAGTTACTTACTAATAATGATGAAAATAATAAGTGGTCACATCTAAGCTCTGAAGAAATTATATTGAATGAAAAGGTACATTAGAGCTTCAGTGCTTGATGTCCCAGGCAGACTTTATTTTTTCTACTAGAAAAATATTTTTCTCCTTTTACTTAGGTTTCTTTTTGTGGGATCCTTTGTGTCTGAATTTTCTTGCAGTGGTCAAGGGCTTGGAGTCTAGAGCTGTCTGGGCATGTCTAGATTGCTGCTCTGTACCATGCATATCCTCGCTGGGCTTTGGTGGGGAGAAAATGCAAACACATTTTGGTTTTGTCTTGGTGGTCACATGGAGCTTGGTCGGACAGGCAACCACCTTTTTGTGTGTCAATAACCTTCTCTTTTGTATACTTTTGTGACTACTATTGTTTCTGTTACTGTTTGTTTCTTGTCTCATTGCAGTTATCAAGCAAATTTTTTTTTACTAGAAACTCTGCTCTTTTCTTGCTCCTGCCAGAGGGGGTGGGAGGAAGAAAGATGCTGAGTGGGATTTAATTTCCAGCTGAGTTTAAACCACAACACTGATATTTTAATTTTTTTCTACTAACTATTAGCAGTAATCCAAACATGGCTTGTTAAACATATACTATAAAATGTTATATTCCACTTTATTGCCAAATGCCCCGAACAGAATATTTTAGCTCATAACTTTAAAACATGCAGTTCTGCCAAATTTTCTGCTACCAGCATATACAGGAAAAATTTTAATCATTGTCACTTCTTCCTCCAGGGATGCTGTCCAAAAAATCAAATTTCTAAACATTATCATTTTCACTGAGATGTGTCATAAAAATCAACAGTGGACATGTATCAGAGTGGTAACTTCCTTTAGTTTATCAAGTTACAAAGTTGTATTGAAAATAATACACATATT
This sequence comes from Fringilla coelebs, assembly GCF_963513975.1. NCBI lineage: Eukaryota > Metazoa > Chordata > Aves > Passeriformes > Fringillidae > Fringilla > Fringilla coelebs. Next base: position 17,924,061 of record NC_140033.1, on the reverse strand, counting down.
CCTAAGTTTTAGAAATCACAGCATTAGAAATGGTCACCATCCTGTTACTTTATTGTATATTCTTTCCAGATAGTTTGCCAACTAATTTTAAGATTTTTCAGTCGTTTTTCTGGTTGAGGAGGCAATGCTAATTTCCTCTTCTGTGATAAAGGTAACTAAAGTTCAGAAAAAGGCAAATAAATACTCTTAAATGATCTGGGAAAATGGGAATTCTGTTCATGTCTACTGCTGCAGTCAATAGATATTGGGGATGTGAGGTTTATAAGCCCCAGAAGAATTATACTCTTTTATTGTTGTCTTTTAATTTCTGTGGAGTTTTGCTGTATCACAGAGGAAGAATAGTGGAAAACGTGCAGTGGGGAGGTGTGTGTGTATTAGGGTGACGTGGGTGGGGGATTTTTATCTTCTCTCCAAATTTTAAAGATTATGTTGATTCCAACATTGTTATTTAAACCTGTTTTAAAAATAAATGACAACAACAAAAAAGCAAATATAAAACCCACAATCAAACAAAAAACCCCTCAGGATTTCTCATTTGATCAGAAAAACCAAGAATCAAAGTTCTTCCCTTTCCTGACTCCATTAAAAAGAACTGCCCAGCCTTTTAAATTTATTTGCTCTATACCTAGCTTTAGGATGGAGAAAACTCAGATATGGAACCTGTCAAATAACATACAGAGAATAGAGAAAACTGTGAAAATCTTTATTTGTGTTTATTTGTGTACTGTAATGTTTCCTAATTTGTCTAAAGGACTTCCAAAAAGAAAATTAAAACAGGAGCTATGGGTACTGTATATATTTTCTACTGCAATTTTTTCTGTAACCTACCTTTCTGAAAGCTTATTGTCTGTTTCACTTATCAGTTTCCCAACCAGAGGAAGTTCAGATTTCCCTGACATTTAGAGCGTTATGTTCATGTATGTTTATTTGTTAAAAGACTCATTTTTTTAAGCTCTCAGAGACAGAATAGTTTCCTTACATAAAGGTTTTTCTACATTTGCTTTTTGAAAAATGTTTGGAACTCTAAATTATATTACCCATACTTTCTATATTTTTTCTTATCTATTTATTTTTAGCAGCCTTTATAATGCAGGATGTTTTTCCAAGCTTCACAACTTGGTCCTACAATAACACCTTAGTAAAGACAACTACTTTATGTAAATATAAGGCTTTCTTTCTTACTTTCTAGCTTTCTTGCTTTACAGGAAAGTTGATGAAAAAAACACATAAATTTTCATGACAACTGAGGAAGAGGCCAGGTTTCAGTAGACTTGCAAGGTGAACGGATCTTCAACACCTTCTGCACTTCTTACCAGCGCAGCTCCTGCAAGAGCTCTCTGTTAGCTGCTCTCATTTTCCTCTTTTCTGGAGTACAGGTGACTTGTACTGATCGGTTTCTTAGTTGTATTATCAGACTCAACAGGGTTAATAGAAAAATACACAAAACATCACAAAAAACCTCCACTACTCTCCCCTGTTCTCATATTTAGAAGGGAAGGGGACAGGAATGAAAATGCCATAATAATTGCCTTGATGTGTTCATTTAATTCTTTGGCCATAATTTGGATCTTGCAGTCACTGACATGTGCCCTCAAAGTAAAAATGAAAACAGGAAAATGAAATATGTGCTTGAAGGATATCTTCCTTATGGACATTTTTTTTATCATTTGTGAGAGCATTTGAAGGATAAGGAAAGTCAGAATGCTGTTGTTGGTTTTTGTACTAGAATTTCCTAAGGGATGGCCTATGTAGGAAAGCGCTCATAGGAGTTATGTCCCTGTCTATTCAAAGAATAGGTTTTGGACATGATCTTTCAAAGCTGTAGACTGAAATTGTTGGTGAAATTTATTCCTTGTTATTATTAATAAAGTGTTACTTACAACTCCATGAATAGATGAGTACAAGAGAAAAAAAGCCTTAAGGAGAGATTATATGCACATGTAAATTAGTGTATTTCTGTTGTCCTCAATGAGATTGGACTAATTTACACCAGTGTTGATGAGTTGTTATGTTAACGTTAGCTGTCAAATATTACATTTACAAGTTTAATATGGGTAATACTGCTTCAGAGTAAAATTTCTTCTTGTACACTAGCATATTTCCTATGTTCTTTAAGAGAGAAGAATTTTTGTTCTAGTTTCCAAATTTTTTCAATTCCAGAGCATATCTTACTATAGATGTGTTTCTACAATGATATTAAAGCTGACTAGCTAAATCTAATTACATGATTATGTGCCAGGTCACTGTCTTTTTCCTTTAGGGTACTGGTATTTTCATAACTGATTTACACTAGCAGTTGTGAAGCTGTATCCATTTAAAAAACTGACTGTTTTGTACATTAAATTCTTCCTATCTGAGAGAAAGGCAGAAAGCTGTTAAAGCAAAAACATTATTTTGGCTGAAATTTTTGTGTCTACAGGGGCAAGATAATCTTTTTGCAATTGCTTTAGAAGTACTGCCTGTACTTTGGACAGTGGAGTATTGCACAAGAAATTTTTGATGTGGAAGAAAAGCTAATGGATGTATTTTAAAAATGGGCAGACATAGAAAGAGAAGATAACACTGAACAAGGATGTAGTCTTATGTGTACATTTGAAAACAGAAAAAGGGGCTAGGAACTTTATGTAAATTCACAGATTTAAAGTTTCCTGCCACATTTATATCCTTAGCATTGGAGGAGACTGTGAAATGATAAACTGATTTTGTACTCCGAGGTTACCAAATAGAGTTCTAAAGTTTATAACTCATTTTATAAATTATTTTTCTTGCCTGTGGCTTTCAATCATTGAAATGGTTTGGGGAACAACTGAATTGTAATCTAGTTTTGAAAATTTTAGTAATAGAATTAAAATTCAGAATATATGCCCTGTGTTTAACTGACTATGCCAATTGAGAAATAATGGCTTATAAACATTTTGCCAATGTAAATAAAAAAATACTTAATCGAAAGCAATTGTGTTGTGTGGGTAAAAACATTGTATAATCTTTACTCAAGTTGTCTTATATATTAATATATAAAAACTAGAAAAAATTAAATTTGTGACACACTACATTCCTATGCATCTTCTATTTGAAAACCCTTGTTCAAATTGCATGCTGTGCAGTTCCTCCAATGCCTCTGTACTCTCAGAAGAATGAACAGGATAAATCAATAGATCAAAAAGGGGGCACATTGCTCTCCAGAGAGCAATTAATGATCATTTGCATAGTCTGCACAATTTAACTATGAAATAAAAGCCATGTGTCCCAACTGGTTGAATTTTGCTCTACCATTTCCCGAAGGAAATTATAGCAAAACAATATTTAGCAGAAGAAGAGAATCATGTGCATACTTGCATTTCAGGGAAATCTGTAGTTTTCCACATTTTATTAACAACAAGTTTCCATTTGTATCTGGTTTTGATCTTTCCCTTTTTTGTTCTGGATCAGTAATTTATGGCTTTACAGATTTTTTGGATAGTGTTCTTCAGTGTAATCACCACCGTCCTCATACCACTGGAGTTATAGCACCATAATCACTGTTTCTTGAATAGGCTTAATTTGTGGTAAAATGTCTCGTTCTCTTGGTTAGTTGCTATTTTACATCTCCCTACTTTACTCTTATCCCTTTTCCCTCCATCCATCCCCTCCTTTATTGATGAACTTTGTCCCTAACAACCTTGGCTCCCCTGAACCACTGAGTATCTACAGAATGGCACCTGCAGGGGAGGGCACAACCAGGACTGAGATCACTCATGGTGCTTGGCTTGTCAACTGGACCACAGATGCTCAGTGTTCATATTTCCTGATCAAAATCCAATTAAAACCTTATTATCTGTCATAAATCTTTGTCTCCATACAGCTTTCAATACTGTATTTCAATTCGTGACATGCATTGACATCCAAGCTTTAGCCTGTCTTTCATTTCTGTCAATTTATCCAAACATTCCTTTATTAGGAGTTTTTTTAACTCCAGGAGTTTGTTTGTCTGGTTTTCTTGTTTGTTTTTGCTATAGCCAAATGATCATAAGTTCTTTGAAAAAATTGTTTTGGAGTATAACTCAGTTATTGTTAAGTAACATTGATAATTGTATTGTAGATTTTGGCAGATTTAAGAACAATGAAAATTTTATAGGAAAATACTGGAGAGGATTTCATAAAAGTATCATAAATGAAAATTCTTTGGCTATGAAAACATGATAAATATTTTGTAAATATTTAAATCCAAAGTGAATCCTTAGAGATACAACAATTTTGACATTTATTTTCGGGAAATAAATTTTCAAAGTTAGGGTATTCATGCCTTTTCTACAAAATATATATTTTTAAGTGAGGATATAACATCTATTATTTTTCTGGAGTAGGAACCAGACTCTCTTGGTTAAACCCAAGACAGTGTTTATAGGATTGGCAGATATTTCAGAAGATCACTAGGAGTTCAGAACCCTTCCGGGAAGGCAGATAGAATGAATCAGCTTCCTCTATGACATCCAGATATGCTTACCCATAGAAAATTGAAATCATTTTACATGTGATACTCTATGGTAATTCCTGCACAGAATGGAGGTTCATAAATTGTAACACATAGCAAGAATGCACATTATCAGGTATTTTCTTAAGTAAACATGAAAAAACCATGGAGTTAGTCTCCTATGCTGGTCAACAAACTGTAATATTCTTCACAATCTAACAGTTCTTGTGAGTGCAGGAAAGGCTTCAATTATTCTTTTGTGTTTTGTAATTTCCCTTCTCTATACTTTCACGTTATTCACCTCCAAAAAGATAGGGATAATGCAATATAAGTCAAAGACATCACTATAGAGTACTGAATTGTCGAAATCACCTCTTAAGAGCAAAGAAATATAAAAATTGCAATATATAGTGGAAAAATGAAAAGACCAGCATGAATCGAATAAATGAGAAATAAATATCCACACTGAACCTGAAAATATGTCAATTTTTTAGTATTACTAAATGTACTGAGGTATCTTTCTCTAGTGGAGTGGGAGCTTCAAACAAAGTTTGTTAGAGAAGCCCTCATGTTGAGCCACACAGGGTGCAGAGAGGACCCCTTTACTTTCTAAACTCCATCTATGAGAGGACCCTGAGACTTTGTCAACAATTAAGGTAACATCTGACCAGATTAAATCAGATTAATTTTTATCAAATTAATTATTATGAAAAGTGATTAGATAAAATATCTTAATCAGAATTATTTACTGCACAGTATAAAAGCTAAAACAACTTGTAGTGTATAGTATAGGATGGTGCACTGTATCAAAGCAATTATTAACAAAAAAGAAGCAATTGTTAAGTAGAGATTGATATGTTTTCTCGTGCGCTGATCTCATTCTTTTAACCCCAAGCAGTATATCTAGGAAGAGGGGGGGACATCCTCTACCCAAAAGAGGAATCTTCATCCCCTTCAAAGAAGAAGGTGTCAGAAGAACCTAACTGTATGAAAGTGGACTTTTATAGAGTAAAATTATAACTGCTAGTTACACGTATCCAGGTAAAATTAGCAGGTTATCTGCCTGATCTTTGCCTCCTTATCAGAATGTTAGTTCAGGGTTTTTCATAATTCAACACCAAAACCAGCATATGGTGCCCCCCTCAATCCACCAATAATAACTTTGTTAATAGGACATTTTCTGAATTGCTTGACTACATTCCAGGACAGAGCATCCAAGGCAGAGCACCCTGACACAACATCTTAAATATTTCAGAAGAAAATATAATTATACAGAGGCATGATTTCACACAAAAAGAGCAGATACTCAAGAGCTCAAGTATACAGCATACATTATTTAGGCTCCTGGATCATGGAGCAGAATTGTAAATCTGTACTAGCAGTGTTGCTTCTAAAAGCACAGTATTACTGTCAGACATCCCAAAGAATATCCCAAATAGTCTTCTGAAAAAGACATGACTGCAGGAGCCATTCTTCCTTAGTGTCTTGGGTGTGAAGCAGTAGCATGCCCAGAATAATCCTTCACTTCTTATAAACATAGCTCATGGAACTTTGTTTGAAAGCCTGAGCACTCTCCAATGGTTGGTTCCACAGGTCTGATAAAAAGCTGTGCACTCTAGGCAATGGCCCTTTTTCCAAGGCTGTCATCACAGGCAAATGAACTATAAAGAGTCGTTTTCCATGGCAAAAAAAAGGTGAAGTGATGACTCAACAAATGTTTCCTGTCTCTAATATCTTTACCTCTACAATATATGTAGAGAGCACTGCACGAAAGAATTGTTAGGCTGTAACAAATCATTGAGAAGAAAAATGTGAAAGTATAATTCCATAAACTTGTGGTTCTTCTGACATGCTGAGAAACCTTGATATATATGTCTGCATACATATTCCCCTTTCCCTTACTACTTGGGAGCTTACAAGGTCATAAGACATACATCCATACAAGGGCAATAAGACTGATTTTTTCTGAGGGCAGTTCACCAGATTGACATCTAAAATTCTGGGGATTTTTCTTTGTTTGAAATTTAATTCTGAGCCTGGCTTATAAAGTAAAGATGCAAACAAAATTTTTAAAATGTACTTAGGAAAGACTGTTAATGTAGAAATAGGGTAGAAGGTAATTTTTCATGTTTAGCTATTCAGTAGAACAAGTCATGCTTCTTTTCTCCTGAAGGTAGCATGCACAGTGTATCTCCATATTTTCTTAATAAGCCCAAAGTATAATTTTATAATTATTCACGTTAAGATTAAATTTTGGCATGAAATAATTTTTCTCAGCGTCCTTTATTAAATTTGATGGCTATGTTTTTTGCCTTCCTCAAGCCTCAAGTATATTCAAACTGACATATGCTTTCTTTCAGTGTTTTGCCTGTAGCAGAAATGTATAGTATTCCCTTGGCCTTGGCAATTTAATTGTTGGAAATCCATTTTCTTATTCTGAGTTGTAGTTTTATTTCCCCTTAATGCAAACCTTTATCTGGACTAATGTATGCAACCTTTTCAGTATGCTGTTAAAATGCCATATTAGTGTAATTCACAATAGCTGTAGACATTAAGGAAATTTAATTCTCAAGGAAATTGCCAATGTTGTGTGTGGTACATGACACAGTAAATAATGAATTTATTTTTATGCTCATATTTCTGTATTTTAAAGTGAATCTGCTTATATTTTTTAGAATTTTTTATCCAACTTAATTAAACTTACCTGTTCTAAGCCCTAAAATGTCAATAAGTTGTGTGTGCAGAAAGCATTAATGCTCTGTCAAAATGCTAGATATACACGTTTTCCTTAAATTTTCTTAAAGAGTAATAGTATTGAAATATGAATAATTATATTGTCTGGGTTTTTTTCACATTATATTCTTCTTACCAACTAGAACTTAATTTTTATTTTCACTTCTTAGTGAGTGAAATGGAAAATCTTGTGCGAGGGAATTGATAGATAAAAGTACATGTTAAAAGCGTAACAGAGAGACAAAAAACAGATACAATATATTTTCAGTAAGTAGCCTTTTCCCTGACATTAAGGGCTAGAATAGCATAGTAGATCTTTAATCCCTACATTTGACAAAGAATTCCCTAAATACAAAAGGGCAGCAAAGAATTGCCTTCTGTCTCTTCCCCATAATAAGCTACTCTTCACCAAAGCAGTACCCTACCCCAGAACTGTAAAAAACTTAGTCTAAAGATGTTTTATTGAACTCCCAGATTCTCCTCAAAAGTCCATCTGTTTTGTTTGGTTCTTCTTTTTAATTTAACTATGGTCTGTTATAAAGTATTTAAATTAATAAATATAGAAAATTTACAATGCATTTGTATGTACAATATATATAGAATGTACTAGGAGCTAAACATGAGGTCTGCTCCACATTTATCTGTATGCTTTACCACTGTACTATGAAGTAAGTATTTTTTAATATTATTTTTATATTCAAAGCATTAGTTTGTTCTGTCAGTTTGCTTTTATATTTGACTATAGATATTTTGTGACTATAATTTCCTGACCTTTGTATTTATATTTGTTTTTATTCCAGTGCCTTGCTGGCCTACAGTGACTCTTACCATCTATCTCATATAGAGATTCACCTTCATGTACCATTTCTCCTTCAGTCACCCAGCTTTATAGCATATTTCTATTCTGTTTCATTCTGTCAAATGTGGAGAAAGAGTTCACAGAAATATTTTACCCTGAGCCTTCTGTGTTGAATGATTGCATGTGTTAAGATTGAAAAGGACTTAGTCATAATTAGCAGCCTGTCTTTGCCAGCAGTTAAAATCCGAGTAGCAGGAAAATAAAGAGATTAATAAAAAAAACAAATAAACCATCTCTTAGGGAAGAAGAATGAGTTGGAAACCACAGAAAAAAGACACAGTTCATCATTATACAGCAACTGAATTGAATTAATTTTCTAAGTAGAAATCAGAAAACATTGTTTGAAGGAAATACTCTTGAAATGCCATTGAATAATTATTATTAGAGTCTAAGAAGTACTTAACATGAATTTTGTGACACTTTATGATTAAGACCTTTGAAAATTCCATTTATCGTTCTTTATCATTGAGATGAAAAAGCAGTCTGCAGTGTCCATGCGACATTGTCACATACCTAGAATACCCCAAAGCCACAGAAGGCTATTGCTTCCTTAATTTGCACATGTTGGGTGGAATACATAGAAAAATAAAGTATTCTCCATGAGGAAACATAGATTTAGGCTTTTCTCTGGAAAATACGCACATATGAAGTACAGGTAAAACATAATTTCCATATGTGAGACCACTGATTTGTGTCATTTGTACAAAGGGTGGAGGAACTTACGGGTGCAATTGGAAATACAATGGCACAAGTGCTCTTTCTTACACTTTGACTTCCTCATCCCATAGTGAGATTACTGAAGGAGCTTCTGACCTGCTGTGTATATCCCTGATTCCTCAATAGTCACTAATTTCTAGCTTTAATTCTAAAAGTAAAAATAAATAAACTTTTACAGAGATCCACTTAATTTAACACTACAAAATATAGGTAAATTTTAATCAAAAGAAGTCTTAATTAAAAATAATAAAAGTGGATATGACATTTACGCCATCATTAATAACTTACCTCAAATACTTAAATATACTGATATTTTGAGTCGTGATTAAAAATGAGAAAGCAATTTGTGGCAATGCTACACAATACTAAAAAGTTTTCTTTCCAGCTAAAGGTACTCTCTTGTATCCTAAATCTAAAATGTTACTATAAATTAGTTACTGTTGCAATGTAAAATAGAACAGTCTAGCTTCGGGTGTGCCATTAAATATGCATCTTCCAACTTTAAATAAAAGATGTTTCAAAATGAAAAATTATTGGTGCCAACTTGTTCAATTTCTACGTTGTATTAGGTGGCAGAAATGGCTTAGAAAGTTATAGCCTCTGGATAAAGCAGAAGGAATAAAAACTGCTTCATTTTACATCTCAATGGTCTAAGCTGACTGTATTAATCAAGTGGAGGCAGTCATTGTGGTAATCAAATAGGCACTTTTTAGCCAACCTTGCAGATTTTTGTTACTAATGGGTTTAAGGTTTTCTGAAATGATGTTAATCCTCATTAAGAGTGACACAGGTCATACTGTACAACATTGCAAGTTGCTAAGTCAGAAGGGAAAAGAAAACAGCATCTTGTATCAAACACCTCTAGGTTGTACTGGAGGCAGGAGACACCCATTGGTATTTTATATCTCATCATTCCTAGAATCAGCAGACTTTTCTAGTTTACTTCTACTCCACGCCAGAAAACAACACCTGCAGCAAAGTAAGAAAATATGCTGTTTTTCCACACTACAAAATGAATGAATGGCTTAAAATTGAGATTTCAAGGGGCATTCAATGGCCTACCATGTATGTTTATATGCTGTTTTCATTGTTGATATGATGGATAAACAATATCCCTCTCACTTTCTTTGCCAAATACAAAATTTAAGTACCCTAAATTTTAGGGGTGGCTGCCTTAAATTTGTGTTTGGTGGGCTTTTTCCCACCGGCATTCTTCTATGTATATATCCATCTTCCATTTCTTTGCCATCCAACCAACCCCTAAATTGGAAACTTTCTTTTTTTCCACATATTTCTTTCAGTTTGCATTGTGCTTTTAAATTTCTTTTATTATTGGCTATTTTCCTCTCCCATACATTTTTCTCTATTCTTAACTTCTTTTTTTATTATTCCTTTTGTTCCTATATATTCTGCTGCATTCTGTTTTTTTCTACATATACCGTTTTTTCTCCCCTGTTAATATTTTTTTGTTATTCTAACAGCAGTAAAAGATTGCCATACTTTGTTGTATTTCACACAAAATAAAATTACTTTATAGATGCACTGCTTTCACAAAAGTAATGGTGGGTATAGTAGCAATATTTTGCAATTGTTCAAAAATTACTGGTCAAGGAAATTTTTTAGAATTTATTCACACAATTACTGTGTGCTTTAGTGAATTTTGTATCCCTTCACTGTCATTGCTGCCAGGAAAACTAATTAAAACCAATAAACTCTAAAGGCTAATATATACTCATAGTTCAGCTAGAGAATTAAGTATCTGTCCAAGAAACTTGGATAACACGTTAAAATATTTAAACATTGAAAATGAGCCAGGATTTACTGTCCTCATCAATTTGCTTCATAACTGGGGTGACTGAGGTTAAGATACTGCTATGTTAATAGTGGTATTTCTTTATTAAGTCATCTGTTTTGACAGGTATTCTGAAAGACTATTTAATCGCTTTTCCTTATTATTTCATTATGAAATCAAGATTCAAAAATTTTTTTGACTTTTGCATTTTTTTCTGTAACCTATCCACTGCTTTGTTTTTGTTGACTAGAACCAAAGAGGAACTGACTGTAGAAGTATTCATTCCTTTATTTAATTTTGGAGATCAGTGATGTATAATTCTAAAACTTGTGAAGGTGTATGTCTTACGTGTCTGTGAAATCCTAGCTCCCGTAGGATTGACTTGACCTCAGAGAAGCCAGAATTATGTACTTTGAAGAGCATCATTCATTTGCTACTGCTGACAACACTTCCTAATGCATGCTTTTCATGTACCTACATTGCATTGTTATTATTATATCTTCTAGAATAAAACCCTAAACCACCATCTAGTCAATGAAAATAATTTGATTTGGATTGAAAAATAAATCAGATTCAAACCTTTGCAGGCATTTCTAAACTGATTTATAGTTTTCATGTATAAATTTTGTTTACATTATCATTAAGTACCAGAGAGTTTATAATTTTTTTTCCTGATCATTTAAGTGCAGCTTTTGTAAGCTCTTAATTGTAGCCACAGAGGGGAAAGATAAAAAAAAATATTTTTGATCATTTGGACAGTTCTACAGTCTGAGGAAATTGATGCATTATGGTAAACAAAGTACATTGTTGTAAGGTTAAGGTCCTGGTCATCATAACGTGCAGTTCTGTGTGAATACATTCAAGTTATAACAAATACATACTTTGTAGTTGTCTAAACTTGTTGCTTAAGAAAATATCCAAATACTTTCATTTATCCAGGAAAACTTTTTTTAATTCCTATGTGAATAGATGAATGGATGTAGGAACAGTGCATGGATAATTATCAGAGCTGAAGCTCAATTCAACAGTATTCCATGAATTCATCTCCCTATGGAAAGAAATTACCTTTTGCAGCACCTAGAGTAATTTTCTTGACATGGTACATCAATTCTGACCTTTTCCCTGTACCCACTCCCAAAGTATATGACAGGATGAATTGCTCCTTCAGGACACACCATAATTTTCTTTGTTAACTATGAATTCAGTGGATTCCAGCATATATTCAAAACTTGAAGTCTTAGGTTTCTGCTTTCAAACTTTTACAGCATTTTGTAACTTGCTTCAGAAAATGAATTGAAATTCAATAGTGAAGCAAAAATATGTTCTGGTTTACATCTGAAATATGGAACCAACAGGCTAAATCAGTATAAAGTATATTATAATTTTGTAGAAACAAGAGTCTGGTTCTAACATATCTGTTTACATGTAGAGAGAATAAGATACTCTATGATTTCTGTGTAGCTCAATGTTTCATCTGTTTCACCTATCCAGCTTCACCACTACAGCTCTGGTTGCATAACCCCTATTACATACTCTGGTGCATGAATCCTTCCAGTCTATAGACCTTCTTATTCTTCCATCACAGCTACATCTGAAGCCACAACTTCCATTCCTCAAGAAGATGTTTCAACAATGAAGTTAGATCAGACCTGGAGAAGGGATGGAAAAAAGGAGCACTTATAATCTCTCTTCAGCAAGACATTCAAAATTCATGGAGAGACAGATGATGTAATTTCATGGCAAGCGAAAATTTTTCTGTAAAGGAAGGTCATAACAGGTATTTTCTTTCTAAACTATTTCTACCTTTTTTCCAGTTTCTACTTACCCTAACATTCCCTACCATTTTCAGGAGCAGAACCCAGCAGCCTCTTACCCGGCTTGAGCATCGACTGCTCTCTCTTCCTCCACACTGGCGCCCATCCATTCTTTTTGCTCAGCTGCACAAGAGCTAAGCCCTGTCAGACTGGGCCTTCCTGAACAGAGAGATGGAGAGAAAGCTGATTAATTAGCACTTTATGTAATTTACTTAAACATTGAATCTGAAGTACAGAAGCTTTTGAAAACAGCTGTATTAGCAAAGCCCCCCAGTGGAGATAGAGTTTGAACTGATAGAATCTCTTCTTTCCTCTGATCATTTAATGTCACCAAACACCACCAGCAAGATTCATCAGATTTAATTGTATCAGCATGGATAGGATTTTTTTTTCCACGTTTGTAACTCTCCATCTTTAATCACGAGTTTTGTCAGTGAACACTTCAATAAATTCAGGTCTCAGACAAAAATTGCATTTCTATATGATTATCAACAAGTGGAAGAGACATGACAAAGTGAGAATCTGGAGGTAGAAAGCTTGTTTCCTCAAATAAACAGAACAGATTACAGTCTTATTCTACTGCAAAATGATCTATGAGAAAGAGATTTTCACTATCAGAGCTTTCAAATTTACATATTAAATATAAAAGCAAGTCTAAGCCTGAAGCAGCTACTTTCAAAACAGTTCCTAAAGATGCGTCAACTGCTTGTATATCTTTGCCAGGTTTATCCACTTGTAATGCAAGAACCTAAACACTAGTTTTGTTTCTTGAAAGTGCTGCCTCTAGGAAGATTTTCTGCAACTTGCAAATAACCTCTTCATAATGAACTATTAAATGTGTACAGCTTATTTGCATTGCAACATATTAAGAAAAAGTGCTTCAAATACTAATTCTTTTACCAGAAAAACAGCAGTTTTAGATGAGAAAGTTTCATGGTTGATATTAGCTGTTTTTATTTGAAATATTATTAAGGCTCCTCTCCATGTACTTACCAACACCAGTGCCTTAAGACACAACTGATTTCATTTGTCAGGTGTGTCAGAAGATGTTTTCCTCCATTATCTCACATAATTAATTTCTGGTTTCAAGTCTGACAGCTTTTCACATTAAGATGTGCAAATTTTCATTTTTGTTATTATTTAAGGTTTCCCCTTCCCTCTTCCCTAATTCTGTGGGCAGCAGAATGAGAAAACACTTAACTGAGAAAAGAGAAATAATTTACTGTCTGAGGATATATTGAAAAATATTTGGACATATCTTTTCTTAGGGAAAACTACTTCAGTGCAAAGTAACAGAAGTCACTTCTATTAAAAGAGTACCACATTATGCATCTATGCTCTGCGTTCAAGAATTAAGCTGGTACCATGAATTTCCTGTAATAATGATTAGTCCTTATCTGAAAACACCCTCTCCATTTCAGAAATAGTCACACACTCTGCTAATAAGTATATTTCAAAATAATATATAATTTTATATTTTAGCCATTGCATTTCTTAATGTGGTGTCACAGAACATGTTACTTTAGGAGACAGCAGGGGCAGGCTGCACTGAAAGGGGAGACAGGAGTGACAAGGGTGGCAGGGCAGTGATGTCACCCACGAGGGACACTATCCACAGTAACTATTCAAGAAGAGCAGAGGTTTCAGAGAGCAGAAAACAGCCCTGTGACTGCCAGGAGTGTCCATGCAAGGCTGAGGCCAGGCTAAGAGGCAAAGTCAGTGAATCCAGCTCAGGGACAGCAGGGGCAGTGCTGGGAAGAGGGACAGATGGGACAGCTCACACAAGGACATAGAATTAGGGTCTCAGCTTGAGTACAGCTCCCAAGCAAAGGGGAGAGACTCTGCAGCTACTTCTCACAGCTCACCTGTGCATTGGTGGTCTGATCCCATGCCATACAGCTAAAGAAAATTGAAGCTGACCTTGAATATAGGCAGCTGAGCTCCCAAGGACAGCAGGAAGATGTTACAAGGCATCTTGGTCATTCAGGGCCCTAACAGTGTTTAACTGTGTAATCTCTTCAGTGATGTAGATCATTGCTTTGGAAAAATATATAAGTAGCTTTGCTGTCAGGAAGAGTGGTGGCACAAGATCAGAATCAGTGAGCTGAAGGTCTGGAAAACAGCAGAAACCATCAGAACTGATAGCTGATTAGCTACAAGGAGAAAAGAGATGGATACTGCTGCATTAAGCTCTGATCTGTGGGAAAATTGTAAATGGAATGAAATTAATAGATAACCCAAACATAAAGGATTAGATGTTCAATTTATGTTCTATATATCACAATCTTTCTAGGATAGGTGGTTTCAACACTGATTTGTCTCTATCTCCATCCTAACTGAGCCTCCCAAACGATGAACATGTTCCTGTTGACAGCATCCCTGTAAAAAAATCATAGAATAATAGAACCACAGAACAGTTTGGTTTAAAAGGGGCCTTTAAGATCATCTCCAGCCCCACTCCTCCCACATTTCTGCCATGGCCACAGACACTTTCCACTAAAATAGGTACAAGAATGTTATTCAATACATTCTGAATAAAACCAATAAGCATGGGAAGTGGTGAAAATGAAGTAAAGGGCACAGGCAGACACAGGCTTGCTCCCCAAGTTTCAGGCATTGGGAGCATGGCAGAACTTCCTGGAATGAGCTGCACTGACAATTAACTCACTACACTTTTGTCAAAAAATACCATAAGATTATTACAAATAAAATAAATACAAGAAAGTAAATATTTTGTTTCATCAGTTTACATCCTTCCTGAATTCCTATGTATTTAGTGCAACTAGAAAATTATTCATCTGATCAGACATACATAGTTAGTTACCAAGATACCTAAATCCTAACCAGCTGTTATTTAGGGGTACTATCTGCCCCAAGTTATTGATGATGTCCAAAACTGTACATTCATGCGTACTGACTTTGAAGAATTTTTCATGGATGCAGTAAATATGGTGAATATCTCAATTTATTTCTGTTTCTCTCAGAAACAGCATGTAAAAAATTTTTTGCACAACCCTAAAAGATGCAATTAGTTTCTGCAGCACTGTACATTTAAAACAGCTTACAAAACTTAGCAACCAGATTGTGTGAGGTACTTGGCAAGCTGGGTACTTGGGTTTTATGAAAATCCAGATTCTTTTTAATTGCTGAAGTGAATGATAATTTCATTTGAAAGTCCAGTATTTGGTTTATGAGCATATTGAATGAGTCATTTTAAGCTTCATGTACAAACTTCAGCAGTGGCAATGGTTGCTTCAAATTCTATAGAATTATTCTCACTATTTTTATGATTTTAGGGCCAAGGAGGACAGTGTATGACCTACCAATTTTTGCTTCATACATTAGACCAAGAAATTGATCCAATTTTTTTTAGATTGGACCAATATATTCCATTACAGATAAAGCATGTATTTAGTAATGTTTTAGAGTGCTGCAGCAGTACCAACAATCCCATTGTAAAGGCGGATAGTACAGGGACATGCATCACAGTGACTTAACAGCTTGAGATACTGACATTGAACAGGCAGAGTTAAAAAAACTGCTTTATGTCTAAGACCCAAATGAGTTAAAGGAATCTTTAACAATTTCTTGACTGAGTATGAAAATTGAAAGAATCTTTTATTATTGGTTTGAGTTTATTAACATTATGAAGAGGGAGAGAGGACACATTTCACTGATGGGACTGTTTCATTTTTTAATGGAATTTGGCTGCTGTGCAAATTAGCAAAGCAATGTCAGTTTTAACTTTTTTATGCAATAGGGGCCCAATTGTGATCCATAATTTAATGGTATTTTGCTACTGTGCGCTGGGACACCTAGGGAGGATTTTAATTAAAAATCTGTATGAGTACATATTATACCCCTGGAAAACTGTAGTAATTTATCTGAAAATATGAAACCATGTTCAGAACTCCAGGTTGGAGGAGCTGTCAAAGGGTTACAAAGGTTATTATTACACAAATGCCACTTTCTGTAGCATTTTTAGATTTACAATGAAACTCCTAGTTAACTCAGCTGCAAAAGGAGAGCAGACACCCATTAATGAATACAGGGGTCGTACTACCATCCTGCAGGGGCACATGTCAGTGATTTACCAATTACAGCAGAAACAGAAGTTCAGACCAGGTGGGTAATTTCTATATTAGAAAAGCGGATAGAGTGAGGCATAGATGAATTTTGGGCTTGGGAAATCTCAGAATTCTTGTAAAGGGAAATGAGGCTGAAAATTTTACACTGAATTTTAATGTGAGCTGCTGTCACTTGCAACTTGCAAAGTATTTTTGCTAAGTGGTACAACACAAGGCTTCAATAGTCAGTTAATACTGAAATAGTTCAACAGGAGAATAGTAGGAGTATTTTTTTCCAAATAAAGCCAGTAAGCTTTAAAATAAATCCTCACTCCATTCACTACATTCCTTTTTTTACTCTTAAGGCTTGCATGGATAATAGATATATAAAGTTTCATAAAACATATGGTAACCATATGTGACAGTTCTGAGGCATCACTACATTTAAGAAAATTAGTCATCCCAGTGGAAAACACCAGTAGCTCCTAATATACTTTGACAGAACTCAGTATGATGCCCTGCTCCAGTCTCACTCCAAAGTGACTGTTGACATACTGTTTACATTGGTCCAGATTGCAAATTTGTGACCTTTCATTGGCACAAAATAATCCATGTTACATATTTGCCATGGAAATCTTGTAACTTCTCTGATTACCTTCCTCTCATGCTGTTGTTGTTTTTGAAGGTGTAAAAGCCTTGTATAAGCTAGTTCAAAACTACCATTCTAACAGTTATTGTTGCATGTGAATGCATAAAAAGGCCCCAAAATTATCATTACTTCTAGTCTACTTCGATTTAGATCTTGAATGTATAGACCTTTTCCCTACATTATATACAAACATGAAAAACTTGTGTAACTGCAAAGCAAATCCTGAAAAAGGTGCAAGCAGAAATAATGCAGTGAAATTAAGGTTGAGTATAAATTCCTGAAACCATAGCACTCAAGTAAAAGAACTCTAGAAGGTTAAATTTGGAAAGGAAAAGCCTGAGGAGTTTATGAGATGAAAAACTTCAGTTGGAAATTCCAAAGTCAACCCAGTTACTCATTGCAGTCTCATTTGCAGCTGTGTAATGGATAATGGCAAACAGTAAATCTAATGCATTATAAAAAATGTTAAAAAGGAAGTTTATTTTAAAAAAATCATGTACTTTTCCAATGTTTGTGCTTCCTAGAGTTAAATTTAGTTCATGTGCACAATACATAGGAGTGGGTGGAAAGTAGCAAGGTTTCTTCTGAGAAAAAAAAAATCTAGATCTTGATAGCTGATTTATTCCTTCTGAAATGAAAGTAGAGATCTCAAATTTTTATCTTTAAAAAATCATTTGCCTTTAATATTGTAGAATAAACATATCTATGAGGTGTTTAAGATGTTTAAGAATTGCTGCTGCATAATGTCTTACCACTGCTAGTGTGTGTTTCTTAATTAAATGTCTAAGGTGGAGAGAACACATTTTGATATAATGATCTATGTAGATATAGAAGATCGAGGTTTTCACCCCTCATATACTTTAAATAAAGAAGGAAATTCAAAGCCTGTTTTCTGTATCTCAGTTACAGAGTTTGACTTTCTTACTCAATGTATAATTGCCAACCTCAAGAGACAAAGATCCAAGAGAAAGGTGCTACTCTGGTTGAGACATAGTGCATAACTAATATAAGTCTCTTTCAAATCAGCTCACAGTTAGAAATGGACTAAATATTAAAACAAATTTCCATGTTTGCTACTTATCTTAGATCTAGATTTTCAAAAGGTTGGCCTGGTAATGTATTCAGCTGTGTCAGTGCTCTGTCAACAAGAAAGAGATGTTCAAAGCTTCCTGCTTTCCAAGAGAAACAGAAATCAAAAAGAGCAGAGTCAAACCCAAGGATGTTGAAATATTTCAAAATTAATCTCTCAAAAATACAGTACTGCTTGCAGCTGAGAGAAGAGTAAATAAGTTTACCCATGCATAAGCTAAGAGAACAGCTGCTATTACCAGCAAATTAGGATGTTAAAACCCCAAACAATGCAAACATTGATTTAAAGAAAATCTAAAGCAGTGGAATGTGACTCCCAAAGCAGAGGTATGGCCATTAGGGATTCAGTTTCCTTTACTTTTCTGCTGTTAGAGAAATGATTAATCAAGCATGAGCAGAGAGCTTGTATGCCAGTTAGATATGAAAAGGGTAAGTTCTGCAGGGATGTTTGCCAGAAAGCAGTAAATTAAGCTGAGTATTGTTGAACTGCAGAGATGATAAGAACAAGTGTTGCTTATTGGTTTATTTATCTGATTATAGCTGGCAAGGGAGAAATCAATACAGTTAGTCAGGGATAAATTGCAAACTTGTTACCTAGTATAACTTGAACAGCTTGTGCAGAGATAATTAGCACAACCTCTCTTAGCTAAATTACTGTTTAAAAGTGAAAGGAAATAGAACCAATTTTCTCAGCATTTATATCATGGCACATGAAGAAAAACCTTGTGAATTTGAATAGGTGTTACAGTTCTTATTAATTTAAAAGAATACGTTTACCTTAAGTTATGTGTGTACATGTGCATGTACAAACATTGGAATGCATTGCAAATAAAAGCAACAGAAAAAATAATTAGAAGGAAATATTTTATCTATCATTATTCATATATATTCAGATGAAGTTTCAAGGTTATTTAAAATTATTTTTCTTTTTTATTAATTAAGTAAAGTGAAATTTTCTTCTAGTTAGAAATAGAAACTGTGCAATATACAAGATAAAAGGGCTTTAGTTCATGCACAGACATGAAGAGGAAAACTGTGGACTAATAGCTCACAAGAGAATGACTGTTACTGAATGAGAATAAGGGTCAGAGCAGGCATTTCATGTGCATTTTCATGAGGTAAACTGAACCTTCACGATCAAAGGAATTATCATACTAAAAAAAGGCTCAAAATAGAAGGTAATTTATACTGGGTCTCATGCACAGGAGAAGATAAGATGTCCATCTTAGCAAACCCCCAGGGTTGTAGTCACATTATGCATCTTCTCTAAACAAAATGTGATGATTCTAAAAAAAGTCCTGGAATAATTGTTGCGTAAATACAATATAATGTGAAGTAAACCACAGCTAAAACAAATCTGGGGAATGATGGAGGTTTATGTCTTTGCTGTCTTGAACAAGTGTTGCTTTTTGGTTTATTTTCTTGATTGCTTCAATTTTTAGAAAGAAGTATAAAAACCTCCAGAATTTCTTTCCCATCTGCACACGCCCAGAACATAATATCACAAAAGAATCAAGGATAAGATTCATGAAAATAAAGTCACAAAGGTATGATAGAGGTAGATAACAGTAAAAAAATACGTTCCAGAAGAAATAAAGGAAAAGTTTTAGCCTGTAAAACATAAGAGCTTCTGTTTGGCTGTAGGGTTTTTTTGGGGATTTTTCATTTCTAAGTAAATATTGCTAGACTCCCTTTGTCTTCATCTAGATAACTTTGACCCAACTTTATTCACCTGCAATTTACTTTAGCTCATTTTTAATCAACATTTTGTCTGAGAACAAATTGTTTCAAGAAAATGATTAATAACACTTCTCCTAAGAATTCTAAAGCTATTATCTACCTGAAAATGTGACAACTGCTTATAAAAAAAATCCTGGGGGAAAGGCTTCCTTTGAACCTGGAAAGCTGTTTCAAATGGTAGCATAAATATTTCTGACATCACATTTAAAAGGACTGCAACTTACTGTGACCTGCCTTTATATAGTTTTTTTCCCAAATATTCCAATACCATATATTGTATTTGTGGGGTACCCCATGGAGAAAGGAATGATGAATCTGGCTCTATGTTCCTAGGAGGCTAATTTATTATTTTATGATACAATATGATATTAAAGAATACTATACTAAGCTATACTAAAGAATACAGAAGGCTAAAAAGATAATGAAACTTGTGACTCTTCAGAGTCCAACACATCTTGACACTGATTGGCCAAGAAGTCAAAACAATTCACATGAAACCAATGAAACAACTACCTGTTGGTAAACAATCTCCAAACACATTCCAAAGAAACAAAACACAGGAGAAGAAAATCAGATAATTATTGTTTTCCTTTTTCTCTGAGGTTTCTCAGTTTCCCAGGAGCAAAATCCTGGGTGAAGAGATTTTTCCAAAACATATGACTGTGACAACCATACAATTAAGAAAATCTTTGTCACAGAAAAATTAATGAAATAATTCTTTGAAAATAATTTTTATACAGGTTTCATCACAGACCTTGAAAATTACTCACAGTTCTTGAAATAAAATTGTATTTCTGACTTGTTAATAATTTAAAATTTGTGTTGGTAATAATGTGCAAAAATAGTTCAGTCATAATCAAAGGGGAATGTGTTTTAGGATGGATACACAGCTTTGAGTATTGAGAAGTAATTGAAAAAAATCATTCAGTCATATTTTAGGATTACAAAAGTATCTCAAAATATTATACATTATTGAATAAATTAAAGAGACTGGGCAGGAGACCTCATTCCATGATGAAATAGACAATTTTTGGTGGCATCATTTCAGTAAACTGATCTGCTACAAGTGAAAGCTTACAGTAAGTTTCAGAAAGAATTTTAATGAGTTTTAGTGGCAAACAGCTCCTAAAGATTACATCTTTGAATTTGAGGAAATAATTATTGAAGGAAAAAATGGGTTTTTATAATATTAAATTGTGGTGAAGGTTAAAAAACATATATCTTGCCAGGTAAAATTTTATTATAAAAAATTTTATTTGGATGTAAGAGTTTTCTTAAATTAACATAGTTATAATAAAAAAAGGACAATGCTTCAAATGTTTTGGAAGTAAATCTGGCTGTTTGTATTTCATTCAATGGTCTTATCTTGCTAGGATTTTTCTCATGTCGTCATAACTATATTAAGTTTATAAACTCTAAAGTTTTCTGTACAAAACACTGTAAAGGAACTTTCAATACTTTTATTACATTTTGAGATGATTCTTTTGAGATGAGTGCAACCAACACAATACCTGTGTTTAAAATAATAGAATTAGATTGACATCCCAGTTCTCAAGACTTATATTCTACATGTCCAACAGAATTGCTCAATTGAATAATTTCTCTTTTCCAGACTTACTGCTTTTTGATACAAAAAAACCTCAGGTAGAGTTCTTGTCTTACTTGTGTCACTTTGCTTTCTCTCTTCTGTTTCATTTGTCTGAGAATACATAAATGTCATAATTTTGTGTAATTTTTATAATGAAGCTACTTCATAAATGACCTGTAATGTAGAGATTATCTGTACAATCTGTGTCACTCTTCCATGGTTTCTATTTGAAATGATGTTTAGTCTTCCTGTGACAATATGAAACTGGAGTGATGTATGGAAAAGGATGTTTATCTTTGTTTATAACTTTAAAATCTTATTATGATCCCTCCTATTATCTTCTTACAGAACCCATGAAGGAAGAAAAAGAGAAAGAAATTCCTTTGAAAATCTTGGCATGAGTATGGAATTTATATGAAGAAGTTGTTTCTCTGAGAAATGCTTATATAGAGATAGGTGTCTGGGAAGTGACCAAATACTTTTTTCTGAACAGTACTAGGGAGATACAGAGGCTCCTACAAATAAAACATAATATCAGTAAAATTAGTTACTAGAATTTTATTCTAGTCAATGGGAACAGGATAGTGAATAGCTGCATGCAGAATTAGAAAACTAAGATCATAATATAACCATAGTGAGTTGTCCCCTTTTATCTTTTCTGGGAAGATGTAAGGGACAGATATTACTCCTGTTTAGAGGTATGTGAAGCATAGGTTTGTAAAAACCTATAAAGTGGAGAGAAAAATTCAATCTACAGTGCAAATCAACCACAGACAATGATCACAGGATAGCTTCAGCAAAAATACTGTTTATCTTTTAAATAACAGCTTCTGCATGTCACATTTGTACACAAAAAGAAAGAAATTTCCTGCAGAAATAGGTTTGTTCAGGTGTTTTTTTCCCTTTCAGATATTTCATTATGTTTATGGGGTTGGGGGGGGAGGTCGTTAGTGTTTTCATTTTTTATGACTGCCTGGTAATTACTATCCTCTGGCAACTACAAGGTGAGATATAAAAGATATTAACCTTGCCTTTAGAAATGTACAGGGTAAATGGTCAAAAAGCAAGAGATCAATAAGAAACCCAGAAAGTGCCACTAATTGGTGGTTTGGTTCTAATGGGCTTATGCCATCTTTCCTTGGAATAATTTAGCAATTTTATGCCTCCAGGAAAATAAAATATTCAGAAAGATTAACAGCAAAGAACATGTAGAGTTTCCTTGTTTATATTGTTATTTATACAAGGTAAGAGGTATAATGAGTTAGCTGGAGATTGCTGTGAGGTTTTGTCCTACAGATCTAAAACCTCTAAAAACCTCAGAACTGTGGTGCAGTATGGGGAAGAGACAGTGATTTCATGGAGAAGGAATTAGCTGTCAGTAGGAAAGGCTGCATTAGTATTGTGATACAAAAGAGGGACAAATAGTGATTTGGAAAGGTGACAAGAATCTTTGAGACCGAGGATAAAAAATGAGAGAGTTTGAAAACAAACCATGTAGACATCTAACTGCAAATGGATATTTTTTTAGGATTTTTAACAGATATGATTTTTTTCATTTTTTATCACCTTTTTTCATTTCTTATCACCTTTCTACTAACTTTAAATAATGTCATATAAAAGTCTTTTGCAATTGAAATTTTTCTGCCTCAATGATTTGCGTTTCTCACTTAAAATCTGCTTTGCACACATTAAATATTTTGTAAAGTGAAGGAGTAACACCACTACTAAGAGTCAGATACTGGACAGGCTTCTATTATGTCAAGGGTTCTCATGGCTAATTGCAGATTTCTACACAGACATATTTTTTTTTTAATTTGATCTGTCAGTTGTGTCCTGAATTTATTCATTTAATTCAACAAGTAACTCTTATTAGAAATAAAAACATTTAGAAACCCGAGTTATTTAGCCCCAGAAAACTAGGTAGAAAATTAAAGTAATTTAAAATATTTTAAATAAAAAATTTATTTTAAATATATCAACTTGAAATACTTGAACTTGGGACCAGTTTTTCCCTGGCAAACAATTCTGTGTTACCTGGACATAATCGGCAAAATGCCTGAAGCTAAAAAAAAAACCCACAACTGAACAGAACAAACAGGAAAAAAACAACACTGTGTTGAGGTTTAGGGGTTTTTTTGTTTGTTTGTGAGTTTTGGTTGGTTGTTAGTTTTTTTTAAAATTGGCTTCAAAAGCAGGAAATGGATGGAGGGAGAAATTCAAAATAGTGACTTTTTTCTTTCCTTATCCTAAGTGTCTGGGAAATGCATGAGCAAAATATTTATGATTCAGAGTCCAGCTAAGTGTACTTCTATCCCTAATAATCTGTAGTTCTGACAGAGAATCTCTACCAAATTCAGAAAAGATGCCAGAATGAAATGAATTTTATAAAACTTTTGCAAAAATAAGCAGCCAGACAGAGATGAGTACTGCTTTGCTGCAAGCTTGAATCCATTTAAGAGGCAACATAAATTTTCTCTATAGTAAAGATTACACAGTGAACATTTACTGGATTGCCCTGGTGCCAGAACATTTATGGTGCCTACAGTCACTGACAAATGTAGACACACCAGGTCATGAGCTGGGTGTGGTGGGGTGTACAATGAGCTTGACAGGTGAGTCTGTCCACTTATCCATGCTACATTCAGAAAGATTAATTAGAACAGCTCTAGAGGAATTTTCTGTCCTGAGATAAAACGGCTGAGCCAAACACATCCAAAAATTAAACATTTAGCCCAACAAGTTGCATGCTTAGGATAGATACTCGTAGTATTGTTAAAATGGACACACATCCCCTTTCCCTGAAGGACTCTTCGTGGAATTTTCAAAATGTAGCTGTAGAGTTTTTGCTCTTCTACTGCCTGACATGTTTTCAACATGGCTTGTTCCTGAACAAGACATTTTTCTTCCCCACCTTAATCGGACTTAATACCAGCATTGATGAAATGTGATTTATATAGAAACCCAGTGTACTTTTTTAAAACATGCTGAGAAGCAAATTTTAACATAGAAATTTGGGCAACATCTGATTTTACTTTGTTTCATTATTCCATTTTATGAAAGCTAAACTGGGCACTATTAAATATCAGGATTTCAAGGAAAAGTGTTCCTGGGGTAACTCAAAAGTCTTGGGGGAGAAGGACTTATTTGATTCACTAGTACTTAGGGAACAAACTGCCTTTCAAATTTTGAAAGTATTTTTAATAATTTAGAAATAACTCTTTTCCAGAGTTTTAAAATGAAGAGCTGAGTATAAATACACTTATTTTACCAATATGAAGATTATTTTAAAGACTGAAAGAGTTCAAACAGACCAGAAGTTTGCAATGCAAATCCCTGAAGTGACTAGACATTATTTGTTGCTAGTTTTTTACCAACATTACATTCTCATAAAAAAAACATGAAAAGGCATTAAGACTGTCCATTTAAGTCATCTGGGTATTAGTTTCCAAGATTTCTTCATCCTCAGAGTAGTAACTGTTTACTGTTTGTTCCCACTTAAGAATTAAAAAAAGCCACACCTGGTTAAAGTTTAAAATGTTATTAGGAACAGCTTGTCTTCATTGCTTTGAACTTTACTAAATAAGATCAAATTAAGAAACACAAATACTAGAGTGTTTGGTTGACTATCTTATGAACAACATAACAAAGTCAGACTTCAAAAATCTTCTCCATTCACATGATGTCATTATCTCCTCTAAAACAAGAACATTTTTTTCTAAAGATACCCCTAGTAATACGATCTTCTAAATTAAATTTTATTAAAAATTTGGATAAATTAAGAATTTTAATGGAACAAATCCTGATTTAAGACAAATAACCTAGGAATAATCTGATTATGAGAAGTGAAGAAACGTCTTTTACATTCCAATGACAGTGTTAGAACTCTTTTAATGTTGTGTGATAATTAAAAAAGCAGAATATTTGCAGTTCCTTGGAAATTCTTATATTTTGATGTTCCATATAATAATGTTGTTATTATTTAGTGGAAACATTTTCTTATTTAAGCAATTTAGATTTCTAATTTTATTTTTAATTTAAGACCAAATTCTTATGAAACAAACATCCAACAGCTACTCCCACTGGAAAATTTACTTTTGTGATTTCAGCTGGTAAAATAATTATTGTCGTAACTGAAACATCTCTGATATCTAGGCTCTGGTCTCTGATCCCTACAGTGTCATATAAAAGCTACTCGAAGAGAAAGATAATGATTGGAAAGAAAACTAATTAGAAGGTAAAATGATGTTAACTCTTCACAAAATGGCAATGAGCAGGAAGATATGTTCCCAGCACACACTGGTAATTGTGCCACTGGTTTTCATAGTGTTCACAGAACCCTCTACTTATTCTCTCTCTCTCTTGTTGAATATTTGCCTTTTTGAGTACTGTGGTGGATTGACTGTAGCTGGTTGCTAGAAGTTCACCAAATTCTCTTTGTTACTCACTTCCTCAGCTGAGTAGAGGAGAGAAAATAGATTGAAAGGCTCATGGATCAAGATAAGGACATGGAGAAATCACTCACCAGTTACAGCCATGGGCAAAACAGACTTAGCTTGGGGAAATTAATTTCATTTGTTGTCAGTCACATCAGAAACTACAAGAATTAAAATCAAGTCCTAAACCATCTTCAGCTCATCCCTCCCTTCTTTCCAAGCTCATCTCTGCTCTCAGTTTTCTCTATGTCTTCCCTCTGAGCAGTGCACAGGAACGGGTCATGGGGGCTGTGGTCAGTTCATCACATGTTGTCTCTACCACTCTTTTTTTCCACAGAGAGGACTCCTCATACTCTCCCCTGCTGTGGCATGAAGTCCTCCATAGGCTGCAGACTGATCTCTGCTCCAGTGTGGACCTTCATGTGCTGCAGGGGCTCAGGTGCCTCACCATGTGCTGCAGGGAAATCTCCGCTCCAGCGCCTGAAGCACCTCCTGTCCCCCCCTTCTTCACTGACCTGGGTGTCTACAGGGCTGCTTTTCTTACATGTTCACACTCTTCTTTCTGCCTGCTATTGTGGTCCAGATTTTGCCTTTTCTGAAATTTGTTATCCCAAAGGTGTTGCCATCATCACTGGTGGGCTTGGCCTTGGCCAGCCGTGAGTCTGCCTTTAGAGCTGGCTGATGTTTGCTCTGTCTGACACAAGGGAAGCTCCTGTCAGCTTCTCAAGGAAACCACACTTGCAGTGCCCCCTCCCTTCCCCTGAAAAAACCTGGCCACACAATCCCAAAACATGTGCTGTCTTTCAAAATACTTTCTAACAAAGTAAATTCATAGGTAGAAAATAAGGATTTTCTGGCTCATAAGAGAACCACTTCCCTAAACAGAAATCAAAATTCAATGCTATTTGGCTTTCACTCTAAATAAAAACACTTGTTGTGGAGTCTATCAACAGTATTAACGAAGATCCTCAAGATATCTTTTCTTCAGATTTCTTATGATGTTTATTATGATGACTAATCTCAAATTCACCATCTTATGATGGAATGGGATAGAATTTGTCTTATCATTAGTTAAAATGGGACATAAAAGCTCAGAGAAATGGCAGTATGGTCATTCAACATGTCTTCAGAGTGCAAACCTGTCCTTTTAATTTAACATCCAAACATTTGTCCATTTTATTACACTTTCAAGAATCAGAACATATGGCAATACTGTAATAGTTAAAAATATTTGTAGTACAGATAGAGAAAGTTGGGCATTTCACTTTAAAAAATCTAGTTTCTTCCAGCATGAGAGTGCCTGTGATTCCACACTGAATGGCATTAAGGCTTTACACAGTGATGGCTTCAGGATGTGTAGCATAAAACCAGATTAAAGCTGGTGGAGGAAGAGTTGTGTTCTGCATCTTGCGATGTCTCTAAGTGGTGAAGTGCAGAATAATAACAGGCTCTTTTAGTACAAACCAGAGAAAGTGGGTAAGGCCTCCTCAACTGTTAATGTGTTTTCTTAACCCAACACAAGACATTTAGGGACCCTTTAAATTGGGAATTCTCCTATTTCTATTGTGGGGAATGAACTGATGTTGTATTTGTAGAAAAACTCTTTCTAGACGTTTTACATTTTGATCTACATTTGAAGAGCAGCACAACCTTCTCTCAGTGCCTACTTTATCATGCTGTTTGTCACACTGTGCAGCTCATACCAGTTTGATGGTCTATTCATATTCCTGCTTTAGCCCTGGAGTGGCTCTGATTGCCGTTCAGGGACAGAGGTGAAGCTCAAGTCACTTCACAAGGGCATGTGTCTCCCATCTGTCATATTTTCTGGGTATATTTATGGAGCTTTGTGTCTTCTCTCCCCTATGTCCCTTCCTTGCTTTTCCCTTACTATATATGGTGTTTCTATACTCTTTAGCTGTACTTACTTTCTTCCAGTGGACTGAATGATGACACTGACATTTAATTAATATTTGAAAAATAAATGTAGACATATCCTGTAGTGTATCATTGTTAGCATCACAAAGAATTATCTCCAGAAATATATAGAATGAACTTATTTTTGTGTAAGCTAAGTGAGAACAGAATTTCCCTAAAGAAATGTTCCTTTAACATGCAAAAAACCTTCAAGTTAAACTCAAATAAATGCTAATGTCCAGCACTTAAACAAAGGGGAAAACTGTCTTCTAAAATAAGAAAAATATTCTTTATGATTGTCATTGTGACTAGTAAAATGAACCATATTATGGAAAAAGATGTTCAGAAGGGTTAAAGCTGTGGAGCTAGATGTTTTACAAACTATCTTCATCCAACCTAACAGTAACCATGTTTCTTTCCCAGACCTCAGTTGCACTGATTAAATAAGTTGCACAGTATTTGATTACAGAGTATAATCAACATGTTGCAAAAATGAGTGAATAATTCATAACGTGCCATTTATCTGACAATTTTTGCCTCTCTCTGTTTGCTAGTTGTCATTGAGCAGATTATTATGTTCTCAAATGCATCCCTTATTTGAATTTATTTGCTGAATAATTCTCACAAATGAGTCTTATTCTGTGTGTCATCCATAGGCAGTTTGTTAGGAGTTTTCAGCACTAGAAGATGCAGTTATTTTTATTTACTTGGCTCCTGGATTGTGCGCTATTCCCCTGTTTCCTCAATGGATGGCACCTAGATCAAAATGAAGCTTCAATATCAAAATTCTATGTCCATTTTCATGTAGTATATACCTACAATTCTTGGATAAGAGCTGGCATGCCTCCCAAGATTTAAAATTCCAGTCTAAGAACAGGTGACTTTTCCTTCCTTTTCAGATAACCTAAAGGCACACATGTTCTGCCAGGAAGATTTGAGGGTGCTGAGCCTATAAGCAGTCAGAATAGTGTGCAAAGAAACGACAGCTTTGGGGATCTCATCCTCTTGTTTCCCTTCTGAAATTATTCTGGGTCAACATTGCTCCTCAGAAAAGATAATTATTTCACCTTTTGCAAAATACCCTATAGACAGATACCTCTGAAATGGAAGGCTGCATTCCAGGGGAATCTGCTAAGAGAGATGGATTAGTATATACCCAATAAAAGCAGTCAAAGTACAAGGCTATACAGAAAAACAGAATAATTTATTTCTTGTCTCCTATTTCTTTTATTCCTGGCTGTGTAATGGCCCAGTTTCTTTCTCCTTACTTCCTCACAGACTGCTTTAAGCAGTCTACTAACTTTTCAGGTGTCCTCTCAGGATTTACCATATGGATTGCAAAGCAGTTCTTAAAAGGATGAGAATATTGCTATGCCACTGAATATTTCTTAGTGATTGCAGCTACCCAGCCAGAAAACACCCAGCTCAGTGGGACTGTGTCCAGTGAAGCTGGCCTTCTTTTAGGTTGAGCATTCCTGGGGTGCCAGACTTAATGTGTGCAAGATTATTTGGTTCCTTAACTCTGTAAGCTATCTATAAGCACATGAAATATTTAAAGTTTTTTAGGGACTTCTATATTTGAAGCAGCTTGCATAAAATATTTATTACAGGAAAAAAATTCCTATACCATATTTTTCATTAATATTTTCTCTATACATCTCAACACATAAATCCAGTTCCACACACTACTTGTGTTGATAGTCCTCATCCCTTGGATTAAATCTAAGATGCAAATAACATTCCCCACAATAACAAAAAAAAAAACCTCCAAGTTTTTAGGTCTTTAAGATTAATTATAGCAAAATTGGGCATTGTTGTGATGTATATAAAATGTTTTTAATATTTTTGTGTGGCATTGTGAGCTTTGTCTGCATTCCCCCTCTATTGTCAATATCCATGGTCTGGGATCTGAAACTGGTCCAAACTTGTGACAGATTCAAGGCTGAAATTTTTATAGATCTGAAGGATAAACAGAAACCATTTACAATTCTGCATAGAGCAAATTCAGGAAAGAACATTGTCTCAACCTGTTGCTTTCACTTTGCCACAGAGATTCAAACTTTCTTTTGTAAATAAATCATTCTTTAAAGAATCAGCAATAGGAGTTGCTGTAGAAATATGCCCTTTCTCACAGAGCCTGTGCCCTCTGAATTTTCCATTACTGTACCTACAATTCATCCACAGCTTGATGGATGTCAAGCCAGAATCTTCATCAATCAAATCAATCAATCAGTGAATAAATCTTGTACCTTTCCTTGCATGAACACACTTAATCTTGTTTTGTGTAAGCATTATCAGTGAGCCCCTGGCCCCAAGTGAGGCTTATCAGCCATTACTATAAACCAGATTATGTCACTGCTTTATAAATTAATTGCTTTTTCAAGCATGTAATTCTTAGCAGAATTTGATTTGAGCTTTTTTCTATAGGAAATGAACAGTTTTTCCTCACCCAAAATCAATCTATCAACACTATTCTAGTTCGTAAGGCTTCATGCACAGGCCTATTTGTAAACTTGACCAATTTCATACTGCCATATTTGAATTTCCTTTACATTGGAACAGTCTTACAATTATGTTTTTGCTGATTTGCACCTCAAAGAGATGTGTCACTGCTTTCTAGACCAAAATTACTGCTAGCCAGTATAAGTTCTAGAAGAGCTTCTCTCTGTCATGGCATTGATTGCAGAGAACATTTTGAATACAGCTACACAGATACAGAATGTTAGGAATAAATACAAATTACTCTGTAACATAATTCCATTTAAATACATTTAGAATTACATTCTATTTTTGGAAATCCCTCCTCCATCCCCTAAAATTAGCAAAATTGTAGGGCTACACAGTTACCCCATGGTGAGTACCGAGACATTTCCTGAAATCTTCAAAGTCTAAATGTGGGGACCTGGAGTGTCTATTGCCATTGCTAGTAACAGATCACATGCTTTATGCTGAGGACTGAAACTTGTAAGGCTTGTCAGGCTCTGAACTTTTCTTGACCTGCCTCTAACTTTATTTTTCTTGGTTTAAGAGAGACAGCCATTTCTCTAACTATTCAGGTGCCAAAGGTTATTTTGTTTTCTTAGTGTTTATCCCTGTGTGGTATGACCAGAGCTTTGCATGGACACTAGTAACAAGCAATTATTCTATGTAGAATGAGATATTAAAAACCAAATCCCAGTGTGCTGAGGGACACAGCAGCCTCAGGGTGGGAGGCACCATGTGTGGGGTAGAGCGACAGAGATGAGACATAGGACAATAAGAGATGGGGCACAGGGTGGATCTTGGAGACTCTGCAGCAATAAACAGTAAAGAACTGGAGCAGGAAAAACATTATTCTAGACATAACAAAGAAATAATGCGTGGCATACATAAAGGGTATTTTGCATATATTAATTTTGAATGCAATATGGAGTCTGATACCAAAGAAGAAGATTAAAGTGTCAAGGAGTGTTAGCAAACATGAAAACTATTTGAAGTGGATTTCTAGAGGAGAAATTTAAAAACATCCAGATGAATATCATACTCCTTTTGGTGAAAGAGTCCAGGTGATAACAACACTAAAAACACACCATAACTCACCCCTGCCCCTGCCACCATAACCACCAGATTGATATCATCTCTTAGGATTCTAAAGGATTATTTCTAGGCTAAGGCTGTAACAAAAGAGTTTGAAATTGTTAACTTCTCTAACACAAAAAGAGCTGCTCCTTATAAAATACCAAAAAGTACAAATCTGTAAAAGTAAAACTGAAAGGTTAAACAGATATCAGTTTATTCTTTGCAATAGTTTCCTAGAAACAATTAATCTGTATTAAATTCTGAGGGTAAAACTTGAAATATTTTTCCAAAGTGATAGGCATAAAGGTAAACTTGTTCATGATCACTTAAGGGGCTTTTTTGACCACTGGTAGATATATAGATTATATAAAAGGGGTCTACTTCCAGGATATGAAATGTGCAAAAATTATTTAAAGTGTTGGATAGTATCATAGTTTTAAGCTTTATGCTGTCACACACATACACACACATTCTGCGGGTATCACATAGGTCTTTTTCTACTTCCAGAATATGGAACATACAGTGGCCAGTAAGAGATAACTGGATAACTGAGGATTGGATCCATTTTATTTGTTGGACTTATCATTGACAGCAGAGATGAAAACAGCACTCTACTTAGTGGGGTTACGTTCTTTAACTATGAAATTTTAGTATCGCTGTAGGGAAAAGAGTAATTCAGTACAAGAGCAGCTCATGCTCAAGTAACTGGTGTATTTTGAATATTACTGTGTAGAGTCTCTCAATAAATTATCACAGACAATTAAGCACAGGTGTTTTGAAAGAATCTTGCTAGTTGTCCAAGATACCATAATTTATGAACAGAATGCTTTCCTCTCCCTAGGAGAATTTTCATTAAAAAGAAAATATTCCAATATACCTTCCAACTAATGATAAGTAACTGATATAATAAGAATTGACAGGTCACAACTTGCTCCTTCACCCTTATTCAATGCTGTATATTCATAAAGTTTTAAATGTGTTTAAATATGCAAAAACTCAACAGGAAATTCCTGATTTTAAGCACCTGCTATCAACATCTGAACATTCAAAATATGAAAGAAAATATCTTCAAAAGTGAATCTCTTGAACCATACTGAAAACTGATATTTTGAAAAAGTCTAGCCAAGGCATATTTTTAATATGTAGTAATTTTATTTCTCAGATAAGATTGTACGGTACTTCATAATTCAAAAGCATTTTCATAAATGTTTTAACACACAAACATGACCTTAAAATGCATGCTATCACTGTATTCACAAAAAAAAAAAAGATATGTATTGCTCTTTTTATTTCTTTTCTAAAGAAAGAAGGAATGTAAGTAAAAAAATCTCTATAAGTACTGCAAAGATATTACTACAAAGCACTTTATATTCTATCAGTAGTGATCTGAATGTTTCAGAAAATTAACTAGGAATTATTTAATACTGTTAGTTTTCATTAACAATTTTAACTGAGGTGACATGAAGGAGTGATGGCTAAATATCAGATTTTCATCAGTCTTGAAGAGCACCATATTTTATTATGATGTGACTTTTTAAAGTTTGATTCTCTCCATCATTATTATTTTAATTATTTTTAATTTTGAACAGAACATAAAGAAAAGAAAGATCTCCAAATAAAATTTTTTAAGAAGAAATGCTTTTTTGAAATCTTAATTATATTTAAATATATACATTATAAAGAGTTTCACAAGACATTTACTAGCACAGGGATAGGAATAAATTAACATAAAATAAATTTAGAATTATGGAATGATAGAATGGTTTGGAAGGAACCTTAAAGACCTTCTTGTTCCAACCATGGGCAGGGGCACCATCTACTAGATCAGGTTGCTCAAAGCCCATTCAACCTGACCTGGAACACTACCAGGGAACAGACAGCATCTGTGAGCTAACTGTTCCAGTGTCTCACCACCCTCACAATAAAAAATTTCTTCCTAACATCCAATGTAGACCTACCCCCATTCAGTTTAAAGATAATCCTGTTTGTCCTATCATCCTTGGGCTCCCCAAAGATGGATGAGCCTCTGGTCAAGGCTGGCCAGTTGGAAATGGTGGTAAATCCTCTGTGATAACATATTTTAGAAAAAAGAAGAAGAAAAAAAAAAAAAAAAACCAAAAAACCAAGCACCTCACAAAAGTTTGTGCATTTTTAAGAAAACGGGGGAAAAATTTATCTCTACTTCCCATCAGCCAGAAACATTCATGCATTTCCTGAGCAGCAGGAGTTCAGCACATGGAGCAGTCACTCCAGAAAGCAAACGCTGCAGATAACAAACACCCCTCCATTCCTCCTCCCTCAGCTTTCACAGCTGAGCTGTCCCACGGTGTGGAAGGGCCCTTTGGTGAGTTTGGGTCAGCTGGCCGGGCTGTGCCCCCTCCCAGGACCTTTCCCACCCCAGCCCCCGATGGGGCCGGGATGTTGGGAGCCGGCGCTGGAGCTGTGCCAGCCCTGCCCAGCAGCAGCCAAAGCACTGGAGGTTATCAGAGGGTTATCAGAGGGTTATCAGAGGGTTATCAGAGGGTTATCAGCTCCTCTGCAGCTGCCAGGGACAGCACAGCACTGCCAGGGCTGCTGGGGAAAGGGAACTCCAGCTCAGCCAGACACAATACACATGCTGGAAATGTTTCAGAAGATCTTTAAAGGATTGAATTTTGAGCGTTTTCAGGCATGAGCCGTATTTTCTAGGCTACCTTCTTGAAGGATGACCAGAAGCTGGAGAAATATTTGGGTTTGGAAGAAGATAGAAACTCTGGTGTCTGGGAGATAGATCTCCTAGTGTTTCCAAACCTGGAACTCATGGTATCATTCTATGATCCTTCCCATTATAACCTGCCACTGTCCAGAATTTGAATTTTTTTTTTTTTGTCCTGATATCAGTTTCATCTTTTTCTTTATATGACTGGCTCCTTAGGGCTACAGAACTTGCTGATTGCAGATTTCTAATCATTGAATGGCTGTATTGACAATAGAGAGCAGTAAGAAGTCAACTTCATTTATATTTAGACAGAAAGTCTTTGGGACAGCAGGAGAAATCCAAGCTTTTGATGAGAAAGCATCCAAACTTAAAAGTGGCTGGCTGAAAATAAGATGCATCAACTCTCTGTAAGTAACATGTTAAATTGCATGGTTTTTTGTTCTTAACAATTCTTCACACAACAATTTTATCGTAGTAGCTGCTGAATACCTGTCACTTAGAAAATTGCTTATAATGTAGTAAAAAATGTGTCTTCTTGATACCCTCTCTTTTCACTAAGCTCCTTTTCTTTCATCATAATCACATTGCCATCTGCAGAATAAACAATTTTGTGCGCTACATTGCCTTTCACTGCCCCAAACCGCTCAGAGTATTCAAATATTCTGAACAACCCTGTGTTGAAAGGTAAGCTTTTCTTTTACATGACAAGTTATATTTTCATAAAATATACAAACCCTACATAAAATTTCTAGGTTTTGATCAACAACTCTGTACAATCTTTCTTGCCAACCTTTCATACAGATCTATCTCTATACAATCAATTCTGTTTCGTTTACTTAGACAATAAATGAATATGACAGTTAAAGACAGTTTAAAAATCTGATATAGAATAGTTAAAAAATGCATACATTGTCTATTTCTGTGTATGTCTGCTGCTCTGTGATGCAATAAACTATAATGTATTCACTAAGAAACTTTGAGTTTCAGTATCAAAATGACAGAAGGTTTTTATTACCAGAGGTTTTCGGCACATCCAAGCTTTACCTGAAACAAACCCCATTAAAACCCCTCTGAGTGAGACATATATGTTCTTTTCACATAATTAAAATTGGTGAAAAAAATAATAATAAAAATAGCAGTCCAAATAGAAACCATTTTTTTTTCAACCCTTAAAAATTATGGGATAAATCAGGAAAATTGGGCCTGCATTTTGCTAATGGCTTCCACAGGTAACCTTAAAGCAATATCGGTGCCTATTTATCAGATATATTACTGTTTACAACACTCATTAAAGTTGCTGGAAATATAGTTAAAGTCAGGTTTGGGTTAATTTTAAAACTGCTGTCTCACAAAAATAGAAACTATTACAAGCTTTTGAAACAGTGAATAAAAGGAAAACACAAATATTTCTTTCAAGACAAAAGTATTTGGTCAATCTTTAAAGACAGATCTTGTGCTGGATGATGAAATTCTTTCAAAATAAATACTTGTTCACTCCTGGAATTTACGGGGAACTACTTAAAGTTCACTCTTGAAGAGTTTTGGTTGCAGTGTAGGTAAAATTATAATAGCTTTTTTTTTAAGAAACATCTTTCAAAAAGGCAAGCTTATTCTCATGATTTTCTTCTTAAGGCACATGTTCCTGCATGGGTTTTTGTTGTTTGGATCCTGTTCTAATATTAGAACAGTAAATATAAAGGTGTTTTAAACAGGTTTTCATTTGCTTGTGTTAGAAGCTGTTTTTAATGCTTTTTTTAAAAGGATCTGTTAGTACAATATAAGATAAAGTGGTTTAATAAAGATTTTATTTTATAGTGCTACTGGTAAGTGGAATACCTATTCATTAAAAGAAACCAGATAATATTTCTCAATTGCAAAAGACAAGTGATATAAAAAATATCCATGTGACTTCCTACAGACAGTTCTTTATAGGTTGGTAACTTCTTCATAACTGTGTTTCTAATGGACCAATACAGAGGAATCTATTTAACTGTTTCACAGTCTAATTAGATATGGCATTTGTCAAATGTGCCTGATTTGTCTCTAACAACTGCTAAAATACATATCAGGATACAGGTTGACCAGCTAACAAGAAGAAAAGTCCAAGTGTACTGTATGCTGGCTATGGACAGAAACCACAGAGACTTATAATGTCTGAAAACAGAGCACTATTTATTTTTAATTCTTTTCATAACAAAATTTAGACTATTGGCTAAGTTTTATGGTAATACCACTAGTCTACTCTCTGAAAGAAAGAATGCTTCATCTTGCATGACTTGCTGAGGGCACACAAACAAGATGTGGGGAAAGAAAAGTGGAAAGCTAAGCTCAGCTGTTCTGTAAGAATCAAACTATCAGTGCCATCCCAAAATAATAAGTTTACTACTTGGAATGTATTTTTATTTATTTATTTCCATTTTTGATGTAACAAAAAGTGTGCAAGAAAGGACTTAGGGATGGAAAGGCTGGATGTGTCCTTGGCTGCAGTAAACAAGAGAGGGTGAAGTACAGGATTCTACATGGAGAAAAGCAAGGTGAAAAGTAGGATTTCAAAGCTGGACTTCTGGAGAACTATTTTTCTTTCTTCAACAACATACTTGGAGGAATCTCATGGCTTAGAGCTTCTGTGTTA
This sequence comes from Fringilla coelebs, assembly GCF_963513975.1. Taxonomy (NCBI): domain Eukaryota; kingdom Metazoa; phylum Chordata; class Aves; order Passeriformes; family Fringillidae; genus Fringilla; species Fringilla coelebs. The sequence continues at coordinate 17,887,328 of NC_140033.1, read as the reverse complement.
TTAATATTAATAATATTAATATTAATGTTAATATTCAAACATCACTTCCACTAGATGCCTAATTCTCTGAAGAAAACCCAGCTCTCTGATTACCACTTTCTGCCAATAGACCTTAAGAATGACTTTAACTGACCATTTCCAGAGGGGCAATATCTCTTTTTAAGTTCTCTTCCAGAGAATTTAGTCATTGGCCTCTGCTTGTATTACCACACAAAGGTGCCAATTAATGTCATTTGCAATGTGAATTCTCAGTCATTAGAACTGAGACTAAGCCCAGGAACTCATTTCACTCAGGGCATTGAAAAGATGTCAGAGGGTAACAATTTCTGTCACAAGTGATCTGATACAGTTGAGAAGAAGTGACCTAGAGGTGTAATGCTCTATCTCATTACCAGCTATGTGGGCCATCCAGCCTATTTAACTTTAATTATTTACTTTTGTATTTTACCTTTTTGTCTTTGCTCAGGAGGAAATGCCTTAGGCATTGAGTAATGCTCAAAGGCAATTGAGCTATTTTATTTTAAAATGTAATATTGGGTCTGTATGTTAGGGGAAAGAAAGCCATGTTACTCATTCTTCTACCTTACATATATAAATATATGCTATTGACTTTTGCTTTTATTTTGTGTTTCATTCTGTCACCTTTTTATTTTCCTATTCTCAAGATAACAGAGATCTTTTCAAGCATCAGAATAAAAATCTTATAGCATATAAGAGGATGAGTCCATTTGACTAGGGGCATTGTGATTTAGGATTTTGATTTTATCTGAAGAGAGATCTTGACATCTTTATATTCTAGGAGAACCACAAGAATGTGAGTAGTGTATGTGAAAATCTCTGGGATAAGAGGGCTAATTGTAGTCACAGTGTTTTCAAATAATGAGCTCATTCTTCAGCTATTACCATTGTAGCCAGTCATTTCATTGTGTTTCAGTGCTTCAGCATCTCAGGATGCTTCCTACCCATTTTAAGCATTTACAAAACTGCTTTGTTAGTAAAAGCCTGCTGAGTATTGATTAAAAATCTCGAAGACAGAGAGACAGAAAAAGAGGGGACAAAGAAAGTGGGAGGGGGAAGGGGAAAGAGAAGTCTTCAAGAACCAAATCTAACACAAACCCAGTGAAATGCATAATCTTTTGTACAGCATAGCAGTGAAATATACATTGAAATGGCTATGTCAGAATTAGAGTGGGTTAAACTTTACACAGTAAATATTCTGGAAATGTAAACTGGAGGTTAATTTCATGGAGGTCAGCTCAGCAAAGATTGTTTTAGGTTGGGTAGGGGTGTTCATCTAGAACTACTCCCCTAGTCACCTTAGTTCTACCTACATGTATATGCATAGCAACAGGTACACTCTTCTTTCATTTTTCTTATGGTCTTCACTCTTATTCCTAGAAGACTGAGGAATATAAAAAGAAAATATAAATCAAAATTTTGTATTAAGAATGTCAAGGATCCTTGGGTCATCTCAATTTGTAGTGACTACAGGACTTGGAGAGATTCGTGCATTCAAATATCCTTTAATTTCTTCAAATTAAGAATTATTCATTTATTCAAGACCTAAGGAGTCAGGAGAAGGATTTAGTTGTGTCACCAGGATGTTGTAATTTTCTCTGGTTAAACACAAACATTAATGGTTTAGGAACACCTAATAATTTTTTTGTAAAACTTTTGATACCAAAGATATTAATGTAAGATTATAAATGTAGTCAGTTATGAAAAAAAATATTCCTTCTTTCAGGTCTTTCAAGGATGATTACAGAGTTATAAATATAAATTTAAAATGTGAAGTTACTAATAAATGCAACTTTAATAGTTGGGTAGGATCTATTTTAGGGCATAATTTAAATGTATAGAATTGTGGTACAGTTTGTTGCAGATACCTGTTATTGACAGCATAGGTGGAATAATCTTTAGATTGCTTACATGATAAAAATATCCCCAAACTAAATGCAGCTATACCTCTTCAGAACAGCATATGCAAATGTCACCCATCTGATATGTTCTATTGATACTAAGCCATGTCTTTGTTAACAGGAAAGGAAAATATTCTTCTCTTTCTTGTACTGATATCAGTACCCCATTTCTGAAGACTCAGTTGTAATTGCATGACTCATTTGTCACGCCGCTAATGCAGAAGTATTTTCATCAGTTTTAGGTCATTGTCTTTGACAACAGAGCAAAGAAAATGAGGTGAATGGAGTGTGGTCAAAGCTGAATGGAGATTGGTCAAAGCTTATTCTGTTTAAGTTTTTTCTTTCTATATGTAAAAAGTACACAATTCTGTATTATATTGCTATGAATTTGCCTAATACAAACAGAAATATATTGCATTTGTAACAGAAATATAGAACACAAAAAAACTCATCAAATGTATTACTGTGGTTTAAAAAGTTATTCAATACTAAATCATCAGCTAATGTGCTGAGTGTACAAATAGAAAATAATGTGACTTTATTTAACAATAAGCCTTTTTTTTATATATATTTAGTGATGTTTCATATTTTACATATAAGCACACCAAGAAATACAGACAGGTATTACAACTAATAAGAGGCACTCTATTGAGTAAAATCAATTTTGCAAGTATCTGAGTCTTATCTTATATTTAGATAGTATAATTAAAATTTACCATCTCAGAAAGAAAGGAAGTTGTATAAGCACAAGCATAGTGAAATTTTATGTGTGCTCTTTTTCAGGGCAGTTTTGACAGAAACATGGAGAATGTAAACATATCTATTTTGATTCTGCATAAAATATGCATGTCAGTATTTTCCATTGAGATTTCTACTGAATTTTATGACACCTTTGAATGTCAAAGTACATCTATGAACTAAAAAAATAAACAAAAAAGGAATACACTTTTGACAAGTCCTCCAAATTTGGCTTTCCTACAATTTGACCATCTGTTTGTGCTGGACCTGGATTCCTCTGATACTGGCAATAGCCAATATTGTCTCAGGTGGTGAATGCAAGAGAAGAAATGCTAACATAAGGTAGTAGGATGCTCAATCCAGCCAAGCAAAGCCAAAACATAGTACATAAAAGCAATTACAGTTTCTCTTTTATGCACTGAAATTTGAGAATGGCATTTTAAATATTTTAGTAACTTACATTTTTTAAGGACTTAGTAAAAATTAGTTAAATGTCTTTAGGCTAAAAAGAGATAAAAAATAATATTGAGTTAGGTGAGTAAGAAAAATGTCTATGCCATAAATTTAAGTGCTGAACTTAGTTCTAACAAAAAGGGGAAAAAATTCCCTTGATAGTCAACAGACCTACATCCGAAAGGATGTTTAGAACATATAAATTAATTTGTAGGTGCCTGCCTTATGTGTTTTAAAATGCTCTGCATAGTCTTCAACATAGAAAACTAGAAAATTGATGTCAAATATTCTAATCTCCTGACAAGAAGACCCAGTTGTTTTTAATCTATACTTTTTTGGCTCTCTACACTTTTTAGGAAGTGACTATGGAAACAGGTTTTTCAAGAAACTCAACTGCAGAGATAGTAGTGAACTTGCAGAGAAGTTGTTTTACCTCCCATGTCCTGTAAAGCTGATGAGTCCTGCATAGTAATGCAGGTCCAGAACATCTCTTTGTGGTGAAGCTCTGTGTTTTGTTCTACTCGAGACAGAACTTTTTTTGTATAAAATTTTAACCCTGATATGCCATCAGTCAAAACAAACCATATGCAGAGATGGATGTGGACATATGTTTTTGTAAATTCTATGATCTAAGTAATGTAAAGAGAAGCTTCAGACCTTTTCAGGCTGAAAAACAAAAAAAAAAAAAAGAGAGAGAAAGAGAAAGCATGTACAAAGAAAAACAAAATCTAAACATTCCCTTCCCTACCCCCACATTAAAGCCAGGGAAAAAAGGAAAAAAGATCCAAACAAAGTACAATCTCTTCTCCGTAGACAAGCTCTGAAAAAAGTTACCCTCCTTAATGCATTAGTGTTGAAACTAACCCATAATTATGGTTTCCACTCAGTAGATTTTTTTATAGTGCTCCATTCAGGTTTTCTGTTATAGATATAACAGATTCCAATACCTACAGCTTTTTAAGGGTAAGGTTTAGGATTCAGTACAATGAACTGAAATGACATTTAATTACTGATGTGCAGCCATTCAGTTCAGCTAATTATGATCCCTGGAGTTTAGTCATCATATGTAATTAACTTTTACTTTCATAAAAGCTTAATGTGCTGAAAAAGCACCAATGGCTGTGAATGTTACACTTCGAGATTTCTGACAGAATTCAAAATTAATTCTAAAAGACAATTTTTCTTACTAAGTGTTAATATAGCCATCTGCTCTAAAACAATGTAAATTTGTTTTAATAGGAGCATATCATCATTTCTTTTTTTAATTTTTATTTCATGGTCACACTAACTCCAGTATAAACAAGTGGGCGAATAATTCAGCTCTGGACAAGCAATCATAATCTATTCAAATAAAACCAGCAAAAAGACTGATAAGTAATATTTGAAAGGCCAGTTCATTTTTTGTTCAGTTTTTGTTTTTCCCTTTAAGAAAAAAAAAAGAAAAACAATACTTGAAACCACTGCAATTATCAGAACTGAATTGGATTTGTATTTCTGGAACATCTTAGTAGTAATTATGAAATATAAAGATCTATATATATAGCTAGTTACCAAAACTAATGATTTTGTAGCAAGCAGGTTCACTACTTCATGTGTATTTAGTCAGGCTTTGCTGACCCTTGTTGGAGAAAAGGGTAAATAGATCAAAGTTCTGAAGTAAAATCAGAGAAGAATTGTATCCAGAATTGTATTCCCATCAATCTGTTGGGCTTAACAGGACAATTACAACACAATTAAATTTCTATGATACAATAGTGAAGTGAAGGGACTTGCCAATTAGCTTTCAGTGAACCAGGGTACAAAAGCACTGTCACAGTTTGGTGAAACTGTTTAATCAGACTAAAATAATCCCTTTGCCTACAGATCTATGTTACCTATTTACAGCATGCTGTTATATACACAGGTTGATACAGTGCAACCCTTGAGAATCCAAAGCATGTTTGTGAGGGTTATCGCTCATCATTAAAGTTACTTTAACAAGGTTGGTTGCAGTGGCAGAGCTCAAGCTCAGACAGTGGAGGCAACAGGCATTTGGTCACTAGGCTGACACTGAAACCAGCTCAGCTCAGCTTCAGCAAAAGCAAGCCCAGACCTGCCCTGACACTGCATTCTCGGGTCAGGAGTACATACCATTGTGTACAAAACAAATGGCAAAATCATTTTTGCTGAGCTATAATGTAGTAGCTGTATTGCCTTGCTCTGTGAGGAATCATGGGGTGACAGAATAGAATGGTTCTAGCCAAAGGAAAAAACATATAAAGAAGATTGTTATAAAAATTATATCATTTATGAACCTTTTTATAAGCCACAGAACAACGTTTACAAATTCAAGAGAACATGAAACAGGTCAAAGAGGAGTCATTGCCAATGGCAGCATTATGATGGAAATGATGAAAGTTGAAAAGTTTCTGGAATATTCTGATACCCTTTCAGTGACCTAGTGACAGCGCAGAAAATGAAGATGATTCAAGACACCACAGGATAAAAGGGTTAGACAGAAGTTAGGTCTCACATACCCCAAAAAAATTTTCTTGTGTATTTATACTGTTGCAGATTTATCTTAGAAATGAACTTACATTCTATTAAAAACTGTAAAATTATGATTGCATCTACAAACAGGAATTTCAACATGAATGAGATTCTGCTATGAATGTCCACGTGAAAACTTCTGAAGAACTCCTGAACCTCATAGTTGTGTGGTAGGCTTAATGTTCTTAGCGTCAGGCTTAAAACCTGGGTTCAATTTAGCATCTGTTGAATCTTAACATCTATCAGTGACACTCTAAAATGCTATTTTATCTGTTATAATTGGATATATGATATCATCATTTGTGATGTTGACCACATTCCAGTATGACTTAACCTAGTCAACTTGGCTAGCTTAGTGGACCAATGACATTAAACCTGAGAAAACTCTAATCATGCTCAAATGCTGTATTTCATGCAGCAGCTGAAAAGACAGAACTTAATCCATTCTACTCCAGTGGGAGCATTATTATTATTATTATTATTATTATTATTATTATTATTATTATTATTATTATTATTATCATCGTCATCTTCATCATCATCATTATCCTTATCATTATCATTAGTATTAACATTAATATTATTAACATTATTAACCATCATTATTATTACCTATCATTATCATTATCATTATTTTATAGGAGAGCAAACAAACCAGTGCAAGACTTGGTATTGCTTTCTCATCACATTCCCTTAGTAAAATATACTGGCTTGTTTAATTTCTGCTTTACTAAATTAATTGTTATCTAATAGGCTTAATAGCTCTCCCTTATGGCAGTTTTAGAAGTGGAAGTAATATTGAGTAATTCTAGAATAATCACTGGGAAGCAGTACTTTAATATTTTTCTCTGTTACATCAGTCACTATAGTAATAAAACTAATACTGAACTGTATTTATTTTCTCTATAGTTTAATATCTATCTGTTAAGGCAGTTCCCATATTAGATTTATTATCCTTAATGTCTTAGACATTCCACCAAAAATGTATATCCTTAGACCCTTTATAGTTTTTCCCTGAGTTCTATTGATTTCTGCAGGGTTTTTTTTATGAATGCAAAATTTTATTTTCTGTATTTTCCCTTATATTTACCACATAAATGCCACATACTATTTTTTAAATTTCAGGATTAAATCTTAGTTAATTAGCAAGACTATGCTTCGAAAAGAGAAAAAAAATGCAAGGCAAAGTCTATTTGGGACAGTTTTCTAAACCTCTACCATTTTCAATGTACCTATCTTATCTGCCTACCTGCCTGGGCCAGAATTGATCATATCCAGGACATCAGATATGCTTACTATCTTTCTGCACCACATTGCTGCTGCTATGCATTGTTTGTATCTGTGCAGTCTAGTTTACAGGCTTGTCTTCTGTGTCCCCAGAGGTGTCTAAGCCTTAAATGACAGAATTTGAGGTCACACTTTATTGAACAAATCTCCATTAATTACTTCCAGCAGACCACTTGAATCAGCAGCCTTCCACAGTCTAATGAGATAAATTGTATTGAAAGGTCCTGCACGAATACAGAGGAGGAAAGTTCGGGATGATTTGTCATCTCTACTAATTAAAAGTGATTGTTTTTCCTAGGTCTCAAATAAAGCCAATATCTTAATACAAAGATATTCTACTTTAACTAAGGTTTGGGATTAGAACGAATAGTCTCTATCAGTTTTTACCATAGCATTTTAAACTGAATTTGATGCAAGAACCACTCAGTACTGTTTTATCTAAACTGCCTAACACTCAGGCAGTGATTTGAAGTGAATAAGTGAATACCAACAGCTGTACACAAATGATAGAACTTAAAGAATGACAGAATTATGCAAATTATATTGAAAACCTATATTTTTTATTTGTTGAGTGCCATGTTGAAACTACCATGTTCATGCAGTAAAATCTGAGGAAAAGAGAGAGGGATACATTCATTAAGGCATTCATCTTCTGAAACCACCACTGCGCATATTGAGCCTCTACTTCCAAGGAATGGCTGGGCTTTGCTTGCTGATGGGAAGTAGAAAATATACATTTCTGGTTTTCTCTGCTTCCACACACAGTCTTTGCTTTTCTTTATTAAATTGCCTTTATCTCAACCCATGAGTTTTTTAATCTTATTTTCTCCCCCATCCCTGTGAGGAAAGGGAGTGAGGGAGCATCTTGATAGGCACCTAGCAGTCAGCCATGGTAAGTGCACAACAGAATTCATAAGCACAACTCTCCCTGTTGACTTGCTATTAAACTGATTATATGGATTTTTCTGTATGGCAATACCATCTGTCCAGTAAGGTTTAAACCGAAATGCATGAGAAAAAGTGATCTTTAAAGATCCAAAGGACATTTCACTGAGAGCAAATTTCTTTATTTTGGCAAAACTCCATCCCGGGCAATTATGTCTGGACTGCTTAAGTTCCACCTATAATTTTAACTGGATATAAAATTCTATTTTAATTCCCATCTGCACAGTAACTGCATATTATGGGGCAAACTATTTTATCCAGTGGCAACTGGGATGATAAAGGAACCTACCATAGCACGAAAATATATCTTAGTTAATGAATATTACCATCTTGAAAGAGTTCAAATGAGTAAACTGCTTAGATCAAAATATTCTCCAATGCCCTGAAGAGCATTAAGCGAAATCTGGTTTTATGTGAATAACAATTATTTTTGATCTTTCAGTCTCTACTATGCTAAGATGTCGTTCAGAAGTTAGTGAATATTAGTGGTGGGACCCTGACAATAAGTCAGGGCTGCAGAAGGGGCTCTCAGGGTGAGACTGGCTCCAGCTCTGTATAGAAAGCTTGTGAGGGCAGCCTTGCAAAGTGGAGATCCAGCATCCTCTGGTCTTGAGCACTCCCTGTAAACACCCTGAAAGGCATCTGGGTACACACTAAGTGGGTGAAACAAACAGTATACTGGTGCTAGGTGTCTCAGAGAAGCATAGGTGTTAGGATAATATACTTATTTTATATCCATTACAATGAGATTTATATATTCTTTGCTTGCAAGCACAGATCGGTGAAAACTTCTTAGTCCTACCCTGCCTGTATTCTGACTCTGGCCATAGGCAAAGAGATACCAGTAACACTCTTACTAGCTGAGAAGAGCCTGCCAGCCCATTGCTTTGTCTTCCCCAAGATGTCACATTGTAGAAGCTGGACGGGCCTACTCTGCAAAATAAAGCTTATTGCCTCTGTGAGGTATTTCTAAAACAGAAAAAAAGTTTGTGATACTTTGAGCTGCAGTCCACTACTGGAGCAACAGAAACACCTAATTTCTTACTGCAGAGTGAAAAACATCTGGAAAAATGAAGCATCGTCACCTATACATCAACACATATGAATTCCAACTACACTGAAAAGAACACATGATTATGTGTTTGCTTTAGAAATCATTCCTTTTTCCAGCATTTGGTGTATTTGGATTTTAATTACCTTTAGCTCAGTTACGGCCAAACCAAGAAGACCCAATGATGGGGGCTGAAGACGGGAATATGCTTCCAAGGGTTTTGTGAAGTTTTACTCCTTGAATAAATTGTAGACTGGACTAGATAGGGGCAAAGTTTGACCTTCAATCTGAACTCTGATTCTTTAATCATCTTTATCCTTTTCTGGACTTGAAGGGGAACTGAAGGGATGAGCACACACAATACAAAAGATGTATACTTTTCTAAAAGGTATATAATAGGAAGTATTTGCTGCAATAGGAGAAAAACTGCCAGCAAAATCTTGTCCTGATAAGGTGAGAGGAGACTTCAGACTGCTAAGGGAGCCAACCAGTAATATTTTCTAGTAATGTGCTTTTGTAGGTATTGCTATCAATGAGTGTTCATGACCTTAAAGAACCATTTCTAAAGCGTGCAGGAGCAGGAGATTATATTCTATGATGATTATGTGTCACTTCCAAGTTAAGCCATCCTACAATTCTGTAATTAATGAGACTGTTCTGTTGTAGGTAACATGGACTGTTAAACTGTTAAAACAGTAATTAACAATAAATTCTTAGTTCCACACAGAAGATGTAGTGTCTTTTCCCCATAACAAAATCTGGATTAAAGGACCATAGACACCTATAAGAACTGTAGTTTATCTCTGCCAATCCTTTCACCTAGACACACCTCTCTTAAATCATGTTATCCCAGAATAAATTTTCAGTTATTACTGTTTGAATTTACTAAAATCAGTCACCTCAACTCTGAGTAATCCTCCACTGATTTTTTTTCAGATTTTCCTAAGATTTATCTTCTTTTCTTGTGTTTAATAGTTACTCTCCCATGTATCAGTTCCCATACCTTCTTTTCCTTTTCAGCAATTAATTTTATTTTCCCCTGTTCTCCTGTATTAAACAGTCTGTGCACTAGATTACAAGTACAGCATTATTTTATACAGGTAGAGGTATTTTTAATCACCTTGGACTTGCTAGCTCTTACTCAAAGTTACTTTCCCATATTGCATTCATTTATCTTTTTTGCACAGATAAATCTGTATTTGCCTGGTTTACATCACACCAATGTACCACACATTGAAAATATCCCAATATCTTGTTTTGTCTTATTAATAATAATTTTCTTTCATTGTGTTATTTTAGCTCTCTGAAGGCTATTTCCCAAATTATTTAAATTGAGTTAGTTCCTCCTATTTAGGCAACAGAATAGCATCAGGTAAAAATGGTTTTGATAGCATCATTTTCTGAAGCAGATATCTCAAAATCTTGCTCTGAGTTTAAGTGTCATTGAAGCTCCTATTTTTTTCTGGTCTTTCAATGATTCTGTCTTTTCAGTTTTTACTCAAATTGATTTTGTAAAATTTTCTAATGAGAATTATTTTCATTGCACAGACGTTTTGTGAAACTAATAAGAACCTGTCTCAAAAGACGAAAAATATTCACTGAATCAAAATAAATTTTAAGCTAGAAAAAGATATGGAAGCCTATTGAACAAAAAATAATAATGCAATTCCTATGGCATGGAAGTATCTAGTGCCATTGATATCAGTCACAGAGTGGCAAACACGGAAAAGCAGATTATAAAGTGTGTCACAATTTATATGGTTTCGAAAACTAGATGTAGCAAAAATTAATTTGAAATATTTAAAGAACTGCTCGTAGAAGGGATATAATAATTTTTTTTTGAAGAAATGATGAAAAATGGGCGAAATTATAGAAAATTGTATTTGTTCATAAAATGGAAGGAGACTAACTCATTTTTTCTGTTATCCTCACAAATAAATGGGAAAAAATGTGCCCATCCTCAGGAAATAAATTCAGCATCAGTCAGTACGGATTCATCAGAAACAAATATGTCAATAAAATTTAATTTTCTTCTGTGGTAGACTGGCAAAGTTGAGAGTTGAGACTTAGGAAATATTATGTGCTGTAATAATGGAAAAGTTTTTGACAAAGCTATACTTGATATTTGTATGAAAACTGAGAGAAAATGCACATTCATAAATGGGTGCAAGACTAGTTGGAAAAACCTAACATACTGTGATGAAGGGGTCCTTTGCCACCTGAGGATGAGTAAGGTGGCATTTTCTGCTTGTCTGTATTGGACAACAGTTTCTAATTATTTTAATTTGTGGTCTTGGAAATTAACTAAGTAGTCCTTTTATTTTGCTTCTCAATTTTATGAGACTGAAAACTACAAAGGATAAGGAAAGCATTCAAAACCATTTTGATAATTTGGAAAGAGTTTAAAAAAATATTCCAATCAATAGATACACTTAAGTATTGTAATTAGGTTTTAAATGTTATCAGGACTTTGACAGATAATCCCTATGAATTTCCCAGGAGTATATTAGATTATGATGGATTGTCAGCTAGTCTTCTGGAATGGAAACAGACTAATATACTTGATTGTCACTAGAGGGTATTACTCATGACACCACTATCAGCCAGATGGTTAAAGGAAGAGGAAAGTATCTCTTCTAATCTTGCAAACTTATAAAGACACCTACAATGTTGAAATGAAGTTGCCATGAAAAAATGTCTCAGGCACATAACTCATATGAGAGAGAGAATGAGGGGCAGAGAAATATTTCAATCAAATCAGGAGATCATATCTGGAAGTCCTGAATGTTTCAACATTGAAATATTTTTATCCAATTTCTAAAGATTTCCTATTGTTGATTACCTTTTAACCTATGGAGACTAGAGGTGAGCAATCATATTAAGGTGACTTGCTAACCTTCAAATAGCAGTGTCAAAAGATCAGCTAAATTCAGCTTTGAAGAGCTTTTAAAGAGAAAGTGGCTGATGCTTTGAAAACAGAAGAAAAAAAATAGGTTGTATGCTAACTTCAACCATAAAAAGAAGCAAGATGAGTTGAGAAGAAAGAAGTTAGCTTGAGTAATACTGTGAAAAAGGACAAATAATTAAAGAAACAATTGTTGCTATTTCTTCCAATATCATTCTTACTTCAAAGTCTTTATGTATTCTTCAGGAAAAGTGAACAAACCCAAGATTTATTTCTTTCAGCTTTACTGTATTGTGTGCTAGGAGGACAATTTATGGGGAAAATAATTTTTTCTAAGTGTAGATAAGTTTGTTTACAGCTAGTTCTAGAAAAGAGCTCTTATTGTAATTAAAATAAAAATGTTTTCCTTCAAATCTTAATGAAAACCTGTGTCCCATTTTTGCAATCAATTCTTCTTTAAAGAATCAATAATTGGAAAGCAAAGATGGCTTTCATCCTATCTTACTTTGGCCACATAAACAGTCACTTGTTTTGTGGTTCATTTACTCAATCAGTTTCCAGGGCTCTTGATGACTTTGTACAATACCTGCAGAGCTGGATGTGAAGCACAACGAAAGCAAAACCAATCCATATCCTTTGGGAAAGACAGTGAGAATATTACGTGTACATATAAGAGTACTGTGTGTCGCTGCCTGTTCAGTTAAAAACCTGAGGTTGTGGTTTAATCTGATGTGAAGACATTTGGATCCATGTGTCTAGACATCAGTACCCAGAGACATGTCTGAGGTCTAAACTTTGATTTATAGTGAGTAGAAATCTAGTGGAGGAAGTTTAGAGAGCAATTTAGCTGGGCACCTGGCAGATGCTGAATCTTTGTCTAGACCCATGGAATGGATTGACCAGTGGTGAGGACGTAAACATGTGTAGAAAGCTAAATCTGGACAATTTAAATCCTGAATTCAGCCTGGCCTAATCTGTAATTAAATTTAATTTATGGAGGTAGGCATGTACTGAGAAACAGTTGCTCTCACAGAAGAGGAAGACATTCTAACAAACTGATATTTGCAGGGGAAAAAAACTCAGATCACCAACTTTAAATATATATTGACATCTAAAAATTTAACTGGTGTCGTGGCATCACTCTACAAGACGCTAGTGCAAAACCAGACAAGAATAACTAGCCCAGAACAGAGTAAGGGAAGTCAGAGAGATTGATTTGATCTTCACTGTCATATTGCCAATGACTGTATTGGAGCAGAACTAATTTTGGCTGAAATAGCTCAACTTAGCAAGAAGGTTTGGATAAGGTGTACCTATTTAATAATAGTGATTCATACACTAAAAACACAAGGATGTGATTCCTAGGAATGATCTGTCCTCAGAAAAAGAACTCTTGATATAAGCAACACTTATATATGTAAGCTATGCCTTCATCCATTTGTAGTCTTAAACCCCCCTGTATTAGCTGCACACCTGCTATGTGTAGAACAAGGATAGATCCTATGAAGGACAGCTTCATACTTTTAAAGAGAAATGTTCTTTCTTTGCTTACACTCCTGACAGTGAAAGTAGATGAATTTGCCCTAATCCTGAAGTGATTTCTTCATGGTAGTAAGTCACAATAAGAACATTGTCTTACTCTTATGCCATTTCAACATCTTGACTACTAGTTAAGGGCAGTTCATGTCCAGTCAGCTTGGAAGGAGGATATAATCATCAAGATTTGCTTAGAAAGGAAAACCAACTATTACCCTCAGTACAGCAAAGGAACATGATTAGGCACTACATATTGCTTTTTAATTTGAAGCTTTTAATACCAAGAATGCATCTGCATAAATCTCATACTTTGGAGATTATTGCCACTTTGTCTAGCCATTCTTTTGCTTCAGAGATGAGCAGCAGCCAAGGCAGATGGGTGGACTGAATAAAAATATTTTTACAAGGAGCTATATTGACTTTTACTAGCCCAGTACTATTCTTCAGGCTCACACCAATGACAGAATTTAACACAGAGCTTAGCTGGGCAATATTTATTTCCAGAGGGTCTCTGGACATGTGCAAAATCACATTAAACTGGAAGCTTAGAGCTCTTATTCTAATTCTAATTTCTAGCAAAGTTTATTTAATTTGGAATGTCAAAACTAATTTTTGGTTGTTTCTTTAACATTGATTATTTTCTGTACTTGTTTTATGCAATCTAAAAGTTTCATCTAAGGTTCACATTTCATCACTCATAGCCTCTGCAAGTGAATTGCAGACTCATTTTAGTAAACATTTAAAATTATATATCTGATGTTAGTGAATTTACTGTATAGTTGAATGATGAGGATTTCTAGAATTGTGGTCATCCACATGACAGCAGCTTTCTGTATGTCATAGAAATAGATAAAAGTTATCACAGTTTTGCTAGACATTTGAAAGTATTCTGCAACCCTCTGTGTTTTCTGCCTCTCTATCTACAGCCAAGTGGATAATGATAAAACCGTTCTCTCTTAAATGCAACTTCTAGAATTAAGAACTCTTAATGCAATAAAGAATTAAAAAAAAATCTATGGAAATAGGTGATTTACACAGAGATTTATAATTAATTTTGTTTTCTTTAATTTAAAAATAAATTGATGGAACAAATTTGTGTTAATGAAGAGAATACCAAACATTCATTTCCTAGGTTCAATTTCATTCTAAACTAGCAAGCACTTAACACTGTCAGCCCCTTGTGCTTTTAACTGAATAAAGGTCAGATAATCAGACATCTGAAAGGACAGCTCATTTATCATCCTTTGATAAATGTGTCAGTAGCTAATCTTTAGCAGTGGATGATAACACTACACAATGAAAAGTTAATGGATTCAAAGCACTGAATTTACCACAACATGGATGTAATGATGCTGTAGAGCAGAAGTTCAATTTTATTCCCTATTTTATACAAAATTATATTTTTGTCTGAAAGCTTAATTACCACAATCTAAACTTTATTCTGATAAATTGTGTTCCACAGAGGACAAGAATGATATTGATAAAAAATTGTAATTATAGAACTGATTGAAGTAATATTTCAACAATCTAATGTAGTATTTCTATCGTATCAAGCTAATTGCTGAATCATCACCAGTTTAAAAATTACTGCTAAATGTCTCTTGCTACAAGTTTATATATACCATTTTAGTAGCACATATTCTCATCTGTATCTCATCTATGATTAATCTGAAATCAAAATTAGTATAGTCATCCCAGACCTAAAACTGAGAGTGAGAATATGTGTCTGCTTTAGGCTGTAACTTGTCGTCATCCTTGTACAGATATTTGAAACATTCTAGGCATCTCAAATGACCAAAAGCATAAATCCAGGTCATTGTTCATTGGTTTTCTCAAAACTTTATTATTTTTTTTAATCTAGTTTTGTAACTATCATAAAACATAGAAAAGAATAGTGCTGAAGAAGATGGGTGGTAAAGAAAAATGAAACACAGGACTTATTAGATTCTTATATTCCTTAGACTGATACCAGAAAAAGAATGTCTAACATATAATTTTATATTACTTGATGAACACAGCTGGTCTCGACCTCCGTTTTCCTTTATTTTTATTTCTTTACAGAAGTTCATGGCAGAATCACACAAATTATTTTTTCTAGAACTCAGATTATGGCAATTTTGGTTAAAACACTTGAAGTTTATTGGTCTGCTGCTCAGGCTGGAGGACCTCCAAGGAAGTATATGGTATTCTCTTATATTCTGCTGAGATTGAAAAGATTTGGGAAGGTCCCATACAGGACAAGGATAAGGATAGACACAATATCCTATGTTTTGGTGGTTGAAAACACACTGAAAGAAGTCTGGAGAAATTTATACCTTGCCCCCTCACAATCACATTTTTCCTCAGAAGGGAACAATCTAGACCTAAGTGGTTTCTGTTCTTGTTTACAGTATGAATCAAGAAATTTTAGATTTATTGCTTTACTTTAAAAAGGCCAGAGAAAAATACATGTCTTATCCGTTAGTCTATGAATTGGCTTTATCTCCTTAATTCTAAAGAAGATTCAAGTAACTATATCTGCCTTGCAAGGTAGTTTAGTCAGCACAAAGAAGAATGTGGCTAGAGTTCATATCTAATGTTTCAAATATCCTAGTAACCACTTTTACCGAGTTGTCAGGTATATTTTTCATTGTAATTGTCAGGTATATTTTTCATTGTAATTGTTCATAAATATATTGTGGAAATCAGAAATATAATTTCCTGGCAGTATAATTTTCAGGTATCATTGTCATAAGGGAAGCATAAAGAAAGTTTATTGCACATTGTGTATCAGTCTTG
Organism: Fringilla coelebs; assembly: GCF_963513975.1. Classification (NCBI taxonomy): domain Eukaryota; kingdom Metazoa; phylum Chordata; class Aves; order Passeriformes; family Fringillidae; genus Fringilla; species Fringilla coelebs. Next base: position 17,871,187 of record NC_140033.1, on the reverse strand, counting down.
CAAAGTCTTTGTTTGGATATTTGAGTCAAACAGTAGAACAGGAACTTTCTTTTAAAAAAAAAATTCAAGAAACAAGAAAAAAAAAAGAATTAGATATTCTGATTGATCAGATTTTTTTTTTATTCCAGGTAGCTTAGCTGACACCACTAGTGTATATAGAAAAGAAGGCTCGAGACCATTTACAGTAAATTTAGAAATATTAGTGATTAAAAAATATTTTCTTACAGTGCCTTTATTATTTAAGTGTCAATATTTCAAACAATTTGCCATGATAGCTATTACTCAAAATAATGAACTTCTATAATATTAGAATAAAAATTTATATGAAAAATTTTTACCCAGTATCTGGAGCTACTAATTAAGACCAAGTGGACAACATTGGAGTAGATGAATAATACAAAAAAGCTAGAGAATAATTTATCATCACATGAATACCCTTCTTCACAAGTTTTTTGAGAGCAATACAAAATGCTTGCTTAATGGATTTTTCTTCTTTCATGAGTATTTTATAGTTGTACTTAATTTTTTTTCCCTATCTCAAATATTTTAATAATTGGACAATTTTCTTATAAATTGTTCTTGGATAATAAATTAATAATATATCATTCAATTGGGAATATTTTTGTGTCATAATGAATGAATATGAATTCTGATTATTGCAAGATAATCATATATGAAATCCGAAATTTTTATTCTAATTAATTTATGGTAGAAATAGGATTCCTATTATATTGCTTAAAGATTTATCCAAAGGACATCAAATGGACTTATGTAAAATTAATCAAAGCATTTAAAAATGTTGATGTTAAATGTATTAAAGAATCAAAATACATGGAAACAAATAGAAAACACAAAAATTATATTAATGGAAAATCATGTGCTTGCTTCAATTGTTTTAGTTCTAATATGATATTATATGAGAGTCTACAAACATAGCAGTGAGAGATTGTGTCAGGAAAACTCCTGTGAAATGCATAAAGTTTTTTTAATATTCAGAGTAGAAAGAAGAATAACTTTAGTGGCACTGGCTTTAGCATAGTCAAGACAGTTCAGACACAATGGCAGACAAAGCATTAAAATTTTGATATTGAATTCTTGGCTAAAAGTCATTAGATAGGGTGTGATTTAAGGAGAAATGTTTCCAAAGTGAAATATTAATTTTCTATTTAATATTTCTCTGTTTACTTTAAAGAGAGATAGAAATTGTAGGAAAACTATTTCTAGGTTCATCCAAATTTCTGGGTATTTCAAAGTTTTATTTTGGTTCCACTACACTACAAATTTTACAAAGGTGACAGTTTCTCATGAAAAATATAGAGATATATTAAAAAAACTACTGCATGACCCTTATTATGTGCATCACATGAAATCTAAGGAAAAGGGTCAACTTCTTTTTTTATTAGTATCATCTTAAAACCTTTAAGTATAAGAGAGTCACTGACTCACAAACAATGGCTGAAATATTGCTTTAAGATACAATTCTGCAACATATCCAGGAGGGCTTTACAAGTGGTCGGTCAGATCTGAAATGTCCTTCAAAAGGTTTAAGACATGCATCCACTCACATATATATTCTATCAAGTCTAAGTACATTAAAATCCCAGTCTTTCACTAGATCTATCTATCAATAGAACTACCAGTGATCTCAAAATGCAGGATGAAAAAGAAAAAAGAAACAGAAAAGCAGAGTAATTTAAAATTTTACATTGTTTTATATGGGAGGTGCCAGATGCAAACTTCTACTTTGTTTTTGTGGGTTTTATATCACCATAGGGCTTCAGTCTGACTCAGAGCCTAAGGATTTTCATAATCATGATGGTTCACATTCACTGAAGAAAACAGATGTTCTCGAAATTCTTTTAAGCAAATGGGTCTGGGATTAGATGATAATAATAGGAACAGTGGGATAATGTGAAAATGAACAAAGCTGATCAAAGATGTTTGTGAGAGACTTGGAAAACATACCATATTTTATCATTACATTTTTTTTTTTTTACAATGAACAAAATGTAAAAAGTACATTTTTGTTGTCTTGTTTCAGATGGATTCTCCCACACAATATTGCTGTTGCTATTGCTATTGTCGTCATTAATGTTATTACTCCTGCTATTGTTTTGCAGATAATGTAATGTAAGATGAAAAACCCAAGAGATTTGGAGATAACCAAAATAAACTCTCAGACCATATTGTCTTTGAAAATACATGTATATCACTTGTGAAGCTATGAAGTGAATAAATTGCAAAGCCATAATGGAAGGAGCTAGCCTCCTAGCTCAAATCCAAATTACTCTCTTCACATCTTCCTTGAAAATTGCTTAAAGGAAAAAATTATCTGTGAAGCAAATTCATCTTCAACCCTAGATGTTGAAATACATGTGTGTCTGACAATGCTTACCGTAGACAGCAATTGGAAAATCAGAGCTTTTTTTTACATTTTTTTTAACTTTACAGCTTTGTCACAGATTTCCTACCACGATGTTAAAATTATATGTTTCTGTTCTCCAGTTTTTCTGCCTTTGGTTGTTCTGATTTTGGATAATTTTTCATTTTTTACCTGAATCCCTGCTCTTCTAAGATTCTCTTGGATGGTTTTCTATCCCTTTAAGTTCTGAGCAATGGAAATGGCAGTTTAAAGGTTTCCAAGACCTTTCCTGTCTCTTTCCAACTCTTATCTACTTTGATCTGAATCTCAGAACCATGGAATGGCTGATATTGGGAGGAAACTTTGCAGTTCTTGTTGTTCAATCCCCCTGTTGAAGCAGTCAGAAGCCAACCAGCTCCCCTGGGTACTTACAGGTGCATCTCTTCAGGACGCATGGATTTATGTATAGATGGTTTTCTTAAGTACTACCTGATCTCATCCTCTTCTACAAGAATAAGTCTTCTATACTCCAGAACTTCCCTTCATCTCCAGGTCTTTGGATTTGAGGAGGAAAAAAAAAAGTTTTGATATAGTAGATTTGAATGCATTCTCAGAAATGTATCCAACAACACCCAGCTGAGTTGATAATGCCCAGTTTTAGTTGATTCTCTTAAGGAAAGAGATTTCATCCAGAAGTACCTTGACAGGCTTGAGGAGCAGGCTGTGCAAATGCCATGAAGTTAAAGAAGGCCACGTTCAAGGCCCTGTGTCTGGGTTGGAGCAGCACCCAATATCAACATGGAATAGGAAAAGAATGGATAGAGAGCAGTCCTATGAAGAAGGACTTTGGTATACTGCTGGATGAAAAGTTGGACATAAGCTGCCAATGTGGGGTTGCAGCCCTAAAGGGCAATCTTTTGCTGGGCTGCAACAAAAGCAGCATGGACAGCAGGTTTGTGCCCTTCTGCTCTTGTGACACCCCAACTCGGGTGCATACAGCCCTGCAGCCACCAAAGTAAGGATGTGAACCTGTTGGAGGGAGCCCAGAGGAAGCAAAAAAAAATGGTCAGAGGAGTGGAGCACCTCTCCTATGATGATAGGTTGATAGAGTTTAGGTTGTTCAGCCTGGAGAAAAGTCGGCTCTGGGCAGACATTACAGCACCTTCCAGTACCTAAATGGTGCCTACAAGAAGGCTGAAAAAGGACTTTTGAAAAGAGCAAGTAGTGACAGGACAAGGGGGCATGAATGGCCTTAAACTGAAAGAGGGCAGGTTTAGATTAGAGAGTAGCAAGAAATTGTTTACTATGAGGGTGGTGAGACCCAGGCACAGGTTGCCCAGAGAAGCTGTGGATGTCCCTATGCCTGGAAGTGCTCAAAGCCAGGTTGTGTGGGGCTTCGAGCAAGTGGGTCTAGTGGAAAATGCCCTTGTCAATGGCAGGAACTGGGAACTAGACAGTCTTTAAGGTTTCTTCCAACCCAGCCATTCTTTGACTTTGTCATTATTCTCTGATACATAGGAACTCTACAGACTTCTATATTTCTTGAAAATATTTCTTGAAAATATTTATTTATGAAAGGATGTTGCAAGACAAAGTAAGCCAAAAAATTTTGATTCCTCCCAACTGCAGGAAGCACATAATTCCCTGAGGTCTCTCTCTTCTTGGGAATATCGCAGGAGTAAGCTGTTGTATAGTGAGAAGGCAATACTTTCTACCACAATGTTTTCTTCTTGAGAGAAGAGTTATGACAGGTATGCTGCAATTGAGTGTGGGTTTGTTGTAGCTTAAGCATGTATTGGCTGGAGTTTGCACAGAAATGCAAAACCAGACAGATGTGTTGGAATTTCCACTCAAAAACTAGATGAATGCAGGCAGCAATCTTTGGAAGGACTTAAAACCTAAAACCATACACAATGTGATCCAGAAGAAGCTTTACTGATTAAGAAGTTTTACTGGTGAAGGTCAGTCACAATCAGACTTTCAACTGACTAAATAATAGATTTGCATCCCTTGCACTCCTGGGCTTTGAGGTTCACATGTAATTTATGTTGGATTTTAAAATTCATTAATACTTTTGTGAATCTAAATCTAAGGACATAATTTTTAATGCTTTACTTTTCTGGGCTGCAAAGGAAGAAGTTTTTAGCTTGGATTTTTTCATGGCTTCTGCTACTGTATCTCCATTAACAAGGATGAAAGAAGAAAGTTTGTAGAGTAATGATATACATTACTTAAAAAGTGATGACTAAACATTTCCACTATAATTTTAAGTCACATTTGATACAGCTGTTAAAGAGATGATAATTTCACTTGAGGAACATTTTTTTTTTTTGCTTCTGGCTTTGTCAGCTAGTTTTATCATTGTCATAATTTATATGTACTTCAAGCAGGATGTCATTTGTAGCAAAGTTACTTACCTCAAACATTTTATCTGTCACTTTTTGCTGTGCCCAAAATATTCTTCATTTCAGAAAGCTTTTGATATGCATGTGATTGCTAATACAAAACCCTTCTGGTCCTCCAAATATGTGTCTCACACCTTTGCCAAAAACCAGGATAATTGCCATTGTCAGTCTCAAGTAAATAATTTTTGGTTTTGGTCAAGTATTGGGCTATTTAGCTATTTAACAGAACTGGAAAATATTTTGTGCAGTATATGACTCCTTTACAATGTATTTGTGCTTCTAACATTTAGCAAATAGAAGCTATTTATTTACACTGAGATGAATTTCATAATGTGAGATTCTAATTGAGAACCAAATGTAAAATGGATTAAATCAAAAACTACAGATATCCCTAACTGTCCATGACTAGATCTACATAGATATACTTAGCTGTTCTTAGGTTACTAGCACACACATGCTGGTAAATAATTAATTTAACCCACTAATTCATTGGTGATACACAGTAACTTTTGAACTGTCATTTTCAGCATGAGACACACTTGAAAAACTGGATGACTGAGGCAACTCTAACATACTAACTAGTTCCAGCAAACCCAGAATGTGCTAATTACTCATTGGAAAATGCTAATTGTTACATGTAGTAGAATATATAACAAAGTCACCCAAGAATGGATCTGCTGGCCTGTAGAAATGTCACTTTTTGCACAATACATAGAGGCTTCACAAACAGAGGTCTTAGTAACTGCCTCCATTTTTTTTAACAAAATAGGCACAGAGGTATTTATAACACAGATGAGTAGGAAAAAAACCCCTATTTTTCCCTCCATATATTCTTCTACTATATTCCTCTTAATTCTTACATACTATTTGGACTTTTTTTTCATATATGAAATTTATAAACCTTTACAGACATACCAATAAATGGTTTTTGCATTAAAAGTAACTGTCTGATCAATAATGAAGATAATGCCAAAGGTTATTTAGCATTCACAATAGAGTAAGAAGTGGCAAAATTAAAAAATATTTTACTTAGTACCCTTAGTTGTAGCCAAAAAGAATTTCAAAGCATACCTTAAGGCTGTCATGAACAAAATCTATCATGTAAGCAGCCACCTGTGAACAGTTTCTACAAAATTTGGTGGAGGGCATTTATCATTCCTCAATTAAAATGTCAAATCTAATTAGACTTCCCCTCAACACTCTGTGCCTTACACAGTGGTACAATGAGAGAAGGGCTTTCCCTTGAATTACTAAAAAGCAAAGTGGTTATCTGTGAAAGCTCTGAGAGAAGCAAGGGAGCTTTTCTGTAGTACTTCCAAATGCAAGGGAGTTAATTCATCAGCTGTTTACAGCCCATAAAATATCTATGGATTTGATATTTTACCTGGATGAAGGACGCATTCATTCTCATAAGACTCCAGACCAAATTGTTTTGTGATTAGGAGAGATGTGTCCAAGATTCACAGGTTGTTTTGATAGTGACTGGCATCATATATTGGCTCTTTGGCAGAGTGGAGACTTCACTATTCATTTTTTTGTACTTGCTTTTAATCCAGTATGACACATCTTAACAAAGCTAAACACCAAATGATTAACAGTATGTTCTTTCAAAAAAGGTTTTCAAGCATCTTTCTTTTTCAAATAAAGGCTGTTCAGTCCATCCTGCAAATCTAACAGAAAACACAGTGGAAAGCAAAATCCTAAATGTTATTAATAGTGACCTAAACAATTTTAAAAACAAACATACTTAAATTAAAAAATTGAATATTTCATAAAATCTACCACTGTTAGCTATAAGAAATAAACTACAAGATATCAAATCAGTAAATATTCTCTTACTGATTTCCTGAAAAACTGCAAGTGTCACATGCAGATGTGCATAATGCAGTCTAATGATTTGAAGACATGAATCACCATACTAATAACACTGTAGACTGGTCAAATTGTATCTGTGCAAAAATGGAGTTATTCCCTTTCCTTAAATCAATTTAAAATTCAAACTTCAACAATAATGCTTTTATTTAATGGATAAGCCAGAGTAATAATAGAGGTATTACTCCTCTTTTTTTCCTCCCTGTTCCCAACTTCCATTATTTCTAAATACAACAACTGAGTAAGCGAGCTTGGGTTTTTGGGAGGTTTTTTTAATTTCCTATTGCCATTTTTAGAGATACTGTTTTACCTCTGGGGTTTTTTTTCCAAGATTGACTCTCATTTTTATATTTATAAAGTATTGCTAATTGTCAGAAGCCAGTATTACCTGTCTAGGTTATTTTAAATATTCCAAACAATGAGGTTTTAATTTTTAATACCAAATTTACTGTCTGGTGAATATTTTATGTTACATGAGACTTTGACTTTGCAGAACAATATAGCAATATAATGAAATCACAAGACAAACAAAATCTAGCAATTACAATATACAGTTGGATAGTAACACAGATGTGATTCCTATTACAGGTCTCTGTAAGCTCACCATTATGATGTTGGGTGTTCTCAGCCTCCAGAAAGAAGATGTGAGTTAAAGACAACTCAAGCCCTTTGCTCTCTTCAGACTTAATTTTGGTGTTTTTAAAGTTTTTTTTGAGAGCCGTGTATTCACACCCCCGTGCAGGACGGACTGGCTGGGGAAGATAACACTTTGTATTGGCTGTGGTAAGGAAGGCCATTTACACAACTGCTTGGCACAATCAGCAGATACAGTCCATTACTTGAAGCAAAGGCACCTCCCTGGTCCCCTTTGCAGCAGCCCTGCCCCGGTGGGTCCAGGGGGGAGCAGAGATCCACCCTGGGGCCCGTGGAGAGCCCCAGGTCCCAGCAGGTGGAGACAGATACAGCGGAGGAAGGTGCAAGCTGTAGGGACACACTGCAGAAGCAGATGCTGACAGCAGCTGCAGCCCAAGGCAGAGCTCTGCTGTAGCAGTGCTTTTCTGGTGGTCTGCACTCCACGGAGAGAGCCCACACTGGAGCAGTCACTGAAAAACTGCTGCCCGTGTGAAGGAGGAGTTCATGAAAGACTGTAACCTTCATGAGGAACCCCATGCTGGAGCAGGGGAAGAAATGAAAGGGGGGTGTAGGGGCAGGTGTAAAGCACTGCAAGCTGAGGGCAATCCCCATTCCCCATCCCTCCCATGCCGCTCAGAGGAGGAGACAGAAGAATCAGGAGAAAAAGAGTTTAGTGGGAAATATCAACAATATGAAATTGAACCTGGGAAGAAAGAGGGAGGGAAGGCATTCTTAGTTTTGTCCTTTTTTCTCACCATCTTGCGCTATTTTTTGCTAGAAAAAATTAATTGCTTGTACTCCAACTTGAGTCTTTGCTGATTGTGGTAAATGCAGAGTGATCTCCTCATCTTTATCTCAACCTACAAGCATTTCCTTTACAGTTTCTCTTCCAGTTATTTTGGGGAGGGAGACTGATAGAGTGGCTGGGTAGGAATCTTGTAGCCAACAAATCTTAACCTACTGCACCTATTTTCTCTGAATCTTCTTTTATTGATTGGTCACACAAATAAAATGGAGGTCAACAAGCATTCCATGATATTCCACATAATTATTGTCTGTAAACAGAAAAGTTGTTTGGCAGTGACTGCTCGTCTTCTGTTGATAGTACAGTTTTTCTAGAAAATTAACATAAAGAGGTGCAGTAGGTAACAAAGCATAAACCTAAAATTCTCCAGCTCACAAATATTTTTTTTCTGTCATGGATGAGACAGAACAAATTGTCAAAAAGGGAAGAAGTGAGAAGGACACTTCCTATGCGGCAGCACAGAAAAATATTTCCTTACTTTTTTCACTTTTTGGCAGGTATTTTGACAGCCCCCAATCACTAAAAATATTAACAGTATGTCAGAAAGTTAATGGAAACTCTTCACTCATTAAGTGTACATCAGTTGGAAGCTACTCTGTGCTAATTCAAAAAGCAAGAAAATACATTTGGGAAAATGTAGGAAATGAGCAAAGTATCTAAATTCTAAGCAAAATTATTCTCCACTATTCCTTCTCCTTCACCAAAATTGAGATGCTTTAAAATTAAATTTACACTTCTGGTAAAGTATGTTCTTTATTTGCAAGTACATCTATTCTGCTGTTAACTGTTTTCAGCTCCTGCTTCTATTTACATTTGCAACTCAGATGCCTGGCTGGGTCTTGATAAATTTCCAATGTACTTCCTTCACATTAAACCAGCTGTGGTGCTGCTTAGCAATAAATCTTAGAAATTATTAATTTTCAGGAGGTTGCTTCTCTGTGTCATGATTATATTTTATAGGTGTTATCTACTATGGGATTCTCAGGTAATTGCTTGGAAACAACATTAAAGTTTACATTCTTTATAGCTTTCAAGAGATGAAATACTGATTTCCATTACTGAGTACACATACAACAGGCATATGAAAGTAGCAGCCAATAATTCAGATAATAACCATAGCAATCATCATGCACCAAAAGGCATATGAATTATTTTAAAATACAAGCACTTTTAAGACATGTCTGATAAAAAAAAAGTCATAAAACAGATAGCAAAGTTAGTTCTGTCAAACGTATGCTATTTCAATAAATTTATTTGATACTTTGCCAGAGTACGAGATTGTTCCAATATGGGTCACGTTTAAATGAATCAGTGATCATTTCTGAAGTATAAATGTGTATTAATTGAGAGGGTTCTTCAAATGAAATCTATTTGTGTATCTGTTGTCATATTTCCTTGATTTTTGTACTCATGCAAATACCTGCATGTAGATATTAAATAGATCCTGATGACTCCCCTCCCCTCCAGTCCTCTAAGTTCTAGAAGTTCTTTGATAATTTATACTCTGATAACAAAATAATGGGCAAATATTTATGCTACCATCAGTGTGTATATCTTGGGTTTGGTGATAAAATTCTTTCCCCTAAGGTCATTGTGTTTTGTTTTGTTCTCAAAGATTTTTCCTAAAAATAAAATTAAAAGTATTTATGCCCAAACTTCTTTCATGGGAGATTGAAGAATCAGTGGCTGTCCACAGCATTAACCAGCATCAGTTAAATCATATCAATCATCATCATTGTTCTTTTTCTAATAATTCTTCTTGTCTTTATGTAGGCATACACTACATAAGCTTATCTGTATTCCATTAGTTTTCATGCAAGCAACTTCCATGTACATTCTTTGGCTTTAATTTTTTATTCTTTCAATAGATGTTTTTGTTGTGTGAAGAGGAACTGGGGTGTAGCATAGTAGTTATCCTCTATAAAAAACTTCTAAAAAACCCCAACCAAGCTAACAACCACTTCCCGGGAAAAAAGACTGTTAAGAAGAGAAGTGATTGATTACTTCTCCTGAGAGAAATACAGAGGTGTTTCACAGAGAATCAACTTACCCAGACTAGATTTTTACCAACAAAATGCATTTGTCCTTATCCTTATAAAAATGTCTTGGGATCTCTTAATGACCATTACTTACCAGGGCACTGATACCAATTTCTAAAGTAATTTCTGTCTCAAACATGTTGTCATCTTGATTCAACATGATACTACTGCTTGCTGGGAAAGCAATTCATTGTGTTTGCAATGTGCAAACAAATCCTTCTGATGTGAAACAAAGAACTAAAGAGTCTGCAGAGAAACTCATACTGAATAAAAATCCTGTATTCACTAGCTCTTGTAGCTAAACTATATTATATTGAAATGTTGCCAAATCCTTTAGAAATTCAGATCAAATTAATACCAGTATACTACTACATTAAATTTTACAAGAGGCAAGAAAGATGTTGTGCACTTTATTTAAATGTGATTTTGTTGAACTACGTTACTATTTTAATAGTTAAAATAATTAAATATGTTACTAATTGCGGCAATTAGGGATGACAGCATTATTTGCTATAAGGTTTCCTTATATTTGCAAGATTAAATTTGTTTTTCATACCTTTCTGATAACTTAGGCAAAATTAGCTAACTATAATCATTTGAACATTCAACTTCTGAACATATATGCCTGGTTAAAAAAAAAAGTAAAAAATTAAAGCACACAGTGCTGGAGATTTCTATGAAAGAGGCTGAAAGAGTATATCTGAGGTTTTTTGCCCTGTTAAAGATGTTTAGAAACTTTTACGACCTTTCGCCCTATGCTTTTAATTGTAGAAAATAAATTTGTCAGGAAACATGGATTTTTTGCCAAGTTTGTAAAACCCCACACAATTAAACCAAATTAAAACATCTTTTAAGAAGCTTGCAATGCATGCATATTCAGTTTTGCAGCTCCATTCCCTAAGTACTCCATTTCAATTGACCATGTTATGGACAGGTCTCAGCAGATATTCATGCATCATGAAATCTCTGTGTCAGAAGTAGAGGCAGCAGCAAAAAGCTTGTTCCTCTTGAACAATGAGTCAACGAGGCTGCATTGGTGTCCAGGCTGCAAGAAAAGCTGGAGAGAGGAGCTGAGGATGCAAACTATGCTATTCAAATTCAATCATGCTAAAAGACATTTTTGCAGCTGGATGACTAAACAGAGATTTGAATGAGCATAGGAGGTTCAGTTTCAAGGAAAACACATAACATGGTATAAATTGAGACTTATTTAAAAAGCTCCAGGATTCTGATATCTAATTTTAGGAGAGCTGTTCAGGAATTTATGATTAGAAGTGAAAAGTATAGGCAAATATACATGGATATAATCTAGTAAGAAATTGTAGTAGTGTCGCAGAACTGAGGTGGTCTCTGGAAAATAAAAGGATTAATGTGTTGTAAAAGGAGAAGCAAGATTAAATGTAGAGCCCAGAAATTAAGCTTATATTAAAAAGCATTTGAACAGTGAAGGTTAGGGGGCAACAAGCAAGGCAGTCTGAAGGAAAACCTTGATGAGAGAAAGTTGAATTTATTGGGCAAGCTGTTAGCAGGACGATCTTCAGCAGCATGCAGAGGTTTTATCCAGAAAGGAAATAGATCAATGATGTGAGGATCTATGATGTTTAATAGCTTTTGTTGACTGCAACTTTATGTAAATTCCAGCACAAGCATGGAAAAAGTAAATAAAATTACTGTTTAAAAACATTCAACTTTGAGACAAAACAGCGCATAATAGCTGGCAATAATAATACTAAGACATAAATGACAGTGTAAAATATAATCATAGCATTCTTATAAATAATTAATTTAATTATGTCAATATTTATATAAATGCTATAATTTACACATCATATTATCATTAAAATATTAGCAGAATGGTGTTTGGACATGATATGTACCCTCAGTGCTGAATCCTTGGGTTCTCCCAATAAGCTTAAGTTAAAAGTCTCCTATCTTGTACTTGAGAGTTCACATCCATGATAGAGGTGAACCAGAAGCATCTGCTGAAGTGTGAAGGTGACTCGGATGTCCTCAACATCATCAACAGCAGTTGACTACCAGACACGGATACTTTCAGTGCTGATTCTCTCGACATTGAAAATTTCCTGTCTGTCATGTAAGCTGCCTTTTATCCCAACAAATGATTGGTCCTGTTATCCTGTTCTTTATTTCTCCATTTTTGCAGTCTGATTGTTAACTTTCCTGAGTTTCTTTCCCAGTCTGGAAACAACTGCTGAGTCCTTGGTCATCACATCTTCTTCCTGAGAATTATCCTCTGGGGAGTCAGGTCTTCAAAACAAATGAGAAATTAACATTCAATTAATCCATATCTGTGCAATTACAGATATATTTGTATTAGCAAGTGCCACACCAAGGCTTAACTTGACTTCAGTCACCGTTTTCCCCCTGCTAGGGTGGCCATGTGCTATGATGCATTTGGATCAGCATTTTCCTGATCATTCAGATCAGCAGTTCCCTTCTTCTGCAATAACAGTTTGTTCATGCCTATTTTTCTATCAACTCCCTTCAGCAACTCCCTTCCCTTACATATATTTAAAGCCTTTTTCAAATTTCTTAAATTTCTTCTCGCACGTGCAGTGAGGAACTGGGAACGGTGGGAAAAAGAGGAAATATTAATGTGAGTTCCAAAAGATGATAGAAGCATATACTGACTAGTTTAGGAGAATCACAAAATGAGTGAGGTTGGAAGAGTCAGCTGGAGGCCTTTTAGTCCAATCTCCCTAATCAAACAAGGTCCCCTAGAGCATGGATCTTTTAATGACAAAATCTCCTAGCCAATCTTCACAATGCACGATCACTGTGTGAAACTAATCTTGTGACAACAACTGAATTACACTTTAAAAAAAGGAGGAAAACTTCCTGCAACTGTAAAAAAATCCTGTTACTCCTATGACACAAGTCTGTAAGCTGACAATGTTTAGGATTGATAAAGGGTTTGTAACAAGGTTACTAAAACTGTAGTTTGAAAAATCTGCAAATAAAATATTATGAAAATATTACTTATAAATACATTTTGTTAAACTCATGAATTTTGGCTAGCTTTTCTTAGAGACAGCTGGTGCCTCTTTAAAAATAAAAATGAAATTAATTCATGAGTTTTTAGACCAAGCCACTTTTCTATAATTCTTTGTTAGTTTTGCAGGTTTTTAGCATCTCATTTTAGATTGTGTTTTTTGTTTGTTTGCATTTTCTCAGTGTAGTGGTTTAGGACCACTAATCAAAAGGTGGTCACTCCTCAGGTGTGTTCTCTCTTTTCTTCCCTCTGAGCTGGGAACTGGACACAAAGTCATAATACTTTGTATTCTCCATTACTGTAAAGTTTAATTTAAGTGGTAGCTTACACAATTATGATTTATCATACTGTATTTACATGCTCCATTCTTCTCACATACCTGCTTATCAGTAATATGTTCTGTTTTATACAGAGTCCAGAATTTCTAATGCTCACCAGAAATCATAGTTTTTACTCCTTCTGACTAGAATTCATATTGACTCTGAGAGAACTGGAAACAGCTATGAAGCAATTAATAATGTTCCCCATGTTGGGGAAATGAATATAGAACAAAAGGCATTTAGGGGTTCAATTATCAATATAATCCGATTCAAGGAGAAGCTAAATTCTCTGCCTCAGGGAAAAAGAAGGCCCTAAACATATGTGAAAACTGAATTCCAAATTCAAATGGGATGAAGAGTAACTTATATCCTAGGGTCTAGAATATCCCACCAAGGAAAACCAGACAGTAATAACTGGAACACTTAGAAGCATGTTAACAAAAAAATGACTGCATGCATCAAGAGCATATTCTGGTCTTTGATTTTAGAGTCCAGAGGTGGAACTAAATCAAAATGCTTGTACCATGTCCCTACAGAAAATGAACAGATGGCCTTGATCTCTTGTGTATGAATATTTTTTGCACATAGACTTCAGCAGCAAAATTTATCCCCCTAAAAAAGAACTGGAGGTGGGGATAGGGGAATGAGGGCAAGGGATGGGAGAAAAAGAAAAGAGTGTGAAACATGAATGGCAGTGAAAGTCTATAAAATCTTTAGGAATCTGCTTCTTTGTTGATGGATTGTTATGCTATAAATCACCAAAGTTTATGACAAGATCAGTTTACTAACCATAGATCCCATTTATTGTGAATAATTAATGGAAAATAAACAGGCAGTTGAAATAATATTATATTCTCAGGCACACAGAAAACCACCTTACTATTGCACATCATTACAAAATACAGCAAAATTACAACAGGACAAAGCTGTGCAATAAATGTTACAGTTTTTAGCAGTACCAAAGTCAGGCATCATTTCTCCCTATGTTTATGTTTTCCACCTAATCCTTTTTAAAATTTCTATCCTCTCTTTTCAAGTCTTTCATCTTTTCATTATCATATACAAGGACATGAATTTTCTCCAAATTTCCTCACTGCTTTTCCCATTCTTCTTCTGCTGCTTCACCTTTCTCTCAATGTTGCTAAGACATTTGTAATAAGGCTTCTTGATTTTCTTTAAGACTTTCATAGCTATCTTAATGTTCTGTACCAAAAAGATAGCTTGGTGATATTCCTCAGAGATTTTTGTTCACTTTTGCAAATGTAGTGAGAACTAAAATTTTAAATGATGAAGTGACTGTCTGCTCCATCCCCAAAAGAACCATCCCATCAGAGCAGAAAGGTCTGGAAAAGTATGGACCAGGGCACCTTACTCCAAATTAACGTCCCAAACATAGAAGTTATAGCATCACTCTTCCTGATCTGCATGATGAACTTCTGGGTGAATGATTACAGACATTAATTAGAATGAAGAAATCTCTTCAGATCATATTTTAAAAGAAAATTCTGAGCTGGAAGTGTCTTGAGGAGAAGAAAAGTCCATGAATAGTAGGATTTCCCTTGTATTTTTCTCCAAACAAATCATACTTGGTCTTTCAGTTAACGCAGTTGATGTGTAATTAAGGAGATATCTTCAGTAATAGTCAACTAGTAACCTTATCTCCTTTTATAATTTTGTTAGCATTATACTGGTGACTTTATCTTCATGTACAATGTGGATTTGTCTGGTGTATAATAGGCATATTATAAATCTATGATCTACATTTATGCCAAAAAAAGAATCATCTGATGTGACCCATTGTGTACTCCAGGCCCAATTAGGTGCATTTAACTAGGGCATATCTTTCTCAAAGACATTCAAACTGTGTTACAGCTTTTCAAGAGATGAAGATTTCAGTACTTTTTTTTAATTTCAAAGGAAAAACACATTCATCATCAATGTATATAAATTCTTTATAATTGGAGTATTACTTTTAAACTACAACCCAAAATGTATTGGATAATATAGCCGTATCTCACATCTCTTTTGAAAAACCAAAACCCAAAAAGTCTCTTAGCATACTAACTTAAAAAGGGTGGTTACTATAGCAGATAATGAGTATATCAGTTTGTGTACTCATCAAAATAGCATATAAGCAGACAGAAAAATAATAATTTATGCATGTCATCTCAGTTATTAATTGTTTTTCATTGTTCTCCTATGTTCTCCATTTTCAGATATCTCAGTCTCCAATATCAGTCCAGAACTAATATCCATGAAAAAATCTCCATTCTTTTCATTCACTTATATAAATGAAACAGGCTACATTTAAATTACTCAATAAGCCTGAATTATTTTTGAAGCTGTAAGAATCTCTCCAGACCAGAAGCCAATGAGGAACTCTGTCATGATTTGCTGTTTCATCTAACTGGACATATTCTAAAAGATCTAAAGACAGGATAAGAAGCAGCTGTTCTGACTGCATTGGTTCCATTTTGGGTTTCTTCCTTCTGTGACATGACAGTAAAAATGCCTTGTATCTCACAGATTGAATAGATGGGTCAGCTTGTCAAACAAAAATAAAAATAAACTGTTGTTATGGTCAGGTGGACAAAACAAATTGTTCATATTTATCACACCTGCCTTAGGAGAAAGCTTTTAAAAGAAGCAAAAATAATCAAAGTCCAGGCTATTTGCATCTTCCTAAAATTTGTAAGGACCTAAGCTGGAAAAAAAAAGTGATATCTTTTATTACTGGACTACTTTTCTACAGTCTTAATATTCTTTTCTATGTTCCAAATTCCACAGTGCTTAATCACTGCATTCTGGTAAAGAGAAGATAGAAACAACAATCTGCTATTAGCTGCACATCGTTGCTTCTTTCCTCCTTTTAATTTTAGCAAAAGAATGGCAAAAAGACACACAAATACTGCAGAAGTTGCAGAAAGAAGAAATTGCTCCCTTTCAGCATTCAGTTGTTTCCTGTTTACTTAAACTCTCACTTTACCCAAACTAGAAATGTCCAGAACTATCAAACTAATGGAATCATGTAGAGAAAATGCAAAGAAGTACTTCAGGCAACCAAATTTTGTGTCTCATTTAGCTGGGCAGTGCTGACACAAGAAGAAAAGTACTTAAGCACTGATTATTGCATTGCCTCATCAGAAATGCTCTTTTTCATCGTACCTAACCTCAGAACAGACATCTACATGACCTGAACACTGTCCTTTATGGGCACTGGAGTAAAACAAGAATTTACAGGATGCAATTTGTCTCATCCTGATGAATGCTAAAAATAGAAGAGAGAAATTTTGCTATAAAAGTGTCAACCCATTTATAGGAATGTGGTGACTTAAAATCAGCTGGGAATTAAACTCCAAACAAACAGTTCCACATCCACCCACCCCCTCTGGTGGGAGAGGACAGGACCCACAGTGCTGGCTGCCAGCAACTGCCCCAAAGGAGGAAAAAATCAAAATGGGGCCACTCCTCCTGTGTGCTCTCTCTTCTCTTCCCTCTGAGTCCACTCTCCCCAGGGATGACTCGTGTGGTATAAAATAAAAATATCGACATGCCCATGCGGTTCTAGGTCCCACCCTCTTTTTGGCACCCACAAGCAAAACTAGAACATGTGACCACTGAGAAAGATGGAACTGGATCATATTAGGTCATACATTGTTTATGTGATGAACATTCGAAAAAGAACACCTCAGTAAATATAAATTGGGCGTGTTTTTCCTTATAAAATGCAGGGGGACATAAAAGGTTAATCTCTGCCTCAGCAAACTCTGAACATTTGAACCTTCCTAAATTAGCTTTTAGGAACAATTGCAGCACCATAAAAATGAAGATGTCTCTTTTCTTGAAGATTTAAAGAGATTAGTTTTTCTTTCTGGGCAATTTCACTTTGCTTATAAGTTGTTATTTGCCAGTTTACTTAAATGTATTTTGCAAGTTTTTGGCTTTTCTTTTTGAAAAATGGATGATTTTGAAAAGGTCCACTGGATCTTTTAGTACTGAAGAAGTGTTGCTACAACAAATCCTTCGTGTACGTAGATTTATATAAATATATATGTATTAATTTGCGTAATGTTGGTTTTAACAGTCAGTGGGGGAGGGAAACAGAGGAGACTTTCAAAAGCCATTTGAGCCTATTTCTCAACAAAACACAGTAAGAACAATAGCGATGATGTTTCTTTCCAGGTAATGAGTCCTATTTGAAGGTTTCTATTCCACAAATATATTTCTATTTATACCTTATCAAATGTCTGAAAATTATTCATTCTCTTGTCTATCTGACTGCAAAAATGTGCAGATATTTGTCTAGGATAATATGAACTTTCAGATTATATTTAAAAAAATATTGTAGCATTTAATGAAAGAAGCTATCCATCTGTACTGCAATTAATGAACCAGATTTGGCATTTTTCTCAGTTCTACATTTTCTACTAATCAGGAATTTACCCCTGGGAAATACAAATGCCTGTGCTTAGTAAGTGCAAGGCATAAAACACTGATACAAAACATTTAATAGAAATATATTGAAAATAATTCCTGAAAAGTTGTTGAACCTCCCTGGCAAATAACTAACATTTGGCAACAAAGTATGGAACTCAATTCAATGTCCTAATTTGATTTTACTTTTTCTTCTTTTTAATGACATTGGATATAAACCAGTTTTTATTGTTAATCTCTTTTGGAAATCATATGAAATTGAGGTCTGATTTAAGATTTTGTTCTTAGAGAAAAAAGCATTATTATGTTCAAAAGAATTTCCATATTAAACATGTTTTTTTCCAAAAAATATTGCAACATCTCTTTTTTTACCAGCATAGAAACTAAGATATGGATGTGTCCCAAATGAAACTGAGTTAATAATGGGATCAGGAGTAAAATGCATCACCCTGTCCCTGTGGAGATATGTCCTCTATCTAAAAGCTATCCTTTTCCCACCTCAGCTGTTCACAGGCAAGAGTGACTACTGGCTGTGCTGTGTGCTTCATTGCTGATGGTCACAGAAGTGCTAGATGTAGAAAGAACCACAGGAAAGCAGCAGATGGCATTGTCTAGGGATAGAGTTGTAATTTATGCTCTAGCATTTACTACCATACATGCATTTAAATAATAAGAAATATAATGAAAGAGCAGTAGTTTCAGTCAAGGCTTTTGGCATAATTCTGAGCCTGTGTTCAGTGCTTTTGAATTAATTATCCTGTCAATCAAAGACTAAAACAGAAATCTAAAGATCCAACTGTAATTTTCAACAGAATACTCTCAGAAAAACTAAATTAAAAAATTTATTATATATTATTAAAATATTCATGCTAGTAAATGAGACTTTAGGACTCAGCATTAGATTGCCCACAATTTTTCTATTTATTCATTTACTTTAAGAAGTTTTCTTATCTTAAATTCTTTATGCCTCAGGCATTCATCTGAAATCTTAATGCTGTAAGCCTCCAGGCTTACCAACAGTAACTGTGATGATGCCTTATAAATGTCTGTAGAGTAGTTTAAGGTTTTCTGCTGACTCATTGTTACAACTGGGAAATGCTAATGCATCCTGTCACCTCAGCCACTCAGACTCATCTGTCATCTCTGGTCTCTTGGTTTGTGCCATACCTCGAGGTGCCTGTTGCCATTCTGTCTGAAGGACTGACTGCAGCAAAGGAGGATTTTTGTGAACACTTATGATTTTGTGGATTTTCAAACCCAAACAAGACTTTAGGGAGAAATAATGTATTTCCCTTAGTTACATGACTATTAAATTATCAGAAACATCAAGTCCAAAGAACAAAATAGATGCTTAGTAGGATTGCAGCCTACAAAAGCTCTATGTTTTTTGGTTTTTTTTAATAATTTTTGAGTCTCAGGTTATGGACAGAAAATTGTAGAATCATGCACTAAAAAAGAACAGTTTCTATCACCATCAACGAACCACAGCACTGTCTAGAACTTTGACCCAAAATGGTCTAGTATATCAGAAGAATAAACACACAGAACAAAAGTTATATTCAAATGCTGATGAACTTGAGGTCAACAAAAAATTAATAGAGTAACATCAGAATAATAATTATTCCATACTTAAAATTATTAAATGTACTCATCAGAAGTAATTAGTATTTACACATCAGATACAATAATAATAATCAGATCTACTTTCTGTTTTCACCCCTCTAATTTTTCTTGACTCCTGAACATTTTCTTATCTTGATATTTTAAATATACTGTTCTTGAATTTTACTGGATTTTTCATCTGCTTTGATCCTTACAGTTATACCTCAGCTTCTTGTGATTCATAAGAGGTATGCAATTATGTGCCTAATTCTATTTCAACTGTTATGCTTTTTTCCTAGCAAAAAAGATTATTTTAATTTGTTTAATGTAAAGTAAAATATGTTCAAAATATTACTGAATTTAGGGCTTCTGAAAACTCCTTTTTTTCCCCTAATTTTTTTTCCAGCAAAGTGCTTGATTTACATTTACGAGTAGGAAGAAAGATTTTATGCTTTCCACTCACGTATAAAATGCTGAAATTAACAAGATACAAATGATTTCTCACAGAAAAGCCAATTGCTTTTCTTAGTTGCTCTGAGTTAATCTTATTATTTAGTTTCGATTCTCCCAAATTCCTACACAGGCCTTAGAAATTGCCTAAACTTGTAAGGTTTAAGCTACAGGACTCAATTCTTTGTCTTGCAGACTTCCATTATTTTTGATATATCTAACTCATTCCATGATATTGCCTGGTTAGAATTGATTGTTTAGAACATTTAGTATATTATAATATTTTTCCATTAAAGATTATAATGCTTTGTGGATTCAGATTTTGGTTCCCTTTTGTTTTATTTCCTTACAAAAATCCTCATTTTCTCTTTTAGAATTTCTTCACATGAAAATAAAGCATTAAACACTTTCAAACTTCTCCAGGGAAAACTTTGGTCTACTTGAGCTTAGCCTTGTAATCTGTCAATCACTCAATCAGCCTTTATTTTGTATACAGTAGCACAGTGGAGAATGAATCTCAGAGTGCCATGCATAATAGCTGTTAGTTAACAAGAGAAAGCTAATCTCAGCTGATGAGTTTTCACCTTTGTTCTACATCTACGTAAAGAGTTACTAATAACCTCAGGGACTAAGTGTTATTGCTTTAGGGTATATGCTTGAAGTCTTGGTCTCTGGGTTTTTTGCAGCTGTGTCCATGATAACTCTGGAATAAAATGAACTTGGGTTTAGACTAAAATAATAATAACATCAATGACTGAATATTTATGCTATGCAGCATGACAGAGACTAATTACATTTTTGTAAGTTAACAACTTACTGTGGCCACTGGCTAAGCAAACTGTTATAAATAGATCAAGGCTGTGCTACTGAATCAGTATCCACACAGCAAAATTAATCGCAGCTACAGCCTCTGCAACTTGCACACCGATGAGCATTGCACCTGAGGGAGGTCACAAAGTTCTTATGCAGAACTAAAATGTCCTGCTACCTGGATAATTGTTACATGCCAAAACTTGCCTCCACCCAACTCCATGAAATGTCAAGAGACACCTGAGGGAGCCCCTTGTGAACTTTTCATCTGCACTTTTACATTAAAAGAAACATTTTGTGTCAAAGTGAATGGTGGTACTAAGTATACCTTATACTTACAACATGGTTAATAATGGCAATAATTTCAGAAGTCCCATTCCTTTTTTTTTTCTCTTTTTGATGCTTAACAGAGAATTTTGAGCTCCATACATAAAGAATTTGACATTTTTTTATGGGTAACATGTAGACAGAAGAACAGAAGACGGTCTGTGCAAAATAGTAAATGTACCTCGAAAGCTTGAGCATTGGAGAATTTCAATAAAGGTGTATGAATATTACCTTTTGTTAGAATAAAATAAGCAGCAGTGAATGAAAAAAAATCACAATAATATAAGCAGACTGTCTTGATTCTGCTACTAATTGAGCTTCTTTTTCAGTGTAAACAAGCATGTAATGTCTATTGCTAGATACAATTGAGTCAATTCTGGTATAGGCTCATTTTCCAAACTACATGTGTTGACATCTGTATTAATAACATCATTATTAACAATTAGGATGAACAGCAGCCTGTTCACAACTCAGATGAAAATGCCACAGAATTTTTCTGAATTATTAGTTTCTACTTAATCTAATAGAAACTTGTAGGAATATCCAGATTTAAGGTTTTGTATGTAACTAAACCAAATTTATCTCTGGTACATTTTCTCCAGGGAATGAACCACAGGATCACACAATGGTTGGGGTTAAAAGGGACCTCTGGAGATTATTTCATCCAAGCCCCTCTGCTAGGGAATGTTCACCTAGAGCAGATTGGACAGGATCATTTTCCAAGCAGGTTTTGAATATCTCCAGAGGAGGAGTCTCCTCAACCTCTCTGGACAGGCTCTTCAAGTGCTTTGTCGCCCTCAAAGGAAATAAGCTTTTCCTTATATTCAGATGGAAATTCCTGGTTTTAAATTTGTACCTGTTGCTCCTTGTCCTGTAATTAGGCACCACTGAAAAGAATCTGGTTCCATGCTCTTGATGGCCACCCCAAAGATATTGGCATGCATTTATAAGTTCCCCTCTCAGTCATCTCTTCTCCAAGCAAAGCAGTTCCAGCTCCCACAGCCTTTCCTCATAATAGAGGTGATCCAGCACCCTAATCATCCTGACAGCCCTTTGCTGTACCCTCTCCAGTAGTTTCTTGTCTTTCTTGCATTGGGGAGCCTAGAACTGGACTCAGCACTCCAGATGTGGCCTCCCCAGGTCAGACTACAGGGGTAGAATCACCTCCCTTGATCTGATGGCCACACTCTTCCTAATGCATCAAGAGTTGTTTTCCAGCAGGTCAGGCCCTTGTCCCCACTTGTGCATGGGGTTATTCCTCCATGGGTGCAGGACCCTACATTTGCCCTCACTGAACTTCCTTAGGTCCTTCTCCACCCAACTCTCCATCCTGTCCAGGTCTGGATGAATGGCAGCACAAACTTCAGGTGTATCACCTACTCCAAGTTTTCTACCTTCAGCAACCTTGCCAAACATACAAGGGTCTGGTAGTGCCCCTGGGGAAGACCACTGGCTATGAGCCTCTAATTAGATCACACTGCTGACTGCATCCCTCTGAGCTCTGCCCTTTGTCCAGCTCTTAATCCTCCTCACTGTCCACTCATCTAACCCATACCTGATCTTGCTTGGGAGCATCTGTGTGGCACTTTGTGCCATGATCTAGTTGAGGTGTTAGAATGTGGGTTGGACTCGATGATCTTAAAGGTCTCTTCCAACCTAGAAACTCTGTGTTTCTGTGACCTTATGAGAGAAAGTATCAAAAGTTTTGCTGAAGACAACATCCAGTGCTCTCCCCTCATCTACTCAGCCAGTCATGTCAGCACAGAAGGGTTCTGAAATGGTCAAGCATGATTTCTAATTTAGGATTCCAGGCTGAATATCCTGAAAACATACTTTCTGTCCACATGTGTAGAATGAACATCCATAATGAGCTGTTCCATCACCTTTCCAGGGTGAGGCTGCATAAGCTGTAGTTCCCTGGGTCCCTCTGTTTACCCCTTTATAAGACTGGAGAGACATCGTCATTCCTCCAGTCCTGAGGCATCTCTCCTGCTCTCCATGACTTCTCAAAGATGCCAGAGAGTGGCTTAACAATAACATCAGTCAACTCCTTCAGCTGGTATTTCCTCTGTAGGTTTAGGGTAAAATTAGAGGGAGCAAGGCAAAAGGGCATTATCTTTTTTTTTTTTTTTTTGATTGGTTGGTTATTTTGTGGAAACCCTCCAATTTAACAGTATTCTTCAGGAAGGGAAAACCTTGAAAATGTTTCCTCAAATATTTCAAGTAACAGATTAAAACTTAAAAAAAAAATAATTGGAGTGTTCAGAGGAAACCAGAATGGAACAGCACAAAGGAGGTTTCTATCTTAAAAGAGAACTGCAGTATATAGATAAAGCTGTAGGGGTAATTTGACCTTCAAACCTTGAATGGGAATGTTTTTGAGATAGAATATACATCCCTGAAGTAGGTACCTGTGTTCATGACTGAAAGATAAGAAAAAACTAGTAATTCTAGTCAGGGCAACAATATGGTGTAAAAGACCTATCTAGAAGTAAGCACACTTTGGAAGATAATTTTATCTCCATGTTTCCACATTTTTGCCCCAGTGGCAAAGTGTTAGCATATATTTGCTACAGAAATTTTCTGTGAGATTTAATAAACTTTGGGAATTAAACTTGTTTAAAAGTAGTAGGTTTTTATAACACATATCCAGACCTCAGAAAGAATCAGTATGTCAGTTCAAATTAATCTCAATCTTTTTTTAAAACTTGCTAACACATGTCAATTAATAAGCAGAGAGCTTATGATAATTGGCAGTTAACACTCTATTATGAATAGGGTTGTTTGCTGTTAATGGAACGTAATGGATTGTAAGTCTGTACTTTAATATTACATGCCAAAGCATGCCTCTCTCACCTCCCTTTCTGTCCTCACAACAAATTACACAATATTTGACAATGATAAGTAGACAAAGGATTATACTTAATACATTTAATATGGAGTATTAAATACACTGAATACAGACACTAGGTAAGTGATATTAATACAGGCATTCCTGTCACTCCTAGTATGAAAATGCCAAATTTTGTTTTGTTTTCTTTTCCACATGCTGTTGTTAAAACTCACAAAATTCAGTGGGTGGACAGTCACAAATGGTGTTCCCCAGGACTCAATTTTAAGGCCAGTTCTGTTTGATATTTTTGTCAATGATCTGGATGAGGGGATTGAGTGCACCCTCAGTTTGCAGAGGACACCAAGTTGGGTGGGAGTATTGATCTGCTGGAGGATAGGAAGGCTCTGCAGAGGGATGTGGGATTGATGGGCTGAGAACAACTGTGTGTGAGGTTCAACGAGGCCAAGCGCTGCACTTCTGTCACAACAACTGCCTACGGCACTACAGGCTGGGTGACACTGGCTGGAAAGCTGCCTGGTGGAAAATGAACCTGGGGGTGCTGCTCAACAGCTGGGTGAACATGATCCAGCAGTCTGCCCAGGTGGCCAAGAAGGCCAATGGCATCGTGGCTTTTTTCAGCAATAGTGTGGCAGCAGGGCAGGGAACTGACTGTCCTCCTGCACTTGACACTGGTGAGGTGACACCTCAAGTTCTTTGTCCAGTTCTGGGCCCCTCACTTTCGAGAAAGATATTGAGGTGATGGAGCATGTCCAGAGAAGGGCAACAGAGCTGGGAAGTTTCTAGGGAGTAAGTAATGTGAGAAGTGTCAGAGGGAGCTGGTTGTTAACTTGGAGAAGAGTAGGCTCAGGGGACACTCACCAGAATTACCTGAAAGGTCAGTTCCTTCTCCCAGAAATAAGAAACAGAACAAGAGAAAATGGTCACAAGTTGCATCAGGGGAGGTTTAGGTTGGATATTTAAAAAAAAAAAAAATTGGTGGAAAGAGTTGTCAAGAATTGGAAGAGGCTGTCCAGGGAACTGGTGGAATCATCACCCCTGGAGACACACAGATGTGGACTTAGGGACAAGGGGTGGATGTGGCAGTGTTAGGTTAATGGTCAGACTTGATGGTCTTAAAGGTCTTTTACAGTCTAGACACTTCTATTATTCTATTCAGGTGTAAGTAAACAGTAAATACAAATCTTGAAAGCACTGGGATTGAGACTAAGTGATCTTTGCTAATAATTGCTATTTCTTGTGCGACAGTTCAGAAGAAAAAACTTGCTCATAGGAATCTGTACGTGATCCTTAAGCGAGGTAAGTGCATAGTAAATTAACACAAGAGCCCGCTGAGGAATTGTTTCTGTCATTTTCTTCTAGGAATTAACTTTGATCGGCTCTCTATCAGGGGATAAAAATATCCCAAAAAAAAAGAAATTATGTTTACACTCTTTGTAGTGTAGACATGCACCATATTTGTTTAATTGCACAGAGTAAGAGCAATATTTCTTTTCAAGCCAGTGCTAATTACAGTTTGAATCAATCTCTTTGCCATTGCTAGTGGTAAACTTTAAAATATGTTTGCTTGTTTGACTTCACAGCAGTGAATGAATTGGTTTCTTAAGTTTTTCTTTCATTTCTGTTTATTGAAGTGTCTATCTATCTATCTATCTATCTATCTATCTATCTATCTATCTATCTTCTATCTATCACTTATCTTTTTAAAACCTTATTGTCATGCACTACTAATCTAGTTACAGAAGTGTATGAAAATATCTAGTAGCTAAAAAGAAACCAATCCACATTTCTGCAGATAAGTTGTATGAATTATAAAACAAGAAAAAACCACCAAGATACTGCTATGGGAGTACATATTGCCCTGTTTACTAAACCAGCACAATGAAAACTTCCTCTTCCCCAAATAATTGCCTGCATTGATTTCATTTGAAATAATAACAATTATTGATAAGTAAGCATTATTAGAACCAAGAGGAAAGGAAAAGATATGAAGTGTACGCACTGAACCTTAATGTCACAAGAAATAAGAGTCCATATGATGCAACCGAGCTGGTAAGGTAATATTCAGTTTCTTGATCAAACAGAATTCCCATTTTTTAAGATGTCAGTTTAATTATTCAACAGCATAGAACAGATGTATTGGATATATTATTGTTTGAATCACTTCTGATTCTTTTGAAGCTTCTTTTGAAGCTCTTTTTTTTGACACACAACCTACCTGCAACAACAGACAATAGAGTATTACCTTAAGAAAATCTCAGATTATTAATAATATTAGAAGTGTCTATCAAAGGAATAAATACTTTTCTTCTTATCAAACTTTTTAATAGCAGCATCACCATAGTTCTTAGTATGTTGATGTAATTTCTTTGTAAGGTTTATTAGTAGCAGAACACCTGTAAGGCTTATTAGTAGCAGAGCAAGATTTAACTAATATTATCTACTCCTAGACTTCTAGAAGCCCAAAAATGATCATCAAATTATCTGAATCTTGTCTATATTCTGGAAAGGATATTTATGCTGTGGGAATTGTAGAAAACATCCTTCTGTAATGGCAAACTGAAAAAACCTTTTAAAGAACTAGAAAGAGATTGTTGTAACAGCTAGCTTAATTTGTTGAGATCCTGGTGCCAACAAGCTGATAAAACTGTCAGAAAACGAAGAACTCTTACCTTTTATACTTTATGTTGAAAATTAAACCCTGTATAACACTGACTTATAAATTCTTAGATATATATGCTAATATTTGCATGGTACACACACTCATATAGACTGGATCAATAAAACTAAAGAACACTGGAAACACTGTATAATCCTCTTAACACTTTGAATTTTAGTTTGGTTGAGTTATTGGGTATTATCATAACAAAAAAAAAGAAGGAAATAAAAAAAATAACAATAAAAACAAGAAAAAAAGCAAGCTACCAAAACCCAAAAGCAGATAATTGTTTCCATTAAGTCATTCTGGGGTTGTATAAATTCAGAACTGCTGGAAAAATTTCACGGATTCAGGCCAAGGTGTACACGCTACTTAGTACTTGAGTATCCGCCTGAGCTGACCTACAAAATCAGCTGCATAAAAAGAACAATGTTCATTTAAAATAAAAGAATCTGATCCTTGGAGGTTCTGCTTACTGTGTTATACGGTATTGAAATGCTTATAATTCTGGGGAAAATTAAGACTTGACAATGAAATGTAAAGGCGAGAGAGTCAGTCACTGTTTCCTCAGTATAGGAAAAGCAAAAGTGCTTAGCATTTCTTGCACAGATCAAGACTGTACCTGTAAAATGAGTGATGCCATTGACTCAAATTGTATCACAGAGCAGTTTCATGCAATGTACAAGCTGGTTCCTTTCAGATGAATTCAAATCAGCAGATAAAGTTGGTAAAACCACCTTGTATTCTCTAGTCGGTAATTGTAGGATATGTTTGATTGTTTTAGCTTTCATTTGACTTTTTTGTTTGGTTTGGTATGGTTTGGTCTTTTTGTTGCTTGGTTTTTGGTTTGGGGTTTTTTCTATAATTTTTTAATGTACATACAAAATATAATTTTTAAAATATAATTTTTAAATCACAGAACCAGACTAGGGATAATTTGAAGTAAAAAAATTAAACAAAATAAACTGTGAGGATAAAAGGTCCTTAAAATGAATTGTTTCCCTGTACAGTTTCACTCACTGCGCTACAAATTTATACAGGTGTAGGGAATGGCATTTGGAAGTCAGTGATCCCATGGTGATCCAACTTCCTGTTCCTAAGTATATAGAAATGACCTAGGTGTACATCCTGGTTAACACGCTTGTTCATCCCATTTCATATCCCTGAAGTATGATGCAATGGTGGAGTTCCTTTTGTATTATGAACTGTGTTTGGAATTCTGTTTCTTAAAATCAGTGTGCTTAATGAAATTACCATGGTCTGATTCCTCTCCATGGCTACTCTTGCATTCCTTCTTGCTTTTATGCCACAATAGGATAAAAGCCTTCAGCATCACACCAGCATTGGTGTGTGTCATTTATGCAATTGTTAGGGCTTCAGGAGAGGGATGTCAAATCCTTATATTTTCACTTTCTAACCAGCACACTCTCCCTTTATTTTTCAGAGCCTGTACATAATTTCAAATTTAACAAATTCTCTGATGTAAACATGACCCAATAACCTATTACATTGAATCCAGCAGAAAATAATGTGTGGTGCCTCACTGTGCAGCACAGGTGAATTAAAACCTAATTGAAAATAGTGTGTGTGTGTGCATCCATGGATGTGTACATATTTAAGTAATGAATTAGAATAAGGTTGAAAACAAAGATCTCAGAGATTATTTGCTATTTTTAATGTTGAATATCTCCTTATTTAATTATTAATGCAATTGATTTTTTCTTCTTGCTTAAAAAAAAAAAGAAAAGAAAAAAGAAAACCACTTCACAGCTTATCAGAAAACCATATGTAAGGCCCAAGCTTGATATTTTATAATAAATGATGATTTTATTGAAGTTAATAGAAGAATTGCAATTTAATTTTCAGAATTTATCATAAGAATAAATATCTTTGATTACAGGATACAAAATCTCATTTTGAAAACACCTAGGGTTAAAATTAATTCTTTTACTCCATGAATGTTGTAAGTTTCCACTCATGCTTAATCTTTTGTTTATCCTTTCCTTGACCAAAGAGTATAAAATTCTGTTGTGAAAAATACACCAGTCTATAAATGAATCAATCAATTTCCTTCTAATCAACCTTTTTGTTATAATTAAATTAGGATCAAATAATGAACAAATCACCTCTTTCCAAAATATTTTGAAAAGAAAGAAATTTTAGGTCCCTTTTTAGTGACCGAAAATGGAACTACAGATCTCTACATAACAGTGGTGCATTTGAAAATATTAATTAGGATCTGCACCTTTCTAGATCTTCAGTGAAAATGAGAACAACAATAGGAGATATGCCTAGGGAGCATTATAATAATTGAATCTTCTCAGTGTAATGGCATGATAGATTGAAAAGTATCAGACGCCGAAAAAATGCCTTCCCTAGATACTTTAAAAAATTGTTACAAAGCTTGAGGGAACAGAAACACCATCTTGCCCAATCATGGAGCATTATGAGAAGGGTTAGGAAATTAACCCCTTTTTCCTAAAATCTAATTGGGATCTAAAAGAACTATCTCATTGAAGTGCATCATGGAAACCTGATAAGCTGACAAGTATTCAACTGAAAACAATTTGCATTTGCTTGTGTTGGATTAGAAAAGAAAAAGCAAAAAGAAATAAAAGTTTTCTCAGACCAAATTTTGTACATGGAAACACAGATGGAAGTGTTTCAGAATCTGGAGAACGCAAAATAACCAAGAAACAAAGTCCAATATTTTTTTGCCATGTGTATTCATAAAAGTCTGCACTTGAGGAGAACTGGGGAAACCCAGGAACAATTTTAAAGGAATTTGGGCAGCACAGCAAGGGGTATCCTCCTCAGTGCTGTTTTGCTACTGCATCTCTGACAGGCTCATACATTCAGGATACCTTTTCTCCAGAAGTCCCAAATAGACAGATCAAAGCAGCAGCTTCATTTTTAGAGGAAAAAATACACCGATGTTGTGTGGGCTTTTGTTTTATTGTTGTTGGGGCTTTTTTTGGTTTTGTTTGTTTGTTTGTATGTTTTTTTAAGGAATGAAGTGTTTCTTCATGGCACTGTAGGAATAAGGGAATTTTCTGGCATTTATCAGACGAGCTTGGATCATAAACCTAACTGTAAGGCAAAATGTTCTTCCTCCTGAGGTGTCAAAATCAATGAAAAGCTCAGACTGTGTTGAATCTGGGAGGAAAAAACTGGTGCATGAGTTAAGATACTGCATTATTTTTTTTTGCCTTCTAGCTGTAGCTCCTAGGTCAGTGCTGGTCAATATTTAAACACAACCTGTCCACCTGTATCCTGTAAAGGACAGGAAGCCACTAAAGGTCTCTGGCATGAGACTTGCTCAGGGATTAGTGCCAGAAAACCTACCCTTCCTAGCTGATAAAATGCTTTAGTGGTTGAAATTCTCCTCTTGATATATCGAAATTTCACCATAGATGCCTAAGTATTAGCTACATTGGAACAAAAAACCCACAATTATTTCATGGTCAAACAACTGTTTAAAGATATTATAATGCCTCTCTTCCATTAATTTTTCTCTTCCATTACTTTCCTTCTGTTGCAGTCAGTTTCCAACATTCCTGCCATTAATTATATCATAAACAATGGGTACTCGAGAGAGATTCAGCTTGCCTGAGATGGATGATTCTTTCTAGGCTCACTCGAGACCTAACTCTTTCAGCAATTGCCTGTTTGGCATCTCTGTATGTGAATAGTAACCAGGCTGACAGTATTCTTAATAGTGTCCAGATGATTTCCCAAATCTGGAAGAAAAAGTTAACAAGGAACAAACCCAACTAAAAAATTAACCAAAATCCCAAACCCAAAACTTGAGAAGTTTTATCACAAATATAATATAAAATTTAAGGATTTTTTTTTGTGTGTGTGTGTAAAAACTGCTTATCTCTCTTTTCTTTCTACATAAATGAAATTAAGCTTGAAAATTTGTGAGGTGTTTGCTATCCAATGCTTCTTGTACTAGTTTTGAAATGCATTGGAATATGTAAGTACAGGAATCTTACAATTATACCTGCGAGAAGGGGAAAATTTTTGCCATATGTGTGACAAGGGGAGAATTTTTGAGAATATTTCTGAACTTTGCAAAATTGAAATGCATTTAGAAACAAAATTTCTAGAATTACTGAAATGTAAACTGGTTTATTCTGCCTAAAAGTAATTAAAGTCTTTGATAACCTTTTTTAATGTGTGGTTTTATTTGCACTTTTCAATGAAAGCAAACTCAAGGAAAAAACCTGTCTCCTTCTGAATTTTGTGCCATTCCTTCTGTTTCAGTTTTTCTTGGTTCCATTATACCTCTATGAGGAAGTCTTTCAGAAAATGTATGTTTTGTACGTTCTATCAAAATTTCATAATTACATTTTCTTCGTTGACATAATTCAGTTTCTTTCACAAGTTGTGACTCAGATTTCAAAACCTAAAAACTCTAAACTGTGCAAAGATATTTTGCATGTTCTTACCATGGGTCTAAACAGCACAGGTGGCAGCAATCTGGTATAGAATACAGCATGTTTGAATAATAAATCAAGCACATTAAAGAATCAAAAGCAAAACTCAATTAAAAGAACTAATAGACAAAATTTAAAATTAAAAAAGTAAATGAACTAGTAAAAAGCTTGGTTAAGGACAGAATGACTAATGATACACCCCTAAATCACTCAACAAAGAAAACCAAAATATCCTACAGAAAGAAAAATGTAGCATTTCATTTTTTTTTTGAAAATATACATATTAAAATACATGATGCCACCAATTATTGGGTTACGTGTTCTTGCATTAATTTAATTTAATATACTTTTTCATTATTTTCTAGTTACATTTATTACAAATCTCCATTGTTTACATATGCTATTCATGAGCTTGTTTGTAAAACTTGGAACGACAAGAGCCTTCCAAATTATTATGGTTTTAATATGTTTTCAGATCAGTGAAATATAAAAAGCTGATTAGTTTTTGGGATGAGCTATGTTTATACTAAGTTTATACTCCCTGAAGCATCACTCAATTTGCAAGGGGTGTCTAGTTCTGTGTATTCCAACAGGACGTAGTTCCTTTCCTTTCAAGGGAATGTGAACATTGCCGTGTTCCGCGTCCATCAATATCCATCTTCCCCTCTCCAAAGTCTGACTGCCACCACCCCTTATCTGACATCTTGGCAGTACAATTGGAAACTGGTATCAGTGGGGAGGTTAATGTGTCAGAGAAAGCAGCATTTCACCCGAGTCTTTTTTCACAACCTTCCTGTTAAAAGGTCATGCTCGTACAATCAGATGGAACAAAGCATGTTCATCTGTTTCAACAACACTGACAGTTGTTTCTAAGTTTCTTTTTTTTTTGAAACCTGCAATTATTCCCTACACTAATATCACTCTCAGTGATTTGTTTCCTTTTTAGATCAGTTGTAACATTGTATTTTTAATTTAAAACTTGTCTTCTTATGACCAAATGGAATGCAAGGATTAGCACCAGTTATTGGTCTTTAATCAACAGAAACGTACAGAAAAAAACATCTTGAATGTCAGTGTTCTGCAGACTGTACAGTGTGTGATTTATTTTTTTATATCCAAGTTCTTTGAAGTAATATAAGTATTTTCTTATTTTACAGAAAGAAAATATCAGAATCCAGGAACATTTTGTTGATATTTCTTTATTCTCTTATAATTTCGGCAATAATGATTTGCAGTGACCAAAAGAAATTCCTGTTTGCTTCATTTTTTTTTAAATTTTATTTTGGAATTAGTGAAAAACCTGAATAATCTTTTACCTGCCTTTTTCTCCAGTGTTTTATTTCTCAAGATGTCTTATTTCTTAGTGTATTACTATATAAATTTTCATTATTGTAGGAATTTTATTAGTCTATGCTGCACATCTGTTCTGCTTAAATTTCTTTTCTGATGTTAGATGCTCATACGTATAGACATTCACAAAAACATCTTTGGTTTGATTTTCCATGTCAAGAAATTGTTACCTAACACTATTTGGATTTAAGTTAGCTTGCCTAATTGCTGTCTGCTTTCAGTGTCATAACTAAAGAAACATTATTAATAGAAACTGAAATATTATCAACAACAAACTAACAGTTTTCTCCAGATCAGTGAAAAATGTTGAAATACTTATTTACTCCATGTAGCAAAAACAAGAAAATAGAAATACTCTGGACATCCAAATTATATCTTGATTTCCCTTTGATGTTGAAAATCTCTTCAGATCTTTTTAGCACGGGTGATACCTGTGACACAAACTTCTGCAAAACTTTCATGTTGCACACTTGCCTCTTCTAGTTCATTTATAGCTATTACAATGTCATTGAAGAAAATTAGTAGAAAATTATTTCTTATTTTTCATAATATTTTTTCATACTCCACGTTGTAAATGTCAAAAATTTACTACTCTGTAGGAATGCTTGAGACAGAAAGAGAAAACTGATAATGCATTCAAATTGGTATTAAAATTTGGGTGAAGAAAATTTAAGCACAGATTTGTATTTCCTCAGGCAGCTTGCTGTTGACAGAAGGCCTAAACCTTAGCCTAGGTGTCCTGTCTTTCCTAAATTCCTATTTTCTTTCTTTTCCTTTCCCTTTCGCCTTCCCTTTCTCTTTTTTCTCAGTGAAACTAAATTTTGATTGACTGATAGAGAAAATTCTATCTGGATTTCCATGGATTCCTTATTCACTAGCTAACCAGGCATTATTAATATGAGCACTTTGTCATCCTTTTTTTTCCTATTCTTTTGTATATTTTGCACTATTGTTGTGGTTTAACCCCAACAACCAAGCCCCACATTGCCACTCCCTCACTCCCCCACCAGCCGGATCATGGAGTGAAGTGGAAATGTAAAAGCTAAAAAACTATGGGTGGGGATAAAGAGACGTTTAAGGAAAAGCTGTGAACACAAAACAAAATAAGGAGTTAATTCTCTGCTCTCCCTGGGCAGGCAAAAGTTCAGCCATCTCCAGGACAGCAGGACCCCATCACGTATAATGGTGACTTAGGAAGACAAACACCATCACTCTAAATGTCCACCCCCTTCTCCCAGATTTACATGCTGCATGTGCAAATACATGGTTTGGAATATCCCTTTGGTCATTTAGGGTCACCTGACCTGGCTGTGTCTCTGCCCAACCACCCCAGCACGTCCCACTCCCCCACCAGGATGGCCGTATGCAAAGCAGAAAAGGCCTTGGGTTAACCTCTGGGTTGGCCCTGCTCAGCAATAACAAAAACATTTCTATGTTATCAACTCTGTGTTCAGCTCAATTTCAAAACACAGCCCCATACTAGCCACTGTAAATAAAATTAACGCTACCTGAGTCAAAACAAGCACAGCTATCTACCAGTCTTCTTCTAGCTATTATTCACCCAGGACAAAAAAAAATCCTGAATTCTGTAGGTGCTTTATTTTTCTCCCAAATTATACAGCAACTTTCTCTTTGCAGGGCCCCTCATTATGGCTCTTCATTACCATAAGAACAGTATTATTTACTGATACTGCTGCTTTGTAAGGAAAGGCACTTTCCCTACTTATCCAAGTCTGTATATGGCATATTTCATGGTTTTGCCAAACAGAGAAATGAAACATTGTCAGCTATGGAAAAAAAATCCATGAAGGCAGCAGCAAGTGTGCAAGATGGATACATGAGATATATGAAGAAGGTGGATATTATTTTTTTTTTCCCAGTGCTTCCTACACCATTTAAAAAATGGAGAATTGCAAGACAGTCATCTATCACATCACATGAAACAGCTATCAGAGGGTATATGGAGAAAGAAGGATCGTGTCAATAATGGGAAAACAGCAGACAACAGTTGAGATTTATAACCATGAACTAGCAATGAGCTGCATAGATACTGGCTTTTCTGCCTCTCTGACAAGTCATAAATCTGTAATGTGTTTTCCATCTAATTGTAGGGATTCAGTTGCTCATGGCTGGTTGCAGGATTAACTCTTGTATTTGGAATGGAAAGAGCTTAGCAGCAGAAAAGAGAAAGGAAGGTGAGAAGAGGGTCTAATTTGGCACTGGTGGAAAAAAACAGCCACTATGTGGAATATGGGGAATGAGATTCATTATCAAACCTCAAGACAGAAAACATATAGAAAGGTAAAAATAAAAACTTTAGGGCATTACTGGATTGATATCTAATTACTGAATTAGGAAATAAATCTCCTATAGTACTTCCAATTTTAGGTGATGAAAATGTTTGCTTTTAATGGAAAAAAAAATTAAGAACTACTGATTTGTTAAAAAAAAAAAAAGAAGAAAAGATAATATAAACAAGATGAATAACCAACATCTTGTAATGCTAAATTATGTCCCTGGTAAATCACTGAAGAAAATATTGAAAGAAAACAAATATGTGATCAGTGACACAGTCATAAATTTATGTGGTGGCATTACAGACATTTCAGCATGTGAAGAAAGCAGTCATGTCTTCTCTCTGCAAAGGGAAAATGAACTAGGGACACTTCTGTCTGCATTGTCACATGGAGTATTGACATTTCAATACCAGCTGTCCACTGTTCTTGAAATATGAGTCTGTGAAATACAGTATGCTAAAAAAACAGGTAAGCATGTCTGAATTCATATCATGTTGGCCTCCAAATTAATTGAGCCAGACAATATAAACCCATTCTCCAAACAGAACAGCTGTCTTACTCCTATCTCAGCTGTGGCAGATGAAGAAGAGATGAAGCTGTAAATTAAGGAGAAACAAAAGCAACAGTGAGCCTTCATTAAATGAGTAATAGCAGAGAGACTGTGGATAAAGTGTTGGAGGCCAAAGACAGTAAATAAGTTTTTAATATATATCAGTTTTTGGTTGCCTAGAAGAGATGGTCATTTTTTTTGCTGTTCCAGAGTGCAAAAGAAATCTGATGTGGCAGAGTAACCAAAGGGTAAACTGTTCTCTGTGAAGAGAGGTATCTGCTCCCACACAAGAAAAAAAATCCATCTTTAAAACAGGAAAAACTGTTTGAAAAGGAGAACTCACAGGAAGCCTGGATTTCTAATGGCTTTTTGGATTATTGATGAACTCTGGAAAAAATTACTAGATTTTAACACTAATTAACAATTAAGAATTTCATATACAGTTTCAAGGTTCCTCCACACAAGTAAACAGGCTGGATTTATAACTCTACAGTGATATAAACCCAAAGCCTTTATACTTCTCTGATGTAAAATCTGCGCAAAAAAATGAAGGGTAAGGAGCTCCTGGAGCGGGTCCAAGGCAGGGCAACAAAGGTGATTAAGGCTCTGGAGCACCCCACAAGGAAAGGCTCAGGGAGCTGGGATTGTTCGGCCTCGAGAAGAGACGCCTGAGAGGGGACTTCATCAATGTCTAAAACTGTCTGAAAGGAGGGTGCCAAGGTGGATCCTGGCTCTGCTCAGTGGTGCCCAACCATAGGACAAGAGGAAATGGGCAGAAACTGATGCGCAGGAAATTCTACCTGAATATGAGGAATTCCTCTGCAGTGACCAAGCACTGGAACAGATTGCCCAGAGAGGTTGTGGAGTCTTCCTCCACTAGAGACACTCAAGAACCATCTGGACACAGCCCTGTGCAATGTGTTCTGGGATGACCCTGCTGGAGCTTGAAGAATTCTGATTTTTCCTCATATGGACCTCCTCTATCTTCTGTGGAAACTGTGGATATCAAACAATATTTAAGAAAAATTATTTTCTGGATTGCTTATGTCTTGGTGGGAGGAAAGATAAAAAAATCCATTTTAATTTTTTGCTCTAGAAACTAATTCTTTTATGTGGTGCAAAAGGTAGTCTCAGCATATCCGATATTTTTAAGGTTTACTCCTTCTGCAATTCTCCAACTGAAGCTGTTCTTAGAATTCACTTTCGTTAGAATTGTAAAACTGTTGTTTACAATGGAACACATTACATTTTTCTTTCACAGAAATTTTAGTTGCAATTCTCCCAGCAAACAAATAAATACATAAGGAAAATTAGGTCTGTGTATCAACGTGTAGACTTTGTCAGGTTTTCAGAGTAAATGCTTTAATTCACTTTTGTATCTCACAGTAGTCAGATCCAGGATAAAAAGGTTTCAAACTTTCTAGTTATTCTGTTGAAATATTCTGGAAATATTTCAGATGGCTGTGCTATGTTGAAAATCCTTTTTTGGTAATTATTTCAGCCATTATTTCAGCCATTATTTCAGCTTCCACACATGCTACTTGTTACATACGCCCATGGTGGAGCAGAAGAAGGACTCCTCTCCTGAGCAACAGCAGAAAAAATGTGTGATGAACTAACCACAACCCCCATTCCCCATCTTCCTGTGCTGTTTTTTATTTTATTTGTTTCTACTACTTCTTAATTACAATCCTTATCATTTTCATTTAAAACCTCATGATCCAGAGCTCAAAAATGAACGACTCAAAGTTAAATTCAGCAATAACTGTGTAAAATAATAAAGCAGGCAAACTTCTGCTGTTTTAACTCTTGTCTGTCATAGTCAGTGAATATACTGACGTTGCAATTCCTGATGTGGTGAAAACTAAAAACAGAAAAAAGCCTAGCTCATTTACCCTATGAATAGCTAATCAGATTCTAATGTGATCAGTCAGAGCTTTAAATCTGCACGTCCTCCTTTATTTCTGTGGTACACACTGTCAGGCTTTAATTTTGTGTTGTTACTTGCACAGGAAATGAACAGGTGTTTAAGAGGAAATTACTTTCCCTTTCAGGCCCCACCAGTATTATATAATTCAGTTTATTGTTAAAAACAGCTTTCATACAACAATAACCTTAGAGATAACTTGTTATGTAAGCAAGCCTACATTGACCCTAACTCTTGCTTCAAACAATAACATCTGTTATAAATACAATATGTGAAGGACTTTGTGCATGGGATCTGCTGTTGCAGAACGATGGATGATACAGGCTTGTCACAAAGCTGCAAGTAAGCCAGCTCAGGACAACCCCAGTAAACTTCCTAATCCTAACTCTGTATGACTCAAATCTGGAGATTA
Organism: Fringilla coelebs; assembly: GCF_963513975.1. Classification (NCBI taxonomy): domain Eukaryota; kingdom Metazoa; phylum Chordata; class Aves; order Passeriformes; family Fringillidae; genus Fringilla; species Fringilla coelebs. The sequence continues at coordinate 17,833,627 of NC_140033.1, read as the reverse complement.
AAGTGGCAGAGAATATATTTCATGTTGCTCCCAAGTATCCCTTTTCATACAATTTACCCTAAGTAAATTGTATCAGCAGCTGAACATTTATACTTGTGTTATTCTGTTTTCACGTGTCCTTTTCCATAGGCTAAGGAGCACATCCCTGCTACCATTTTGACTTCACCTCCTCATGACCTCTTAATTGAGGTTATCAGTCCTCTAACCTCCACTCCTAACTCCTTTCTGTTGATATGAACTGAGTTATGGACCTTTCAATTAGTAAGTCTCTGTCAAGAAAGAGGTTTCAAGACGTCAATTTACCTTCGTTGGTTGAGCGTGGAGTAATAAGCAACTGTAGGAAAATATGTGCAGAGAGCATTAATTGGCAGAAGGAGAAAAAATTAAAGATATTTCACTTAGTATGTTGACATTTTTATCTGGAAAATATAGCCATAAAGTCAGGTAGACAGATTGCCTTTGTAAGGGAGGTCATAGGGTTTAATTCAGTAATTTCTTCACTGGGACAAAAAGACAATAATGACCATGAGATTCACCAAAGTTCCTGTTACTGTCAGAAGCAGAGGATTATTTTTAAAAGATTATGTGCACAGATCGCAAAACCCCTGTGCTTAAGTAATGTCTGCATTTTAATTAAAACTAATATTCTGGGCTATATATGTCACATAATCTGTTACAGATGATACTGTTCCTCATCTTTATCAAGTAATTATTCCTATTTATGAGGATATTTATCTCCAGTCTAATAATTTCATAATTTCTTCATATTCTTAGATGTAAGAGAGCAGGGTTTTCCAGGAACAATGAGACAAATTTCTTAGTCCTCCACAAGAAGCTAAGTACCTTGCTCTTTAGTAGTTATGAAATTTAGCATGAAATCATGACTTTCTGAGTATCAGCATTTGTCATGCTAATCTATGGACACCGGCCAATGAGACTTTGAGATTTATACATCTGATCTCTGGAAAAGAGAAGTGCCAACCTTGCAAACACCTAAAGATGGCTCATTCTCTCATAGCTAAACTACAGACAACTGCTATTCTCACTATAGAAATCAGGAAAATAATCCTGATTTACTGTATTACTGAGAAAGCAGTATCAGTGGAAATTCTTTTTGAGGATACATTTATTATTAAAATATATTTCTATTTTTATGGAGAATTAATTTCTTTACTTTTAGTACTCACAGAAACAGTTTTGCTGTAACTGTTAAGAAGTACTACATGATCATAGGCAAGAAAGAAAGAAATGCATGAGAAGCCAAGAGAGATCAATTACATAATAATTACACAGAAACTGTAAAATGTCACAGTCTGCACAGGTTTCTTCCATTTCCTGTGGAATCAGTTTTCATCATCCCCCATGGCTGTATTGACTAAATCTCCATTGATCACAATGTTAACTGAGACAAGTAACTTGTACAGAAATTACATCCCAGACGCCTCCCAACAGGCAAGGAGGAACCAGACCATGCATTCTCACTCACTCGGAGTGGTACTTGTACAACTGGTTCTTGCCATCTACTTCAGAAGCTAAATATCTGTTTGCCATAAGCTGCTATGCTTCTCTGCTCTTCTTCAACACCTAGTCTTCTCCCCACCTCTACCTGTACTTAGAGATGACCAACCTGACCTGGTGGAAAATTTCTGTGGAAGTCAGCAATCTCTTGCACAAAGAAGGGATAACTGCCTGCAAGGCTGTGAAACAGCTGGGCAGTTCCCAGTCCATGCTGACGTGTAGGACCCTTCCTCCCTGAGGGCAGGGCTTCACACTTGTTTCTGTGAAAATTGCTTGGTTTCCAGTGACTCATTCCTTCAGTGTTCTGGAATCCCTCCAAATGGAAAGCCTCCATTCCACTGAGAACCACTCTCCGCTGTGGTGTTGTCCTGTTACGATGATCTTAAGGGGAATGTCAAGTGTAACTGGACACCAGTTAGATTTCAGAGTGTTTTCATTAGCCTATTAAGCCTAATGGATAGAGAATTTTTTTACCACCTTGTAATCCACTCAGCCTATTCTTGTGTCACCACTTTGATTTCCCTGGTGCTATTGGAGATCATTTACAGAAATGTTGCTAGAGTGAAGGTAAACACCCACAGAGCCAATCAGTTCCCATATCCTGCCTGGTTTGGGGTGTAGTTTATAGGAGAAATTGCTCCATAATCTTTCTAGACACTGCTGTAAGCCCAAACAACAGTAGTTCTCTGCAATTTTCTTGACTTTTAAAATGGGGATAGCATAAATTATTAAACAAACTTTTCATTTAGTGCTCTGTTCTGTTGCAAGACATTTCTGAACCTAATTGCCCATCAGATGTGAGTAGCAATTTCCAATAAAATTTTCTGGTTTGGTTTGTTTTCTGAAGTGGATATATTTCTCTAAAATCTAAAATATCCCATGGAAAAAAAGGAGAATTTAAATTAATTTTTTCCAGGTACCCAAAAAAAGAAGTAAAATCTATTGTTTTGGACAAAGTCAACATTAAAGAATGTGTGCTGCATTCCACCACAAAACTGAAGCTTCTGAAAATCTCTCCCTGTTTTTTTGTTGTAACTTCAGCATACTTTAGGTTTCTTCTGAACAGAAAAATTTAAGGATTGAGTGTACAATGCAAACTAGAACTCAGAGAAGTAAGGAATTCCCTCTCAATATGAAACAAACAATGAATTCTAATTTAATTTGATGACGAAATTGTATAGATAATTTTTGGGGTTTTTTTTCCCCATGGTGGAAGGAAAATGATAATTTGGAACATAATGTTTTTTTAATTTGCATTACTAAAGTGGAAATTTTTTAGCTAACAGAAAGAAAAAAATTCTTTTTATTCATTGTTTTAATGGTTATAGCATGTTTTCCTCATTCAGTGTCCTTTACTCTGGAAACTGGAGTTTACATGTAAGGTCCCTTTCTTTTTGTGTAAGCAAAAATAAATCAAGAAGAGCTTGGACAGAAGAGAATATGCACTTCATTTAGAGATACAGAAATGTGCACTTCATTTAGAGATACAGCAATATAATGCCTACAACCCTAATAAGGATAATGAGCTTATAAAAAAAAAGTGTGTAGTGGTTCATGAAGCACTTTTAGTAACACTTTTTTCAGGACATCTGAAAAGACAAAATACACTGACACTGATGGAAGGGTCTGAAATCTAAAAATTATCTTTTTCTTCCAATGACATTTTTTTTCAGTCCAAAAAAAATAAATTTTTAAGGTGTATCTCCACAAAAAAGGACCTTTCACAGAAGAAGTCTGTGGAGCAAGGTAACTCAGTTTTATATTTTACCATGCTATATGGAAAATGAAACCAAACTAAGCCAAAAATGCCCTGATATTGCAGAGATAATTGCTTTTTTGCTTACTGCAGTTTTGGATTAGCAGTCATTCTGTGACTGAAATTCCTTGAATATTGAATGGCTATACATGCCTTACTCATAAGTGCAAGAGGTAGTGGCTTCTTAGGTAAGGGAAAGGCTTCCACCCTCCCTAGCAGTTTAGCTTGACTTTGATACAGAAGTGAAAGTAGAAAGTAATTAAGCAAAACTTCATCTTCCATTGCCCACAGAAAAGAGTTTCATTCATTCATGCTGGTGATTTTCAGAACCTATAAGATTCATAACTCTCAACTCTCAGAAATTAGAGCAGCTTGTGTAGGTACAGAAGAGATAGGGAGAGTAGTCTCAATCAGTAAAATAACAGCTTTAATGCTTTAGTACAGTTTGAACAAAGAAAATAACTTTTCTGAAGTTCAAAGATAAAAGGTATTGGGAATATATAGAAGGGAAAAGGTACTGGAGCATATTATGAACACAATGTGTCTCACCTGTTCTGAGAGTGATGTAAGGTCTCGTGTGCAGGGACAGGTGAGTCAATGCACAGTGGTAGGTGTGTAACTGCACAGCACAGGTTTTACTTCCATTTGTGCTGGGGTTATTTACCACTTTTCTGAAAATAAGCCTAACTGCATCTCAAGCAATGCATCTCACTGCAACCTTATAAATGGGGTGCCAAGCTCCAAAGCACAGCAAAAAGCCTTGTGTGACTCTTGGTGGTGAAGGAATGAGTTGCACTGTTCATGTGCACGAATAAAGTATACAGCATAGAGTAAAATTGAAGTGAATACTGCAAAGTTTGTGTTCCACAGGGAAAATAGAAACTTTCTTTCAATAGCAACCTGATTAAAAATACTCTCACCTATCTCACAAGACCTCATGGATCATTAATACTTCTTGAGACTTATAAATATAGTCTAGAAAAATTTTTATTTTCTCCTCAACCAAATAACATGAAATAGAAGAATAGGTAAGGGTATTACCCTGTTTTAAAAGTTAGCTCAATATTTTTCATGAAAATGATGAATTATCCATTGTGCTCACAGTCAGGGACTGCTCAGTAACAAATTAAAGTTGATTTTGTGTATAGGGCCTGCCATACACAAGAAGGCTGATGAAAAGAAATTTCATGATCAGCCTTCTAAGTAGTTGACAAGAATATTACACCTGCTGTGTAGTATTAGGACTCAGTCAGTTACAACAAATCTTTCAATTAGCTTTGTTCTTCACACCTTTGTAATATTATATGTTCTTAAAATTAAAAAAGAAAAAAGGCAATTTAAATATAAATGTATATGCAATAATTTTATGTGGGGATATTCATTGACTGACATAAAGTAGGATAGACTATTTTATGGCTGATTATCAAACTTAATTGTTTTTTCGCTGTGTCCACCACTTTATGTTCTATCACTCACAGCTTTCATTTCAAATGAACAAACAAACAAAAACACAAAACCTTCCCAGACCTCTGGTGAAAAAAATTCTGTGTAAAAGCCAGGTGAATGCAGCTACTGTCACTGTGAGTATCCAGAGAATCTGCAATAGATCTGAAATCCATGAACAGTCATACACCTACAAAGAGGTATTAAGAATAATTCAGTGAAGTATAAACAAAATATGAGAGGCTTTCAAGGCAGAAGTGAGGACTTTAAGCATAGAAAAGTGGTGGTGCACATGAGCAAAGAGCATCTTTATTTAGCATCTTGAGACAATGAACAAAATTGGTACAGATGGAAATTCTGAAAATAATTCAAAAGAGGTAATATGAGACGCCTACTTCTTTGGTACAGCTCTATATGCAGTTTCGTGATGATTAGCAATAGAAAAATATTTATGACTGATTAAAGATGTATTATTCCATCAGTTTTGGGATGTCTTGTACAGGAAAATTGTTGCAAGGCTGGGAGAGGGTCTCGAGGATAAGAAGATGCCTGAAGAATTATGTATTGAGAGAAAATGAGAACTAGATTTGTTCAGGTTTCAGAGAGGACTAAAAGAGAGCTTTGAATTGCTATCTTCAGCAATCTGATGATAAAAAAGGTGATACAAAGGAAACCTTGGCTGGTGGTTTAAGCTTATCCACAGAGGTTGTGAAAACTCCATCCTTGGAGACATTCAGAACTCCATCCTTGGAGACATTCAGAACTCCACCACACCAAGCCTTCAATAACCTGATCAAACTGGAGTCAGATCAACCAAGTTTCTTGCAATTTTAATTGGTATAAAATTAGGCTTTCCATGCCTGAAGCTATAAACACACATTTTTTTGTGAAGGATATATGTGCTTTTACTCAGAGGAAAGATACTTCAGATATAAGTATCTAGATGTTGTGGAATATTTTAGGTGAAAATGAGTCCTGGATAACCAGTCTTCAGTAAATGCTGACAGTTCTAATTCCATGAAGAAAGAAACTACATACCAAGGGCAAACAATAAGAGCAGTAACTGAAAATTCTAAGAAATCAAAATTAAAACTATGGTGCTGTGTTCTACCCAACTGGAAACAGGCAAAGGGTATTTGGGAAAAAAGTCCAAAAAACCAAAAAGAATAAGCGTAACTCCAAGTCACATAAAGTAAGTTCACTGTAAATCCTGACAGTGATCAAAAAAAGATATTTAACAGTGCTGAAAACGTAACATATAATCTGTGACACATAGGAAATACCTATACATTCATGTCCTGTAAATATTGTTAAAAAAAAAAAAAAAAGGAAAAAAGCTATGTTAAGCTGGTCCTCCAAGTAAATAAGACTGCATCATACAAATAGGACAGATGCTATTTGCAGCTTCTGGTGATACAAATTACTACAGGCTGAGTTATACAGTATGAAGCACCATGACAGACAATGTCCCTTAATATGGAGGTGTCTGTATGAACAACACACCTTGAATTCCCCTTTAACAGTATTTCAATAGCCTGTGCTAACTTCAGAAAGCATAGTTTTCATAGTTTTTGAACAAAAATTTGAATATCTACTCATTATTTAAGCCATACTTAAATCTCTACATCTATCTATATTGTTATGGGTTCAATCTTACATTTTCATTATTTTTATGCCATATTAGGATTCTGTGGGGATGACAATGACTGCCAAATTTTACCTCCTGTGTTAATACAAATTATTTTAATATTAGATGTTTTGTATTTCTGCTTCTGAGAAACACTTGTTTTGATTCAGAAGTGTTCATGCAAACAAAATTACACTTGATTTTTTATTATTCAGGTTGTAGTTATGATCACCAACCATACCACACGTTTTAGTTATCATCATGATAACTCAACCAACCCACACACTTTGTGTCCTAGATGAAGTCCCTGGGCATGGAACAGAATTGCATTCTGCTTTCTCAAGGCTGTACTGGTCGCATATATATAGTTTATGCAAAAAAAAATACTAATGTGAAACAGTTTGCATTATTTTGCTATGAATGGCAAAGTCATTTTCACAAAGTATATTGTAATTTATGTCACTTACAGAAAGCAGCTATACTTCCCCAAAGGTGACTTATAATGAGAGAGGAAAAAGCCTTTAGGTGAGGCATTTATAACTTTTTTTTCTCTTTACTTAAACATTACCATTCATTTTCATAAAGCCAACCTGAGTAAACTGACACTTAAGCAGAACTCAAAGTGATGCAGTACTGAAATAAAATTCTATGCAGAATGAAAAGGTTGCCTCTAGGGAGATAGGTACATTAAAAGCCTTATTGTAAGTTTTATTTATGAAGCAGTTATAAAAGTATTACTCTATTTATACTAAAAAGTCAACTAAGGCAGTATGCATGAATGTACCTCAAGCAGTAAATTGTAGCTCACTTTTTTTAGCTTACTTTTTAAATCTGCTATTTCAATGTTGACACAAAGGATGTTTAGGTTCAATTTCATCCAAATAAATTTTAAATGTAGTTCAAAATACTTGTGATTGTTTACTCCTCCTTGGTTCTACATGCCAATTCGTATACTGAAAAAAAAGATTAAAACCTAGTAATGTTGACAAAATGATCACCTTACAAATGCCAAAGTGACAGTGACTAATAGAGAGAAATAATAAGATCACTACTTTATAAAATAAAATTCATATCATGCTATTAGCAAACTGTATGTTTGGATTCACATGGCCACGCAAGCCTCCCATGTGGGCACCTTCATAAAAATAAAAGCTCATTAAATATGAACAGTCCCATGTATCTTTATGAAGATGTTGAACTGCTAATTGAATCTGAAGAACAAAAGATGCTTAGTGTTCCATTCAAGGTGTGGTTTTCATATATATATTCACTAATCCAAAGTCACTGAAAAAGATCCATCCAGAGAGTTTATGGTTCCCCAACTGAAAGCATTTAGGTCATAAGCTAAAAAGTCAGCTAAAAACTCATTCCCAAAGAGGAAATTTTCCAAAGTAAGCATCATTTCTGATTCAAACACCTGAATTTAAAATTAAACAGTATATTTTGTCTTAGACCAAATGCTTTGGGCTAGCAGCCCAGGGGGCAGAAACCATTATGGTAATCTCTTTCATACGGGTGTAGCTATCAAGCAATGAGAAAATTAGTATATGGGGAAAAAAAATGAAAATAAACAAACAAATGCAAATAGCACATCACTATAAAGCCTACTACTGCCCACATCTTCAGAGGCATCAGAAATCTTCTAGAACATTGTCATTGTTCATTCCTTCACGCCAAACACCATTACATGTATAAAGTCTAAATTATGAAAGAAAAATTTTACAAATCTAAACCACAAAACTTCTTGTGCTTTGTTTTAAGAAAGTGATGTATGTTCCAAGAAACTTTCAGGAAATTTAAATCAAAAATATATCATCACAGTTATAATTATTACTAGTCTTCTTATTGTAAGACTATTACTAGTCTTAAAAGTGTACTTGTATGCGTGCACATACCTACAGTACATACTAAACCAAATAATGTGTGTCCAACTGCTCAGCAAATACAACAGAAATTAGAGCAAAACATGTCCACTTGCCTTTAACAATAACAATATGCACAAACTGATTTGGGGACAACTCTATTAAATCTTAAATTCTCCTCTGAAAATATCTTTTTGCCTATTTCAATATCCAATGCTACATGTCAAGGAAAAAAGTGTTCTTCATCTTGCAATTTCAGTTTGGCAGAGGTCTGTGATAGGTCTCCATTTGAGGTGAGGAATAGTCTTATATTTTGCTGACTGAATAATCTTAACAGTGATAATTTCTATGGCACATATTGAATACTGTTTAAAGATAAAATAAAAAAAAATAGTACATACACATTCTAAGACTTGTAATGTGCTTGAAAGCTACTGTTACATTTTTTCCTTTTTAGGAATATCATGGAAGATTATGTGTATTACAATCTTCAGTTTTCCTCAGAATGTACAAACTTTCTAAATTGAATGCCTAGATTAAATATTCTACTTGGTATTTTAAATCTTCTTGATCTTTCAAATGACCTGCCCCATTGCACTCTCTAGTGACTGAAATTTCGATGCTGAAATTTGCTGTTTGGTGAAGCAGTGATGTCACTTACCAATTCATTGTGTACATTGTGCAAAGAGAAAAGTCATGGCAATCCTGCTCATCCCTCAGCTACCACAAAGCCCACTTACCCATAATGGAAAATTGTCCAGATTGAAAAGATGCAGTTTTCTCAAAAGGCAGTATTGATGAATTAGCCAAAAAATCCATGATTTTGCAGCTGCCCACTCAGTTGTAAAGGATTTGTAGCATGGTGCAGAACTAACTTCCTTGCAATTGTAGCAGCTCTTTGAGCTTATGCCAGATATTTTGCTGCATCATTTTGTAATTATGTCTGTTCATATAAAATCCTTCCTTTGAGTTTAAAAAATAATCTCACATATATGAAAAGTTGATCTGTAATAAATTACAGTGAAGACTAACAATAATTACAGTTAAAATATTTCTGGGATAATTTTTAAATAGAATTGAGAATTTAAATTATTCAGTCTTACTATGCAGTGCTCCACTGAGGAGCTGGTTTGAGAACAGGTCGTGTTACTGAATCTTCTTCAAGTCAAAGAAAAATTAGAAGAAAAACAAAATTATACTAACAATAAACAAATTTGAAACAGAAAATCCATAATTTTTTAAAAATCTTGATAAGTATCAAACTCTCAGAGAGTAATTTCAAAGCTTTTGATGCTGACAGAAGTTAATGGATGGCTTGTATGGATTTCTATCTTGTTTTCACTCAGCAATTTACTTTTCACTTGTTAACTCATACTCTTAGCATACCTAACCCCAGTTACAATAAACTTTGCTTTTTCTTACATCTACAGCTGGTATTTAGCAGATGCAATAGGTTGATTTGTGGAAGAAAATCTTCAGGGACTATTAAACCTGGAAGCTGTACCTATAGAGATAAAGGAAGCCTGTTCAGGAAATGAGCTGTGGTCCTCCAAATGAATAATGCAGAGTAACACACATTCATATAGCTCAGGATTAGAAATCACACAAGTGGACTGATAAACCCATTAGGAATGGGCTTTTCCAAGTATGCAGTCAGTATTCAGTAGGCTCTATTAATAGATAAATATTAATTTTAATACAATTTTTTTCTATTCTTTTCCAGCCTTTGGAATTCAAGTATCAGAAATGATATAGCACTGTTGAGAGTACAGACTGAGGATGAAGAAATAGGGTTGTGTGAGAACACAACATGCATTGGGACTGTACCATTACATACTAGAGGAAGGAGAAAATTGTGCAGTTTTGTCTATAAGGACTCTAAGGTATAGTTTATTGAGTAAACTGCCTCCAGAATATCATCATTTATTTGTCTGAAAGAAAACCAGTCAATCAAAAACCTTGGGAGTGAGAAGCTTTGAATTCTAGGGCCTAGGGAGGATGGTACTACATGATTTTCCAGGAGAAACATCAACTGCCATTTCTTAGTCTGGAAATCTCAAAGCTATTAATTTTCAGAGGTTGGAGAGCATGCTCTCTTGCTTTATCTTTACCTACTTACAGTATCCCCCTTGTAAGAGACAGGACACTGTTACAACACCACTTCTTTGTTCAAATGTCACTGTCTTAAAGACTTTTAGCAGCATTGCAGCACAGATTTCACTACCTGAGACAAAGACTGAAGTGAGCATGCAAGGCTTCATAAAATTTTGGTGATAACCAAAACAATTTTAATGATGCTGCCTCCCAGCTCCCTTCACTTAAAGAGGAAAACCTGAATTATAATATTCAACAAGAGAATGTATCTGGTGCTCAAGACTAAAAATAATTTTAACAAACATTTTTGGCACATGTAATATACAATACACTCTCACATACTACTTTTTAACAATTAATTACAAAAATATTTCAAACTATTTAAGGGAATCAATTCATTAGAATTGTGAGAAAAAGAGAGCAGTGAACAAAAAGAGACCAGTAGGGTGAGTTGCATAGCTGTTCTTTACCCCAAAACACCTTCACAATTTAGATATCACCTACATCAAATTGCACACACTTGAAAGTAATGATGTGATTAATCTTTCTTTTCTTCATAGATATGCAAGACTTTAGCTAGAAGTCATATATTTTTTCATACACTGATTAATAGCTGTTTGCAAGGAGCAATTCATGACCACTATGATTTTTTTTTAGCTTTTTAATTGTCTACGTATAATTAAATGTCTTGGAGTTGTATGCACAATAGGTAGTGAATTTTGAGATCAGTTATACTTGCATAAGTATTTTTTTGACAGAGAACAAAAGTGTATTTTTTGCTCCCCCTCACCCTTTGAACTTTTGTAAATTTAATTTTATTTCTGTTTCAGATAAGGTTTTCCTACTCTTTGAGTCTCATTTTTCTAGGGGCTAGACACTGTCTTAATTTTGTGGCTTATGTAGGACTCTGTTCTTTTCTACATATAGTTTATCTAAGTAGAAAGAAGATTAACTTTAAAAATTCCTTCCTAGCAACACAGTTCCTTCCATAAATTCTAACAGATGTAGTAAATCAATGGTGTTAAAAATCTCAATCTGAATTAAAGTTTGTTTTTGGAATAACAGGATGTTTGAAACAGAACAGAAAGAATATCTGATTTTTCTGTTTCTGAAGATGTTTTTTTGGTTTCTATTGTCTTATCTGCACCCTTATGAAAGGTTTTTTCTTTTCGGTACAAATATGCATAAGTGAATCTGATTTTAAGTACAGGCATTTACCTGAATAAAACATGGCATGAGTTTTAAAAATTAGCTGAAAACTGTGGTCTGGATTTTGTTTTATTGGAGGGTAGAGATCCACAGCTTGTGTCATGCTTTGTCATACTGCCCAGAGAAAGGCAGGTCCCATCTAGTGAACGCCTCTCTTGCAAAGCTGCAGTTGAGAAAATGAAGAAAAGCCTGTATTCAGTCCCAGATCAAAGTTCAGAAATGTGAAGGATGCTTTTAGCGTAATAATCAGGGAAAAAAGCTACAAAAACATTGACTTTGCCCATTAATGTTACAGTGGAAAAACATTATGTAAGCAACAAACTCTTGCAAATGCTTACAGACATGCTGCACCCCAGAAAACTGGAAACCCCAGATTGCATGGGTCTCCACAAATCAGAAGGAATTATGTGAGTACAGAGTTGTGTAGATAAAACCAGAAGCTCACACAGCAAGATTTGTTTTTATTGGGAAGCACAGTGAGTTCACACCAAAGGAATGTATTCATACCTATGCTTACCCATACAATTTTTAATGTAGCGATGACTAATTATCTTTTATAAATTATATTCATAGCCAATTATAACATAAATGGAAGCCCTCATCAGAAAACATTCTGGATCAGAGTCTTAATCCTTCCATTAAGTGATAACTACTCTCAGGATTAAGTAATTTTTAATAGGTAAAAAAATCAATTAAACTTTTAATAAATACAATTTCATTTACGCATGTATCTATAGAAACACATATTCTATACACACATGTATAAATGAAATGTGTGTGCATATATATATGAAATATATATATATATGAAAAAAAGTTTATTTTCTTTTTATGTATATGTATATATATATATATATATATATATATATATATATATATATATATATATATATATATATATATATATGTAGGCATAAAAAGAAAATAAACTTTTTTTCATGTATGTATCCAACTTTGGTTATATGCTTAGAATATACACATTTGGGTATTATAATATATGGAATGCAATTCAAAGCAGAGTTCCACGTGTGAATACGCCAACAGATGGCAAGAATCCTCTAAGGCAGTCTGTATGCCAGAGTATAAATACTGCTGCAGTAAAACTAATCACAAGAGGAAACTAAAGCCTGTAGATGATGTATCATTAAGCAAAATACAGTTAGAATTCTGGACTCAGCTGAATCAGTGAATCTCACCCTGTCACCAGTTGCCATCAAATTTTCTGAACTGGAGAAAAAATATCCTTAATTTTAATGACTAAGAGTGTGGTGTGGAGACACATATTTCTGGTTACTAGGTAGAAGAGTTATTGAAGCCCTGATGATCTTTGAAAAATATTCAGTGAAAGCATTGGATTAGAAGCTGTGCAAATAAAAGCATAGATAGTGACTGCAAGACTTATCCCAAAGCAAGGGTAGAGCTGCCTCCCAGCACCAATAAAAGATTTACTTGGTTTTCACCACCTCGTGCTTCTTGACTTCCAGCCTGAAACTGGACTCTTAATCAGACTTTCCAGTTGATGTGTAAGTGACAAATATACTGCATAGTCTTCCAGGAGGATATTTTTGGTCTATTTTTTGCTCACTACACTCTGATAAGAGACAGCCAGAAGTCTAATCGTGTAGTTAAATATTTGGCCTAAATTAACTGGAGCAGAGATTGAAATCTTAAGTGTCTCATTTAAAAGGCTTTACACCTTTTAAAGAACTGTACTAAAGTCCTTACAGGAACAGTAAATAAGACAGGTGCCATGATAGGTGTCCCCAAGACCAGCCTTCTGTTGCACCTTGCCATCAAAGATGATGAGCTAGATAGGTACCCTTGGAGGTGCTTGGCCTGCATGGGGCAGTGAAATTCTCTACAAATTCAAGTGCAAATTGGTAAGCATTGTGTAAATAAAAAATTTCTGATTGCATAAATATAGCATATTAAACAGCAAAGACCAAGTCAGGCCACTCATAGAGCATGATTTCCTGTTCTATATTACTGATCCAGCAGACCTGTCTGTGTGAAGGGCTGATAAATCTGACTGAATGATCATAGGTTCTTTGTGTACAATTTTAAGCAAAATTTCACCATATCTTCTCAAGGTGGGATATGTGGTTCTTGTATTTTGCTCTAATAACAGGAAGTGTATTTTGACCATAGCTACAGGTATGAGTAATGTACATTAATAAAGGGCATGTTGAATATTGGGCTACAGTTGTCTCTGACTTTGATTTTAAAAAAAGAAAATAAGAAAAAAAGAAAAAAAGAAAAAATAAAAGAGAAAAAAAAAGGATAAAAGGATAAGATAAAATGAAAAAAAGAAAAAATAATAAAAATAAATTTATTAGTATTATTTATTACCTAACTGAAATCAGACTATTAGTTCAAGTTCAAGTAAATCAACAGGCTTTTCCAGATAAGCCAAATTGTGGAAACACTTCGCTATGAAGACATATACTGCTAAAGATGTGACTTCTTCATAAGATGTGTGTAGAAGTCTAGAAGAATTTTTGTGCTACAAAATTTCACTGAATAATCTGGTGTTTTTAACTTTAATGGCACTTTAAGGTTTTGTTCAGTTTTGCTTTTCTTTCAGCATAGACTCAACACACTGTCACTACTGCTGATGGCACTTTTTGTGGAAGACAGGTTTATGCATAATATAAACATTTCAAAAGAATCTAAATAAATAAATAAGACTTTCTTGGAAATATACCTATAAACCCCTAGGCAAGCCATATTAAAAATATACTCCCAAAGGCTGGGACGTGCTAAAATGTTCAGTTTCTCTTCCTGAACAATTTTAGGCAATCCCTCTGAAAATTTGATTGATGGCTGGTTTGATAGCAAATACAATCTGCCACACATTTGTGTGTTATGCACAGCTGTGTATATAAGCTTCCATAAAATAACCCATATGCTAATTTTGTTCATTGAAGAAGGCTGTAGTAACACAGGAGAGAAAGGAGGAAAGCAGTTAAGGTTTTCTCTTTTCTTGACACCATCACCTTGCTTTTCTTGTAAATCTGAAGTGAAATGCTTCAGTGTCTAAAACCTTGTGAGCTATAAGGAGCCACTGCTCTGTCACTCTTCAGTCCCTCTAGTACTCCAGTGACATGACTGCAGGCTTCCCAGCAATGAGACTCTTTTTTTACTTCCATTTCTCAGTGCTTCTCCTTTTTCCAATTTTCAGCGCTAAAGATGTACCAAAATGTTGTTACTATGGTTACCCGAAGATTATTTTTGAAAAACACAGTTGTTTTAACTTCCCCACCTTCGTATCAACCTAAAGTTTGTCACTCCCTTCTCTCAGAAGAGTAAAGTGCAGAAGAAAATTACACTCACCTGCTTAGAACTTCATAGTGTTTTCCTGCTTGTGCAGCCTACCACAAAACAACCTTCTGTAGCATTCTATCAGGCCAGGGGAAAACACATTCTTTCTTTCCCAGTTTAAAGTATCTATACCCAGCTCTCTGATTAGCTATTATCTGCTTCTCTTCAGCCAGCCACATGAGAACTCCTCATAACCTATTCAAAGGAAAACCAGGCCTTTTCCAAGAAAGAAAATCATTAGAAGTATTTTAATTAATCTTTAGAAATATATTACTAAGTATTTTCTTTTTTATATATATTTGATGCATTCAAAAATAAATTCAGGAATAAGAGAAGACATAAGAAAGGGGAAAAAAAAAGGAATCTATATGGGGGAAATTAAATGCTTCTAGGAAAAAACAGTGCTGCTCTGACAGAAACAAAATGAAGAGACCTAAACTCAAAGATCTTTGGAGAGAGATTTGAAGAGCTGTCTTGTAGCAAAATCAATTGAAACATAGGAGAGAGGCACCTTTGAAAGGGAATAAAGCATTCAACTCCAGAACAAAGTAGGCAGAAAAAACTGATTTCATGAAGGATGCTTTCCTGGTTCACATTCACCACTACAAAAAGTTAAAAATGAAACCAAATCAAAAGAAACACAAATTCAAACCAAAACAACCGAACCAGAAAAATCCCAGTAACTCTCTTATTACTGCATAAGGCAGTAATGTTTTCCAACAGACTTCTTTTTACAATATCTTTTACAGTGTCTTCTGGGAATAGAAAAGTACACTTTCAATGTGATTATTCCTAAAATCTATTTACTGCCATCAAAGCATAATGTCTAACATCTTTTTGTTCCAGTTCAGTAAAACAAAGGGAATGCAGAGGAGGGCAATGAAGATAATCAGAGGCTGCAGCCTATGAGGAGAGGCTGAGGGAGTTGTGATTGTTCAGCCTGGAAAAGAGAAGGCTCAGGGGAGAGCTTAGAGAAGCCTTTCAGTATATAAAAGAAGGGTACATACAAGAAAGATGGAGAGGAATTTTTTGCAAGGATATATAGAGACAGAGCAAGGTGGAATGGTTTAAAGCTGATAGTGCATTTAGATAAAATATTAGGCAGAAATTCTTTGCTGTGAGAGTGGTGAGGCACAGGAAAAAGGTTTCCCAGAGAAGCTGTGGTTGCCCCATTCCTGGAACTGTTCAAGGCCAGGTTGGATGGGACTTTGAACAAATCAATCTAGTGACAGTTGTCCCTATCCATAGCAGGAATTTGGAACTAGATGATCTTCAAGGTCCCTTCCAACCCAAATCATTCTGTGATTCTGTGATTCTGAACATCAGTCATACATGTAAATTCCCAGTGCCTTTAGTACTGTAAGGCAAAAAATTAGGTTCACCTAAAAAGGAGAGACAAAAAACCTTACAGTGAATTAAAACAAGGCAGCAGAAGAAATATAATAGCTTAGGCAAGTATTAAACACCCACTAAAACATAATGGTTAGGTAGTTAAGCAGGGAATAGGCAATATTATTTTAAAAGTTATTAACTGCTGTTTAATTCAGTCATAATTAACTTCTGATAATACCAGATATAATTTCCACTATTGCAAGCATTTTTTAATGAAATCACACAAACTTATACACAGCCTCACACATAAGTATTTAAATAGAAAATGGAGCTTGAAACAGCCTCTTCAGGTACCTTGAAAATGACTTAAAGTGTACAGCAGAAGGTGTAATATATTTCATAATATCAAAACACCCTAAGAAATACAGGTCTATTTGCAAAAAAAAAAACCTCCCTCAGGGAGAACTAAAAACTACAAAGTGGATTTAGCATCCTAAAGAAAATTATCTGATGTTAGAAGAACCATTTTCTTGTAACTAGACAGAGTGAAGTGACTGATTTACATATTGATTTATGAATGTTCATCTGGGTTATTTATCCTCAGTATTTCCCAAGGATTTAGTCCGGATCAAGCAGAGTAAGAATTTTTCTAATATACAAAAAATTACCAAAAAAATCTGTGTAGATAGAATCTCAAACTTCAAATGAAATAGTAGAAATTATTGCAATTATAAAAATATACTATTATGAATAATAATGAAAAATTACTTAATTCTATTTGCCCTCCCAGTGTACAGAATATGGTTTTATCTTCATCGGCCTTCTTCCAAATCTGGTTATCTGAAATCTCTGGAAATCCATTTGGTATGTTATGAAAATGTAAGATTATCATCTGTTCTAGTTTTCCTTATAGTCAGATATATTACATTAGTTTCCCAGTTGAAACATAGTAAAAAATATTTAGGTATACTTACAATTTATTGAAAATAGTGTTTAATTATAAATTTCATGCTGCAAATGAATAAAGATCTCTATAGAAAATTAAAATGGCTTAGTGCCAATGTCAAAGTGATTCTATCCATATTTTATGCAGAGTTTACTTATTTGTGAAAGTTGTAATTTTTCCCTTGTACATAAATGGGTTGAGAGGTGTTTACTCAAGTGTGTTCTCCCAAAGAAAGAAATTCTGCATATTGCATATTTTTCAGGGTTTGGCACATCCTTCAATTTTAAAACTGATTCTTTATGTAAATGACAAGGGTCAGGGACACCAGAGCTGCTATGTCCAAGTCTCAAGAGTACTCATTAAACTGAGACTATTTATAATCTTGTCCTTGATGCTCACATACAAGTATCATTCTCTTAGAACCCCTAGAAGCACATTCCTCTTCATAGCACATCCAGGTGCACAAGCTATGTGTGTTGCTTGCAGGATTACCTGTAAAATAAGTTGTAGTCAAAAAGGAAGCAACCTGAGATTTAGAACTAAAGCCTGAGTTTCTATCTCAAGCAAACAGCTTTGTGACAGTCATATTACAAGAGTTGTTTTGACTTTTCTATTGTATGCAATGATTTTACAGGTTTGATATCTTTCCTAGGCAGTGTGTCACAGAGATAAAACTTACAGTTGAGATGGATTCTTTGGTTTGAGATTGTTTCTTTTTTTTTTTTTTTTTTGAGCTTTGCCAATCCAAATAGCACTGCATTGTTTATTTCTTGCAGTTTAGACCAAGTCAGGATGAAAGTGGTTTTTTGATTTCTTAATGACATCTCTGTAATGGCCAATCAGTGACCCACAGAGTCCAAATACATGTAGGATATTTTTTCTTCACCATCTTTCCATCCTTCCTCAATATATTTTTTGTTTTAACCTTCAAACTAGCAAGTAATTCTCTTTAGCCCTTATTCCAGTAATTTTACCTAAACTGTTGGCATTTTCTCTTGTCAGGCTTAGAGCAAAACTGTTCTGATTTAATTACAGCAATAAAATTATCAAAGTTCTGTCATCTAAAACAGAGAATGATGTTAAGGTGCTAAGCTAGTTAAGCAGTGAACATGCAAATTTGTGTAGACACTGATGCAATGCTGTAGAGGATCAATACAAATAATTTCATTAGACATCAATGCAGGGGAAGTCCTCATAAAGTCTGCTGGGGCTTCATGATGTGATAAAGATGTCTACAAAAATAATTTCTAGTTTATATTTTAGCCTACAACATTTAGTTGTTTCAGCAAGGTGGTATAAACTCATTATGATACAATCTCTATGTATCTCTACACTGCTATATTTCTGAACCATAAAATGTCCCTTTTTTTCCCCATCATCCTTTGCTTCTCTCCATATTGTTCCATTTCCTGGTTTTAATTTCTTCATTGGTAGCATTACCTTATCTCCTTTACCATCCCATTCTCACCCTCTGTCTGTTGTAATATATTAATTAAAAACAAACATAGAAACCAAATATTCCCTCCCTACTGAGAATAATGATTTACATGCACTTTGACAGCCATAAACTCTCATGACTTAAACCTTGTGCTTTGTCCTTCCACCTTCTATTTTCTGTGTGATTTTGCAGTGTGTTCAGTGAGAGAGAAAACAGGTCTAAGGACTGGTGGAACACTTATATGTAAGAATTTATCAGATTTTTTGACAAATAGTGATGAGGACACAAATTCATTATCCTCTTTTCCCCACCAACAGAGCTTCTGCAAAGACAAGCATCGAGTCTGCATTGCATGCACTGGGAAATGAACAGTTTCAGGTCCTACATTTGTAATTTGAAACTTTGGAAAGGAATAGTGTGTGACATTTGATATTAAATTAGTCTGGTGCAACACAGATTTTCCAGACCCAACACAGATTTTTTGGCTACCTGTACTTTGCCTCTGACTTCAAAACACATAGAAAATTCAATACCTCCAGACTATCAGGTAGTCTGTCAGTTCTGAGCCACATATGAAAGCAATCTTGCATGCAGTCAATGTTCTGCTATTAAGTGTGATGCATTCTAAAACAAAAGTTTTTCCTGCTTTGAAATCCAAGTATTTATTAAAAAGAAGATATAAATGATAAAAGAAATTATAAACAAGTAAAGCCAGTTTGTAAATGATGGTTTTAAAATTAAAAATATAAATAAAAAAATAATTGAATTAAAAACTGCAAAGGATCAACATTTGTTAATATTCTTTAAATTTCAAATCAGTAAAAAAGGTAAATGAACATAAATACCTAAGCACTGATTGTCATTATCTGAAATATTTTTTGCCTTTTATGTTTTTTCAAGTCTGGGTTGCTTGCAGCACCTCAGTAAGTTTCCTAATAAAATATAGCTCAAGATTGCAAGGATTTATTCTCATTTTAAAATTAAGAAATGAAGTGTATGGTGTAAAAGAATACTTCTGTAAAAGAACTTCTTTATTTAAATTGCTTCTTGTCTTAATAAAGAGCTAAGTAATTTGAAGTCTCTATCAGGGGATGTTGAAAACACCATAGAATAGCAACTTGGGATTTATATCTTCAGACAAATTGTTTCAACTGAAGAAAAAGAAAAAAATCCCGAAAAAAGGTGGGGAGACATGCTGTAATGTAATAACTAAAAAAAGCAAACTTCTTTGAACTTTAATGTTCATTTGAATCTTGAAACCACAACATATTGACCATGTTTTAGAAGTTTTACCAAAAATGAAAATAATAAAATGAAATGTAATATTTTCTTTCCTTGTAGGGCTGGGAGGAAAGAGGTTTTTCCCTTCCCATCTTCTCCTGATTTTAAGTGTTGCACATTGCACGTGGACACTTGAGATCAGCTCTATGTGCACACAGGATATTGAGATAAAATTTTCACATTCCTTTCCTGAAGTAGCCCTGGAAGAGACTTGAATTTCTTGAACAGAAAGAACCTGAATTTCCTCTTTTCCTTACTTGCTAGAACCCTTTCTTTTGGATATTTACAGAATGCCTGAACTACCAGAGGATTGTTTTCTTTCTTTTTTTGTCAGTCTGCTTGCATTCTTCTGTTTTTGAAATGTGTTTTGGTGTGAGGGTTTTATTGTAAATATTAAAACAGGCACTGTACTGGGTAGAATAGTAGATGATAGGAAATCCTGCCAACAAAGTGATTAAGGGGAAGAAATGGAGAGAAGACAGATGGAGAAATAGAATGCTGATAGAGGAAGAAAGAGACATTTTATGCTTCAGAACTACAGCAATATATATTAGAGATGACATCAGTAATGAGGTTCCCCAGTTGAACTGTCTCCCACCCTATGTATTTATAGCCATGGTTTCCATTTTAATGGGTTAATATTTTTCCATAAGAAAAAACTCAACTCCTCTGAAAAATGCCCCAGCTGTATGTTTTCTTACACCTGTTCTTAGAAGTGTTTTTTCTCTTCCTGGAACTCTTAGACAAATATGTCAGAAAACAGTTTTGCATTTCCAAACACCATGATACACAATCTAGAGTAAACAGTTACGAGGTGTGTTCTTTATTTTAAAACAGTCAGAATAGTCAGAAGAATATTCTCTAATAAAAATATATAAATTAAAAAGTTACAGGTTTAAAGCTACATATAAGTACACAGACCTAGGATCTGGGCATATCACTGTATTTTTTTCTGAATGTCTTTGAATTTTCATGGAAAGCTCTGCATTATAATAATTAAAGAAATGATTATTCCCATCCTTTTAATACCCATGATTAGTACTCACGGTTAATTACTGCTAAATTTTTATCTTGGATAAAATAAGAGTTCTCAGAGTTCCTTAAAAATGTAGAGAAAAATAAATCCTCACACAAATGGATGGCACATTATCCAAAACCTTCTCTTCCAAAATTTTCCACACAACTATTTGGCAATTTTTAAAAAATAAATAGTGTTTCTACTCCATACAATGGGTTGGAGGGCATGAAGATGAAAGAAAGTGAAGCAAAAATATGGTCTTCAAGGACATCCAGCTTTCTAGTGGAAGTAAAATGCATTTTTTTTTTAAGCAGCAGTGATACTTTTAATTGATAAAATATAAGGCAGTTTGATGTAAACCCTAAGCATGTTACACATCATCATATTGACCTTTTCTTTTCTGATCTGATTCAGAACCATATTCTACAAAGATAAAAATGAGTATTTGCAACACACAGAGAAACTGTTTAGATTAAGTAAGAGCATATAAGATATAACTATACAAAACATGTCTAAACAGATCTGTTTTGTTCTTAAGAACAAAAGGCCTCACATGAGAGAGTGATTTCAAATGAAATGCTTGCTAAAAAATATATTTGGTTTTGTACTTCTATATTATGGTAGCATTCCATTAAGGCTAGCATTTTGTCTGCAAAATAATCCATGTCTTCACATGCTGTTGGATTTTGCCCTAAAGCAAGAACCAAATCTGTACCAAAAAAGGACAAATGGCATTAAAACACTAACTACATGAAGAACATCAGCTTTATAGTGACACACCTGCAGATGGTGCTGTTCCACCACGTTTCCTGCACAAAATTGGTTTAACATTCATTAGTTGGTCTTTTCTTTGATCTTTTGGTTTTTATTTATACAGCACATGCAGCTATTACATAAAATGGTTGGCTGTGTATGAAGGCTAAACTAGATGGAAAATTATATCTAAAGATTTTACTTTTTCCCATGCCAAAGATATTTTCTTTTTTCCCATCCTCCTCTTATTACAATGTTAGCAGTTATTCAGCAATGTGATAATTCTTTTTATAATATATAGCATTTTAGCATTGTTGCTTGTGAGACAAAAAGTCTTAGCTGCTCAGAGAGGCTATGTTTAAAATTGGTTTTCCATCTTAAACATGCTACAGTGCACAAAAAGTTGTTGGTGAATGTTGTCCTACAGAATAATATCACCTAAGGGCTACAGATTATGAATTATTCACACAAAAACTGTGGGGGCCATAGAAATAAAATACTACTGCACAGAGAGGAAAATTTCAAAGCTGTGTTTACTGCTAGAGCAGAAGACTAAGGACAATATGTGTCATCAAGTAAATTATTTCATACTTCTATAAAATTTAATGTGATTTTCATTGGAACTAGTTGTATTGTTTTTACTATTCCATAGTTTTTGATTTTTTAATTGTGAATGAAAGCATCACTACTCCTACTACTACTACTATAACTGCTACTGCATTTATGACTAGTGATAATAGCAGTAGTAGTACCACCATTAATTTGTAAAACTCATGGCTTTATACTTTATTTCCTCTTTATGGATCTTTTAGACACAAAAAAAACTTTTTAACTATATTTGAGAAGGGGAAATATTTAATTTCAGAAACATATTTATAGCATTGCACTTTGTAGAAGTCCTGTGCAATACAGCAGATATTTTTCTCTAAGAATCTATCTCTATATTTGGTAACGGTATGGAATAAAAATGATTTTACTTAGTCGTTCAAAACTTAAAAGTTTTTGAAAGTATATAAATCAAGTAAAATTAAACAAAGTTAAAATTTTAAAAGAAAAATTGACATTATAAGTAGATATTAAGTTTTTTTTACAGGGTAAGTTGAAGGAATGTGAATAATTTAAATGGGAGATCTTTATACCCTGGCACTCATGGAAGTATTTTCATTGATTTCAGTGGGGTCATAATTACATATGCTAACCTTCCACCGTTAAAGCCATTCATGGAAAGCAGTAGGAGGTCCAAATATTTCATAAGTATAAATATACTTAATGAGTTTTCCATGGGATTTGCTGGGATATATGCTTTCAGGATTTTTTTTTACTTCTAAAAAAACCTCCAAAGCAACAACCAAAAAAGAACCCAGAAATTTGTTGCTATTTATTTCCCTTTATTTTACTGGGAGAAGGAAATAATCAGTTTTTTCACTTACTTTGCAGAGTAAAAAGAATGTTTAATAATTAAGAGATTTTGAGGAGATCCTTTAGATGCCTTTAGATGTGCATCTTCAGTATCTCTGATGCTTCATTTCATTTGCTGTTTTAATGCAGAACTTGCTCTTTGGGAAGGCCAACACAATGATGTGGCATTAGGCAAATTAATGAATTAATTTAACTACGATTTAATTACATAGTTATTTCTGCAAATAGAAATTTTTTTTGAGTACTAAAGATAAATTTTTAAGAAAAGAACATGAAGTAACTCATTTATCTTGTCATAGAATAATCTACTAATGTAATTTTTTCATTTTGCTTTCAGAGTTGTAGTCATCTGCAGACATAATATGACAGCCCTCAAATTCATTATTTTTTACTTATACATATTTTTCAAATGCAGTAGTTGGTGTACAGTGTGCATAATACTCTGGCTGTATTATATAGAGATTAATCTTCTACCCAAGACGGAAAATATGCTGGAAAATATTTCCAGGTTTTGATTAATTTTCCCTGCTCTTCATTATCAAATTCCGTTTTCTTTCTTCCTTGGAAGGTTCATGATTGCTTTAACTTACTCCTATTCTTTGAATCTCTTGCGCTTTTTCTTCACAGTTCTAAATTAGTTCAGTAAAGAGCAAAAACCTCTAAGCAGGCAGACTAGCAACTCCCATTTACCCTTAAAAATGAGGTTCAGAAAACTGTTATCTATAGTGTCCTAAAACCAAAAACTAGAAAGTAAATTCAAATGCATTCTTATGGCACGGGAATGTATTCTATGGTTCAGGGAAGAGAAAATTAGATGACACTGGGAGAAGGCTATGCCATATATCACACAACATGTTTCAGTTCAGTTTGGTGACATGCCAGGGCAGGTTTCCGTTTATGTTGTGCAAATAACAGCCTAGTCTATGCCAAACAAATGACAAATTGTGTGTTTGGCAATATATGTAACAAGTTCTGATAATTTAAAATTGTATGTAACTTGAATACATTTCCTTTCTAAAATAAATTTTCATTTTGCATACTTATTTACTGATTTGATCTAATTCTTCTGTTTCTGATTTCTATAAATAATTAAAATTAAGTATTTTATAGTAGCGTTTAAAAAAATTGCTACTGCATTTAGAAAAGTTAAAAACTATTTCTCTAAAATATTTTTTCCTTGATATAAGTTAAATGTTTTATCTAGAATTTTAAAATCTGTATTACTGATCTGTGCCATACCATGGAACTCACCACTGGAGATGGTGGCCCAGCTGTGTCTCACCAGCACCAAAAAGGCTTGGCTTCCTACTGTATTTTAGCTCAAATCCAGGGCAGGAGGATATCAGTGCATGAACTTGTTATTGTAGAGTAATTCATTAAATGGTATCATATTTAAAATTAATTTTCAATCTTTCAGTTAATTATAGCATGTTGTGAATACTAGAGTCATGCCTTTTTACAATTCTGACTTCAGCAGAAGCCATTGTACCTGGAAGATAAGGCAGGCTTCAGAATTTCAGATTTTAAAGAAATGGCCTTTCCAAGACAGAAATCACAGTCACTTGATATCCAGATATCAAAAGTTTAGTTGTAGTGTTCATGCAGATATTATTTTCAGTTTAATTCAAAGAGAGAGAAATATATGTGTTTTTGATGCCACTTATTTACCAGTTCAGACAGTACTTTATTTGACTTGAGTAACACCCTAATTCTCCATCTAGTGTTTATAGACAGAAAAAAAAATCATGTTTCTTTTTCCTTTTCTTTGATGGCATCAAGAAATAAAAACATTATTTGCAAATATTCCTTACAGTCTTGTGTTCCTGTTAGGCCAACTACTCATTTTGAGTAATTTTACAACATTGTAATTGAATGGGTCTCTTGGTCATGTCTAATTGCCTTTATAAATAACAACTTCTCATTACTGCCAGGTCACAGTAACAAAGTTATATGCAACCTCACAACTGGCAGGAACAACGTGTTTACCACTGGGAAAGCAATGGTATGTGGATACCTTATTTAAACAAATAAAGAAGATTAAGTCATGCATTTCCCAGGTTCAAAATGGCAGCTAATGTTCCAGAACCAGCATTTTCATAGGTTTTCATTATACATTTAAAAAGGAATAAAAAAGTGCACTTCAGTAAAGTAAGACAGTAAATAATTACCCTAAGTATAAGTGCTGAGATTAGCTGTTTGGGGTCTGTTTGGGCTTGGAGTTTTTGGGAGGGAGAAGGGGTTGTTTGTTTGTATATTGGGGATTGGGGGGGTTTATTGTTCCCACTTTTATGTAAGAAAAATGTTAAAATCTTATTTATATAACAGTAGATTTCCACCTTCTTCACCTTTCATGATCAGTCCCCTTTTTCAACCTGTCTCTTGCACACAAATATAGTTCATGGATTAATAAACAGCAAGGACAGGAGGAGCAACACATTTTGAAGAATAAAATGAAGGAGATTCTTTAAAGAATCCTTTACATGAGTTATGAGGTATGACAATCCTTGTGTATTTCACATCACAATGGTCTGATGTTTGCTTGCATCATTGTGGTGATGCCCTTTTTTCACAAGTGCAGAATAAGAGATTTTAGAGCAAGTGCAGAATTTGACTCAATATTAATCAAGTGTGCATGTTTACTGTATGCTTATATCTATCGCTGCTTTGAATTAAGAAATTGATGAAGATAATTCCATTTTTAAATTGTTCTTTTGTTTTTCTATGGCTCTTTTTTAGACAAGCTCTTTGAAAATAATTTATACATCCTTTGAAAGGTATCTTTGATAACTGATCACAAAAAGTGAGATTAAAGAAAAGAATAAATTTCTATCATCTAACCTCAATAATGTTCAGTTGGTGATAATGTCATTTCACATTTGAACTCATATGATAAACTGCAAAAAATAATGAATTTAAAATACGTTGACTCAGTGAAGATAATTATGGCAATTTTATGCATCTCAATTTCTCTTTCAAAAGAACATATAATTGCTCTGGTATTTTGTTTCCAACCCTCTTGTCTCTGAGCCAATATAAATTGAAATCAAACTGTTTTACAAGCTCGCCTTTTCCCTGCTGCTTACCAAATCCTTATCTGACTGAGAGATTCAAAGGGCTCAGCCTTCTCCTTGGGTCCTTCTCATAGTCCCGTGTCATCATGAGGGAATATGCCTGGTTTAAGGGAACAAGGGAGTTTCAGCTGGGGAGTGAACAACACCCCATGAGGAATAAATACCATTTGGCTCCTAAGGCTGTCTTGAGATGCAGGCAACCTATCACATATAAGGGATCATCCTTGACATATCTTTCAACATGTTGCAAATGTTCATCCTTTTCCTTTCTAATTGCCGTAATGCTAAAGCAGAAATTTGTGTTTGCAAAATAAGCTTCAAGAATTTTCTCCATTTCATTCAAAGTATAGTGCATTACAATAGGATTTGTCCCATTTCCATCTGAGGAGCTGTCCAGGGATAGTGGTATCCATCCAGTTACAATAACAACCTGATTTCAACAGCACAGTTACTCAAATGTCTAGTTAGAGAGCTTAATTGTAAGATCCTGACAGCTGGAAATTAGTTAAATTCTGGAGGTTTTTTCAACTTTGTTAAAAGGTGTTAAACTTTTTTTTTTAATTAATTTTTTACTCTGAAGTTTTTTGTGATCAAGTACTATCTGCTCAGATCTGAGTTTCCTCATTTCCTTCACCGGGTCTTTATATTTTACCTAATAGTAAGATCTCTTAAAATAAAGTTGGCACCCACTGCAGTAGCTTTTAATATCTCTTAAGTGGACTTATTTGTACAAATAATTCTATGTGATATAGAACCTATCTGATTTAGCTAATAGGTGCTAGGTTGCTAGGTTGATCCTGTCTAGATGCCACGTGTCCACTAAAAATATTTCAAAAATAACTCCTCTTCTTCAGATTGCCAGGGAGAGAAAATATAATTAAAGGCTCATGGTTTAAGATTAGGACAGGATTACCATCATGGACAGACTGATGTGGCATGGGGAAATTAGTTTGACTTAGAACCAATGCATTCAGAGTAAGATAATGAGAAATAAAACCAAATCTTAATAACACCTGTCCCACTTACTCCTTTCTTGCAAGGCTCAACTTCACTCCTGGTTTTCTCTACCTCCTCCCCACAGAGGGATGGGAAATGGGAACTGCAGTCAGTTTATCACACACATTGTTTTTGCTACTCCTCCCTCATCATGGAGACGAGTCCTCACACTCTCCCCCTGCTTCAGCATGAGGTTCCCTTCCATGGGAGACAATTCTCCACCAACTTCTCCAACACTGATCATTTGGTCTTTCCCACAGGCTGCAGGTGTTCACAAAGAGATCCAGCATGTGTCATTAATGGGGTGCTGTCCTCCAGGCACAGACTGCTCCAGCACAAGACTCCCACAGGGTCACCAGTCCTACCAACAAACCTGCTCTAGCATGGACTCCTCTTTCCATGGCTCTACAGGTCCTTCCAAGAACCTGCTTTGGTACAGAGTCACAGCCTCCTTTGGATGCATCCAGCTGCTCTGGTTCTGGGGCTGTGGGTGGATCTCTGCTTCCCCATGGGCGGCAGGGGCACAGCTGCCTCGGGCTGCAGGGGAATCTCAGCTCTGGTGCCTGGGGCACCTCCTCTGCCTCCTTTCACGCTGATGTGGGTGCCTGCAGGGCTGTTTCTCTGACATACCCTTGCCTGGCTCCCTGGATGAACCTGCCATTTCCTCCTTGTCCTAGCTGTGCTATCCCAGAGCTGCCACTATTGCTGACTGTCTCAGCCTTGGCCAGCAGCAGATCCATCTTAGAGGTGACTGACATTGGCTCCATAGATATGTGGGAAGCTTCTAGCAGATTCTTACAGAAACAACCCCTATAGCTGACCCACTACCAGAACCTTGCCATGAAAATCCAATAGAATAATCTAAATGCCATATTTATACCACCAGAATCTGACCAGTATTGAGCATAATGAAACAGTTGTGGAATACCAGTATCTGTTCTATGGTAACACTCTTCCAATCATATAACACCTGGCTTGTTCTTTCATCCAGTCTCATTTTCTACAGCTTTCTTGCAAAGGTCTATGCAAAAAATCAAATATATAAGCAAATAGTGCTTCAGAATTTTAATGGATTTAATGGATTTAATAAACATTGGACTTCATTATGTGACTTCTCAGGAACAATAAATGGATATTAAAATTGGTGTGGAAAAGTACCAATGCTCTGGGTGAGGAATTCTGCTTGGATTTGTGTGATACCTCACATAGTGGTATATTCATCTTGAAAACATTGAAATTAATGTATAGTAGAAATAATTAGGCACAATTTCCTTTTGTATTCTATTTATTAATAAAAAAAGGTATTGCAAACAGAAGTAGCTTGGGTTTATTAATAATGTCAAAGCTGCATCATTATAAACATATAATGAACACCTATTTTGTCAGACTATAAAAATATTGACTGAATAAATGTTTATTATCAGTGTTTTATTCATGTATTAATTATTTATAAGCTATGTGAAGTTCCATTTTATATATAAAATGTGTTTGTCAATAAATTCACATAGCAACTGGAAGAAATTCAAATGTCTCTCCTACAGAATATAGTCATAAAATGGAAAATGTGGGCCTTTTAAACATGTATCTTCAGAAACAGAGTAATTTTTCATTGGTGACATGTCTGCTATAGTTTATTTTGGTTTTCTTCTTCTCAAAATCATAATAATTCTCAGGAGAAAGATCTTTTCTTAATAAGTACTGCTTGACATTTACCATTACATACATGATAGATATTTGGAAATGATCATCCATCAATGCTATGGCATCAAATTTAAACTTATTAGTCATGCAAATAACTTGGCTTGCAGATTTCATCAGCACCTTTTCAAATATTCAGACAAACAACATAAAAAAAGCCCCAAACAGAGCAAGATCAAAGCAGTTCTGCCCCTTACTAGCATGAAAGAATTGCCAGTTAGAAGTTTACATACCTATTATTATAGTAATAAACATAAGCAAAATATATGTTCAAATTTTTTGATAATATTATTTTTTTCCTAGAGAATTTAAACTGAAAGTTAAATTTAAGCCACTACAAAATAAAAAAAGGGATGTTAGCTGTTAAAGATGCAACTTGATCAAAATCCCATGATGCTTAAATGTTAAGGTGAATTAATATTTTAAAGTGGTTTTATGTTTACTATTTTAGCTAACAGTTAGAAGAGATACCTCAAATAGAGTATTCAATGCAAAGATTGGGGGATTTCTGCATGAAATATTTTTAATTGAATTTCAACAAATCTGAAAGGGAGCAGACAAGACTTTCTTAAAACATTTGTCACTTTTGAGTCTAAGTGGATTCAAAAACTAGGTAATACTGGTTTCATGTGAACTGGAAGCCTTTAAGGATTTCTTTAATTCTGGCTCCATTATCTACATTTCTTAGATCAAAATTTTGATCTGAACCTCTTTACAGGTTCAGATGTCACCCATTCATTTCTACATATCAAAAAATGCAGTTCCTCCATCTCACCAGTCACTTATTTATGATAGTCATATTGCTTGCATATATGGTTGTCCCAAAGACAATTCATTTATAAATGACGATAATGTACTTAGCTGAGTAAACACTTGAATAGTGTAGAATTCTACAAAAGCACATTTTAGCATCCTCTTAAGTGATTTAATTTCCTGTAAAATCCAATTTTACCAGAACTCCCTTTGAGTCAGAGTCTTCCATTAATGTAATGATGATAACAGAACTTTTTTCTTCAACAGGATCTAAAATGTCATTGTACAGAATTTCTCAGTTATGGTCAGTCTGGCATGCACCCAAACAATCATGTTCTGGTCACTCTATTTCAAACAAGCCATGCACCAACAAACCTGTATTTAGAAAATGAGTGATCTAAGAAATGGGACAAGTCAAATTACCCCAGCTTGACATCTTGATGACTTCTAAATTAAAGAACTTACATAATCATATTTCCTAAAAGAAAAGGATCCTCCCAGTCATTACAACTGTTTTTAGTCAAGTTTGGGCATGTTTCGCAAAAAACACAGAACTTGCAACTTTATGCAACTATTTCTAACAAACCTGTTAGGTATGTTGTCAATATCACTCAGCTGTCCAGCTAAGCATTAAGCTCCCAGAATAGAGATTGTTTCTGTGTTGCATTAAATGAATGTGCTGAATACAGAGGTTCTTTGTTTTAAGCACAGAAGACTGTCTCTGCAAGCTAGAATGAACACTCAATGTCTGAGAGTCACAAACTTCCAGCTAAAGTAGTAGTAGTGGATCCCCTGACTGTGTAAGAAAGCAAATAATATTAAAAATACAAATGTGATGTCATAAAAGAACTGTATGTTCATTATGAGCTATAGAAGAATCAGAAAATACCAAGGAATACAGTCTTGCAGAAAAATTATGAAGGAAACAAGACATTCTTAATTTAGGTATGTAAACTAACTTCCTGGAAGCAGAAGATTCAATGGTGAATTATATCAATGCCTTCCTTCAAGTGAAAAAATGGACCCAGACTTATCAAATTTTATCTTATTCATGGCACTTCTACATCTTCACACAGTGGTGGAGGTCAGAGGACACCTCCAGAGCTCATGTAGTGCAACCTCTCTGCTCAAAGTGGTGTCCACTACAGCAAGTTCCTCAGGGCAATGCCCAATCAGATTTTGAATATTTCAGAGGTGAGAGACTCCATAATCTTCCTGAGCAACCATCCCCACATTATTTTCCCTCCTTTTTCTTCTTATGTCTAAATCCCATATTTCAGTTTGTGGGTCTTCTGCAGTAGCTCAGTAAACATGATTTTGGCATTGTTAGTGTTAGATTATCTGATTTAATATGATTGCAGTAAATACAATGAGCACCAAATAGCAGAAGTAGTACAACAGGTGACCAAACTCTGGTTATCTAATCAGTGAAAATGAAGCATACCTGAAATTACTACTTTTAATATTAAATAGAAATGTAACTAGGGATAAAGTTTTCTTCATACTTGTGTATTTTGTGTGATTTTATGGGTACTTGAAAAGACAATGCTCTGTACTGATCTGTGTGGCTTTATCTGTATGTCTTGAGCATTAAGTATGTGCCTGTGAGAATGCACACATGTATTGCCAGCCAGGGCACAGCCCCACACCGACCTGCTGCAGCCACACCTGCCAGCCAGGGGAAAGGAAAAATCCATCAGTGCCATGAAACCCACCAGTTTCAGCTATCTCTGACAACTGAGGAAAGGCTCTGCCCTGTGCTGAGAGGCTTACCTTGACCGGAGCTCAGCTGAGCTGAGCTGGTTTCAGCTCCTCCATCAGCAGCTGTTGCCTCCCCTGCCTGATCATGAGCTCTGCCAGTGCCTCTGTGGGAAGGTTCAGAATTTTTTTTCCGTAGCTGCTGTCTAAAAGAGCCTCTGGGGTGGCTGAGTCTCTGAAGGCTGTGGGACAACCCTTGAACTCAGCCGTGAGCAGCCAGAGGGAATCAATCAGTAGTAACAAACGTTAAAAATACACCAAGCATCTTAAAACTAAGAGGAAGCAGCTTTGACTCTGAATATCACACTCCTTACACTGAAGTCCTCAGGATGTTGACTGCTCATGGTGACTGTCACTTCTAGTTCTTCAAGAAGACAGTGACCATAAATCTGAGGACCTGAAGGGACATTACAAGCGTAGAAGCTACGCTGATTACAATGCACAAGTACGTATAATAATTCTGTTTGTATTTTGGTAAGAATTTTCTATGCTAACTTTAACTTTTAGGTTGTTACAATATTAGATTTACAATAATTTTTTGGCTGCATATATGTGTATAGTTTCCTTTTTTTCTGGGCTAGTATATTAAATGTACATATACCAAAAAGACTTCCATTTAGCACAGGACTTGGTCCACTTATATGTATATCAAACATTTGACTGGTCTGACCCTATAAGTTGTGTTTTTCCTTTGGGAAATTATACTGCATTTTTAAGATGTATTATACAAGTGAAAAATCACCCAGCCAAGGAACAAACAAGAGAAGGGAAAAAAGCTAACAGTGTTAATCAATGGACATGTTCTGGATGTGGTTTTTCAACACTATGCAATTTCTGACCAGAATATATTAAAATTTACTCTGTGTAGTGTCTGAGAAGATTGAGTGTGGCTTGCTAAAGGATGAAAGTGCAGCTGCCATTGTAGACCATCATCAAACAGACCCACATCTTCACTCTTACAATTTTACCTCATTTCTGGTACTAAGATTAGGAAGTAGTGCAACCAGTGGCAAATGAGACTGCATACTTTATGAGGAAAAAAGAAGTCAAAGAGTAATTTAATGTTTATTTTTCCACAGATTGAGGTAAAATGAATAAATAAAATATCTGTTTGTAAGGTAAAAAATATCCATCTAGAGAGTTTCATCTTCACTGTCAGAAGTTTCCATTTGTATCATCACTGGGGTTTTTTTCTTCACTTTATCATTTCCATTTTCTACTCTCTGATGATAATCTGCCTCAAGATGTTCTTTCTTTTCCTTTTGCACTCCCATTTTTTCAGCTGGTCTTCTTGTGTCTGTTTAGCTTGACTTCTCTGCTTCACTGCCTTGGTAATCATTGACCAAAATTTCTACAGTTACCTCAAAAAGTCTCTTTGTGCTTATACAGAAATCAGGTTTTAAATATTTCAAACTTCACCATTCATATTTTACATTTCTTTTGACTTACAACTCTGGCGTGTTTACACAGGCTTGCTTTAGTTATGCCAGCTGTAGAAACATTGAAGAAATGTTTGAGCAGCGCAATGTAGGCATCCAGGCAATCTGAACCATGGGGAGGGAAGGTAGCATGCCATCCCTATCTTTCCATTTTGTGCATCACTTCAGAAGATCTCTTACATTGCAGGTGCTCAAGAGCTAATTAAAAGATCAGATTTTAGCTGCTGAACTCATGGGAGCACCAAAACCAAAAATTCCAAAAAGAAATTCTTGGGTCCTAACACTCTCTGTGCTGGCCAAGTTATTGAGAACTCAACATGCTTTTCCTTGTGTGCAGCCAGGGCAGTTACTGATTCCTTGCTATGTTTGAAGAGCTCTTCTGGTGACATTACACCCCACAAAGGGAGGTGTCGACCCTGAAGGGCTGATGTTTGCCAGTTCACATACTCACCACTAGCACCTTGCTATCCCATGTTATTTTATGACTGACTACTTTGTAAGGAAATAATATATTTGTATGGAGAGTCCACCTTTTCTTGTACAAGTGGAACTGTTGTTTATTCAATTGAATAAGTAGCATTTGTATGCAGCCTTAATCATGAACATTTTGGAGATTGGCATCCGGCACTAAGTACAATCCTGTCAAATAACTGGCAGTGGATTAACTGTGACACCTAGAAACATGCCAGATTCTGACAGAATAAGAACTTGCTGTGTACCCAATGTCAATCATGCACTGAGTGCCACTCAAAATGCTTATCCTGTTAGTGATGACATCAATCTGCATTGGCATTCAAAATGCTGCTGCCCTTTGAATACAGAATGGAAAGCAACAGGCAAATCCCCAAAGTGCATGCATTTTAGCAGCCACCTATTCTTCCTTAAGAACTTGGGCTACCTGCCATGTAGAGATGCTGCTTTATTAGTGGGCCAGTGAATTAACCCAGGTGTTTGTAAGAAAAAACAAAACAAACAAACAAAAAAACCCAGAAACCAAAACCAAAACCAACCAAATAAAAACACCCCAAGGTATCTATTTTACACAGATTACTTTACAGGCAGGCTCACTTGCAAGCACTCAAAAGTAATTTCCATCATGAATGAAAACTTCCAGAGCCACTTAAGTATAATTCTAGTTACATCCCAAGTTGTAAAAGTCCACCCATATTAAGAGCACCTAAGTTCAACCTGAGGGGTTTCAGAATTTTAACCACCAGATGTTTAGGCTTACATTTATTTGATCTTCGCTTATCTTCATAAATCCTGCACAGTGAGCTAATACAAGATGTACATTCCATTTTGTCTTTTTCCTTTCAGTCTTTCTTGTTCTATAATCCACCAGAGTAAGCATGACCTTGTGAAGTAGGAGATGAAGCTGAAAAGGAAATTGAACACATCTCTGATTTCCTGGGCAAGTGTTCTAACTATTCAAAAGAGGAGTAGTTATGCAGCAGTAGTGATGGATAAAAAAGTGAACTGTGTTTTTTAAGTCCCTAACTTTGGAAAAGGAGTCCAGATCATCCTTGGCTAGGGATCACTAATAAAAAAAGTCTAAGGCAAATTCATAAGCTTAAAATAAAAAAAGGGCTAATTATTAGGATAGCTGTTTTTCCCTTCATCTTGCAAAGTTAATCACAACTGAAACAATAAAAAGTACTCCTGAGCCTTAAGTATAGCTGGAAATATGATTTTACACCATGTTGGTCCTATTAGCCATGCCTTGTTCAGCATGTAGAAGCCACAAGTGGGTCTTTGGAGACAGGTTTTTCTCAACAGAAACCCTTGGTGTTTGATCCCCTGAAAAACGTATCTCAGACTCTGCAATAGTTTTTTTTTGTCTTTGAGATACAGAAATTGGGCATTTGTTTCAGAGAGATTATTTGTAGGAACAGATTATCAAATACTCTTATGAAAGAAGCTGTCAGGAATTATATATTTGCTGTTTTGCTCCAGTCACTAGGTAGGTGTAAAGTAGTGTATTTAGGCAAAGCATGCACCAGAACTTCTGTTCAGTTAGAAACTCAAATAGGAATGGAATTCTTGTTCCTCTATCATGTCAGGAGGTCCTAATTCTCAGGCATTTGTAGGCTTGTTTAAAACATCTCAAAAAAAAACCCTAGTAATGACTTAATCTGGACTAGCAGTCATAAGAGCATTCACTGCCACATGTTCCCAAAAGGAAAGTAGATCTTAGACCATTAAATAGTGTCCCTTCTCATTATCAGACACAACTGCACAAAATTCCTTTCACAAATTTAGCAACCTCCATTCTAATACATTATTTACTCTACTTGCCCTTTAGAAGACTATTTCAGAAAGAAATCAAATCTGAGGAAGGTCTAACAAGCCTGAAGCCAGTTTTTCACAAATGCAGGACTGAGGTGTCAAGTCTGTACTTCATTGTGATGTGCAAAAATTGTAGCTTGCTTAGAGTTGTCTGAGGTATTGGAACAAAGTCAAAACTGCTGTAACTTTAAGCACCATTCAACTTGATAGTTCCAGAAACTGAGCCTATTTTTTTTGTTGTTTTTTATTTGTCCTTGGTAATATACACAGACAATCAGTTGTTCACAAATCTTGCAGTAAACATACAAATCTCATAAGGAACTTTAGCTTCTGATGTGAATCTGATAATTCCACTTGGAAAAAAAAAAAGCGGAAAATGCAAAAATGTTAGTTATTGAGCTGCCAAAGTACTTTTAAGGAGCTGAGCATAGTGTGTGCAATACAGCATCAATGTCTCAAAACAGCGTTTTTCTGCTGCTGTCATGTGGAGGTCACTGTTTGCACTCTAGTAAATAGCTGTGATAAAACCTGAAGTATTACAGACTTGCTTAAAATTCAGCCAACGTGGAACTAGTGCAACTGTCAGCAATAGGAGGCCTTGAATAGCTGTAAAGGTTAAATATCAATTTGTTTTAAAAAAGAAGTCAAACTTGCCTCTCTACCATAAACTGCAAATCTGATGGCATTCAACCCATTAACACTCCTGTCAGACATTTGAATTTAAAGTGTTTGACACTGCCCAAAGCATGGCACACTTTTATTAAATAGAGATTACTTTGTATAGGGTTTTTGAATGCCCTCTTTTAATCTGAAAGGCATATTCAAAATTTTAATGGGTATTAAATTTACTTAAGATTTTGTCTAATCTTTATTTTGTTTTCAATGAAAGATTAAGTGATGAGAAAAAATTGAACTTGAAAACAGTAAATGCATTATAAAAACATTTGTGGAAGTACAAAATGTTTGAATTTTAAAACTTACAGTTTAAAATTGGATTCCACTAAATCACAATAACTAATATCACATCATCAATGACAATAACAGCAGATACAGCATGGCTTTAGCTACCACTACAAAACTGGGAAGTGTTAAGATCTGAAATCAAGCAGAATTTTACTTTTCAATATTCAAATCAGTGAATTCAACATATTGGCTTTTTTTTTTTTTAATGAGCACATGATACATTGATTATATATTTCTGATATCTGTGGGGTAGAAGAAAACATTTCCTCAGCTGGTCAATGTTTGGGGGTTTTTGTTTCTTACATTTTTGGTATTGTGAAGGCATTTTACCATAACTTGGTGGTATCCACATTCATTGATTTTTCTGCCTTTGAAATCTGGACAGAAGCTGAATGCTTTCTTTGGTGGATACTGTAAAATTGTAAGGCATTTCAAATTATGTTTTCTTGTGGTAGAAAACGAGTAATTAAGGGTTTTTTTTCCAGTTACTGTAAAAACTCAGGTAGGATTCTTTATTTCTGATATGATTCCTGATTTACTTGGATTATCTTGATCCTTTTTATTATAAATTAATCAATCCTTTTTACTTAAGAGTATTAACCTATAGCACATGCTGCTAGCAGCAGACGACTTTGTTGCACAGGTTCTTTGAACTCCTCAGAATATCAGCATGTAAGTCTATATCTTAGATTAAAACTATAATGTATATAATGCAAGTCAAGCATTGTAAGCATGTAGATTACAGCATTCTTAGGAGCAATTATTAATGAACAGGTGAGGAACTAATACTTTCGTTCTTCCTGTCTGCACTTTTTGGAGAATTTATGCACTAAAGCCTCTGCTGTGGGGGCTGTTTCCCATCTGTGCATCCACCAACGCGTGTGCTCCCCATCCCTACACGAGTTCGTCCACCCAAATCCGGTCAGTTCCTGCCCTTTTGGACCGTCCTGCTTTATCCTCCTGCGCTCTGGCACCAGCTCTTCTCTCTCCTTCCCTCTAGGTGGCAACAGAGGAGGGAGAAATACAAAATCCTACTCTGGCTTGAAAGAAGCAAAAGAATGAGTATCAAGAGAAAGGGAGAAAGGGAAAGATAAAGAAAAATGGGAGGGGGAGGGGAAGAGACACAAAGAGTTCTTCTTTCCTTTTCTCCTGTCTTTGAGAAATAATAATACTCTCCACCGTGTGCTATTAACCAGCTCTTTATATTAACTTCAGTTATCTGACCTTCCTTACAAGAAGAGATGGTGGAACAGGTTCGCAATCAGATCAGTGTTTTTCTCAGCAGTGGGATGAACTTTCTTATTTCATTTATAATGACTTCAGACCTGACTAATTTTGCCATGCCGAAGAAGTATCAGGGAGCTGTGATGTTGGGAAATGCTGTGGAAAGACGGCGTAATATTTATATTAGTTTAATGGACTCATACTTCCTGACACATCTTAAATATAGCCTTAATATGAAGACGATTAAAAAAACCCCAGCTGTTGCATATGAACTCTGGAACCTTGCAAGAAAGTACCATTACTTAGTGTTAAATTTTACTGAACTATTTTGGAGGGAGGAGGGTTTACTTTTTCTTACTGATCCAAAGCCTCAATGACTCAATACATATTAAACCTATTTCTGTAGATTTTGCTGTGTTTTATGAACAGACAATTTTCACATAAGCAGTAGCAATTATCAATAATTACAGTCCACAGTTACAGTACTATTGTTAAGGTTCTACCAGCACTCCCAAAATACAATAAAATGTTAGTTTCTTTTAAAAAGTGGTTGGATTCCTAATAAGAACTAAAGCCAAAATAGTTCTGCAAAGGCCTAGAATTAGTTCTAATTCCAAACTTTTAAGGAGGTAAAACTTCGGAAAATATTATGAATTCATGTAAATAACTGAAAATATGCTTACAGCATTTTTTTAAAATTAACATCCCTTGGTGTTTTTCTGGTAGGGTTGTGAAGTATTGTACACTATTAGATCAAAACCATTTACAGAAATAAGGTAAGAAGGATGAGTCTGGAGCTTACATAACATTCCTACAGCACCCAGACACAAACATGACAAGGAAACATCACAACAGCTAGTACTGTAAACAGCTGTATTGCTAAGAATGATAAAAAACTAGTCTGAGGAATGCGTTTATGTTTAAAGTTCATTTGCAAAGAGAGGCAGAGAAGACTGCAATCAGCATTGTAGGGTGACATGAGCTATAGAAAGCAAGTTGCTACAGTGCATTAAGGATAAAGTTAAATCAGGTTTTTCTATAGATTTGAGAAAGCGTTCATACAGCTGTAATGACACTTAAGGAATATCCAGCAGGTTATCTAAACTAGACAGTGAGTTAATGTGGAAATCTTGCTGTAAGTCAGCTGCAGAAAATGGGCTACCTAGGAGGGTATGTCTACTGATGTAGGTAGATTAATACCTAGATTGGTAGGGTCAAAAAATGGTCCCCCAACAAAGAATGTTTGCCTAGGGGGTCATGGTTAATGAAAACACTCTCAGATAGACAGTTCCTGCACATCCTCATTCCTGTAAGGGTGTTGGTGATGTCAACTAAATATGCATACAAATTTTTCTGATTCTATGATGATACTGTAAGTTGGATTTGAATACATAGAATTCATATTGAGAATTATGATTTTTGAACTGAACAATAAACTGAATATAAACAATAGTGGTATAGAAAAGCACTTTTTATATGTATGTTGTATTGCACTAGTTAGCACAGATATCTTCTTTATCAAGATTCCCTTCCTCCTTGGACCACATTCTTCACTTTTACAGAATTTAGCTGTTAGGATTCTTTGTTCCCTTTCAGACAGGTTTAGTGTGCACTTCTTTAAAAAGCATCAGTTTAGTGCTCTGAGATTCCAGTGTTTAGAGAGATTTCCAGATGATATCTACACTGCATAGCCTTCCCAGTTAGGTCCAGCACAGGTGCAAGAGATGTGAGCCTAGAACCAGACTGTGAAGGTACAACATCTCACCTCCCAATTTCATTAAGAGTGTCTATAAAAGATTTGTTTATCCTTCAGGGTAGGATCTGACTGTAGCAGAGCAGCTGGACAATATGAAAGATTGGAATAGAAAGTCAGTTACTGTCTGTCATTCAAACACTAAATGCTATTGTTTTCAAGCTTTATTCACTTAACTCTACAGCTTTATATGCCCAAGCACCACAGAAAGGTTATACTGTGCCTTTATGAGTGTACGTGGTAATTGTTGCCTTTGATGATCCCAAAAGGTAAATCAATAAAAAGAACATATCCCACTGGCTGAAGCAGAACCTTGTTAAATTAGTAAAGAAATTATCTCAAGTTTCTCCAGAAGGACATCATTGTGATTACACAGAAGTGTCAAAGCAAAAATCATGTCTTTCAGAGATAATGTCTTCAGCCTAGTAAAGAAATGAAGTTATACACAGTCCTGACAAACATATGTACCTTGGGAGCATGTACTTTACAAAATTCTGAGCTTAAGCAGTATGTCCTTGAGCAGTCATTCTGCACATTATGAAATCTCTACAGAATGTTTGTATACTTATCTATGACAAGCATCCTAATAGACTTGCATGTGCACATTTATACCTTTAACTGTAAGCTAAACAGGATGTAGCATTGGTGAGGATTGTTCACACTGCTTAATTCTTAGCTTGCTCTCTGTTATTAGCTTGACCTTGGCCAACTAGTTGTGTCCTAAAAATCCCACAGGAAATGTTTGAACTTAATGCAGACTGGAGATCAACTCTACTGGGTAAATTGAGTGCTATTTAGGCATTTCTCAGTGAGGTAAGAGAACTTGTCTGCAGGACCATGGGTCATACTGTGCCAGATGTTTTTATCTAGCATGTGAATGGAGAATCATATTCAATCTGTGCACCATTATAACTGAAACTTTTATCTATTTATTTATTTATGAGATATGCACTGATCTTGTACTTTTAATTTAGACAAGCAGTCTTTTGCAAGTATTATAGCATTGATTACATAAGCAGATTCAGTTTCTCCTTCAGTTGAGCTTTAAAGTCATTCTTTAAAGCAGAGTAATTATGTGGCCTCTTTTGAGAGCTAGCAAATACCTATTAATTCAGCAGTATGTGTATATTGATCTTCTGATCTTAACCTATTCTGTTTATTGTCCTTTAACAGAATTCTTCCATGAACGTTAGAGCTCATGAGAAAGTAGAAGAGAGATTTATGTTACCTAAGGAATTTACATGCCTATATTTAAAGGTTACCAGTCCACATAAAGATATGACACCATTACCACAAAAATTTTTCTACAATGTGTCTGTGGATTTTATAATAAAATACAGGATAATATAGAGGTCCTCACCAAAGCATTTTTTTCCTCTATAAACAAAAATAACTGCAGATACACTGTATTCTCCATATAAATGATTAATGCAACATAAAGTTAGAAAACAATATTTAGATTTATAAACCTATTTAGGTAAAAGTTACCATGCTTTAGAGTAGAAGCTGTTCTTGTGTATTTTCTGCAGCATATAATAAAACAATCCCTGTAATTTAGAAAAGTAGATATGAATTATTCTATGCTTTAGGAAGTATTTTATGACAGGTGATTGGCAGGTCTAGTTCTGCCCAAAGCCTTCTGAGCAAGCTGAAGTATTCATGGTAACAGATCTGTGGACCGTATCACTTGAAGGACAGGCAGAAGGATATTTTTCTCACCACATTTTACTATTTCAAGGCATACCCTTGGAGGCAGAATGCAGCATTTTTCTGGAAGTGCTTAACAGTTGTGCATGCAAAACTTCTTTGTCAAAAACAAACAAACAAGCCACAGATAACTAGAATCTTGCTCATTATGTTCTCTTAGAGTTATTTCTGTTTCAGTCTGGTACCACCATAATTTCTAACACTGGAAATAGATTTGGAGCATGGCTTTGTTTTCCAAACAAGTTGGTGAATACATATCAGTTCTTACCAATAATATCAACTGTTTTGTCTTTAACTGTTTATGTCTTCCTTAGAAACATATTCAGGCTATGGAAAGTTAAACTTCACCAAGGTCCAAGGAGCCAGGAGGCAAAAGGGCTGGGCTGCAAAGGTAAAAAATGGTTGAGAGGATAAGGGTGGAGGCAGAAAACAAGACTAAGGATTGAAAGGAAACTACTTTTAATTTTTCCCGCTACACTTTTTGCCTAATATTTAATACCAGCAGCACTGGCTTTATTGACAGGTAGCTCCAGAAAGTGCCTTCAAAATTATATTGATTCATCTCATAAGGTGTATGTCCAAAATATAGGCCCAATGAATAACCCTACAAAAATATTTTGTATGATAATTTTAAAAAATAAGTAAATCAGATAGCATGTTAGACCTGGGATTTCTATACTGTTGGCTGTTTCAGGGAGATGAGTTAAACCCTAACTATTTTTTTTGCTGGGGCTTTTAGCACAATATTGCATATCAGTGTTATGTCTGTATGCACTCGTGCAGCTAGAGTAGATTTTTAATGCTCTGTAATGTTTAAAGTTCACTGCAGTTTCTACTGAAAATTAAAATTATAAGCAGTTTTATTTGTTGTTTTTTCCCCATCACTTGATATTTTCATATTCTGTTAATATTCTTCTTTAAATAATGCTATAGAGGTTTCTCATTAGGAAAATCTATTTTACTTTTCACAGTGCTAACTAAAATGCTTGATTATTATATAAATACAGAAAATAAGTCATAAGACTTTAATGTATTACTGTGAAAGGAACAGTGCTCTTCCTCTTTACAATTCTCTTTTAATTTTAGAGCTATTAGAGAAGATAGCAAAGCATTGTCTTTGCTTCTATTGTCTTCATGATTCTCTTTGACTCCTATTCATCTTCCTTTAAAGCTTTTCCTGTATTTAAACCTCAGAGACAAAGAAATCACTTTGCTTCTTTGTTGATGTGTGAATTTAGGAAATATGTAAAGTAGCATTGGCATATATACTTTTATTTGTTGAAGGAAATGTGGTACAGACTTTCCAGAACAGAAACAAAACCAGCACAGAACTGGTGTAAAAAGATAATAAAATAAAATCATTTTAGTAGTACATATTTAAAATTATATACATATGTTCTAGAATATATAATGTAATATAGGCTATATATTAAATAATATAATATGTACTCTGTCTTGGATATAATACTATTTTTGTATATTTTCAGAAGTGTTATCACAGAATCATGGAATCTCAGAATGACTGAGTTGGGAAGGGGTCTCAGGAGGTCACCTGGTCAAATGTACCTGCTCAAGTAAGGCCACCAACAGCAAGCTGTCCAGGACAGTGTGCAGTCAGTTTTTGAACATTGCTGGAAACTCTTACTACTGTAGCTCAGGCACCATTTGTCTTTGTCATAAGGGTGTTTTGCTGGCTCATGTTCACATAGGTGTACAGGAGAACCCTCTGGTCATTCTTTACAAAGATGTTTTACCAGTTTGTGCT
Source organism: Fringilla coelebs (assembly GCF_963513975.1). NCBI lineage: Eukaryota > Metazoa > Chordata > Aves > Passeriformes > Fringillidae > Fringilla > Fringilla coelebs. The sequence continues at coordinate 17,791,197 of NC_140033.1, read as the reverse complement.
GGTTCCTGACAGGCTCCTTTCCAGAGGCAGAGCCTTGCACACTTTGTTGAACTTTGCTGTTGATAAACCTGTTGTTCCATTTCTCCAGCTTATTGTGGTCTCCTGGATGGCAGCACAACCCTGACGGTAAATCAGCATGCAAACCTCATTTTTGAATCCCCAGCACACTCATTAAGGGGACTCTGCTCCATCATTCAGATAATGATGTCAGAGTCCCATTTCAAATCAACCCAACAGCAATATCATGGCTGCAGCTCACTTGTTCAATTAGAGAGAAATGTATAAAACATTGCACAAAATGTTGGACACCATGGAACCTGTGAAGAGCTGAGTAACTCCAGTGCCGACAACATGGACTCTTGTACTCATGAAGCGTTCCTTCTCTATTTAGAGATATTATATATATATCTAAGTATTTTCTAAGAAAATCTAACTTTACTAAAATATAGGCTGCAAGGGCAAACTGTCAGCTCATTGTCAACTTGTCCTCCACCAATACATCCAGGTTCTTCTCAGCAGAACTGCCTTTAAGCAGCTCAGCCCTCAGCCTGTACTGGTACTTGGGATTATTCCTCCCTGAGTTCAGGACCTGGCACTTGCCTTTTTATTTTATATAATAAGTTTGGCTTTCTCTTCAAAGGAGTTTTATAATAGTTTCATATCAAATTATATTTTTATATATATATCTCCCATATGTCATATATCTTATTCCATATATGCATTAGTTTTATATAATTATATATACACAAATTATATAATAATTATAATAGTTTTATGTAATAGTTTTTTTATATTAGCTTTTTTGTGAAGTGGAGCAAAGTATTTTATCTTACTATTTATAGTTTTGCAGGGTGAAAAAAAATGCATATTTGCATATTTTTAGTTACCATCAGCAAAAGCAGTTTTTAAAAATGATTACTTCGGTTTGCAAAAATATCCTCTATTTACTGTAATTTTATTAACTCTGTATCTGGCAGTCAAAAACATATTCATTAGTAAAAATAGCTGCTTTTCGATTACCTTTATTCATGCTGAGTGATGCCTTTCTTCAAATGGTGTTATTGACTACATCTGGTCTATTTATAAAGTACTTTTCAACACAAGGGAGAAGAGAGGAGTCAGATGCCTGATGTTCTGTCCAGGACAGTGAGTCTAAAGATGTGACATGAAATCCTTACTCTATTGCAAGTCTTTGACTTTAGTAAAGCCAGAATTTCACCCATTATATATACTTATTTCTCTGACTTCTACTTAGGAGTCAGACATTTCATTTATTTCCCCAACCTCTTTGCAGTCTTTCATCAAAGTCAAATACTAACTTCATTTACAACACAGTAAAACCCTGCTGAATTTCAGGGAATATTTTCCCAGACAGAAGTTAAGCTAAAGAGGTTAGTAGATATTTAGTTAAAGCACTATTTTGAGCTAATTGCTATGTAAGTATTTAGTATTCCTAAATTGAAGCATGTGCTAAAGTGTACACTGAAATGGAGGTCCTTTGCTGAATTAAGTCTATGAACAGTAGAAATAAGTAATAATCAGAATATTTGGAGGGTATGAGTTGATGCAGGTAGGCAGCCAGAAAAACCAAAAAAACATGACCAGAATGCAAAAAGTAAATTTATTTAATTATCTCACTAACTGGAGGATCCCAAAGTGGCACCCAGGAGCAGAAAGATGAGGGGGAGTGCTGGCACAGTCAGGAGCATTCCATCCTGGAATTTGTCAAGGCTGCTCTTTGCATGCATTTATTGAAGGCCTGCACACACGTGGTTTAGCACCATGCTCTGATCTCCCCTGTGATTTTTATGATCCCCAAGACACGGAGCTCAAGCATCACTGTGAGAGTGTCTACTCAATCACCTACAATCTCTACACTGAGATTCTACTTTTCAAAAGAGAGAATAAAGAGTAGTAGGCATAATAAAGGGGGGTTCCACATTTATTCTTCAAGCCTTGGCATTCCCAGTTGCAGTTGAGTGAATCCACCATCCCCCTTGTCATTCTTCAGCTTTTAACTCTTTCCTTTCAACAGAGGCAGTAAAATTTTGTTTGGTGGCACTATCAGATCAAGTTTCATAGTCTGTGAGTTGGAAGTATCAAGACATCCACTGAGCACATTAGAAAAGGAAAGCCTGTGCTAGAAATGGGACTTGGATCGTGTATACTCTAGGAAGCTGAAGTCAGACTTTCTCTTGGAGTAGGCCTTGTTCTTTCCCCCTTCTTTGTTTTAAACTTGTGTCCCAGGGCTCTATTCTGTACTCCAATTCCTACACCAATTCCCATGTCTCCTACCCTCTCCTGGGAGACAAAACAGAAGTCTCATGGCATGCACCAGCTATAGGAAAGAGGAAGACACAGAGCCAGTCAAAAGCAATGGATTCTTGACTGTTCCTGATGCTGTAGTCAGAGATGTGAGGAACAACAAGGAATTTCGTGTTGTATCACCACCTCCTCTGCTAGTGACAAAGGAAGAAGACTGCTATGTCTGGTTTACACCTCTGTACCAAGACCAAAGAATTCTGCATTAAATACCACAGCTCTAGCTGAGATTACTTGCCTTGTCTTTATGGAAGAGTCTAGAGAAATGCAATGGTCCTTTGCCATATTCTTCTTTGTCCTTGACTATATTTCTTATATTTATCTTAAAGTTCAGCCTCTGATTTTGGGGCTAAGATTTCTAAGATTGTATTTAATTAATCAGTAGGAAAAAATATTGCCAAAAAGTAATGCCAAAAAATATAAAAATTGCCATAAAAAGAAAACCTATCAACTATTCTAGGAATGCAGCGGGGAGTTTTCTAAGAGAAGATTTCCCAATAAAACCAGAAAGCTTTATACATATTTTATTCTGAAAGTATCTCAAGAAATAAACATAACAATTAAATACCAGAATTTTTTGTAGCTTTTTATATAAATTTTTTACCTAAGCTGCTGATGAAATAATCTCGTCAAACTTCTTTGAATATCAGCAATTCTCTCAATCTTTCCAATTTAATGAATAAAGTTAACATTTATAATTACTTATGTATGAATATAATTAGAGGAGTTAAATTAATAATATATGAGAGTCATTTTTTATGAATACATTCCAGAAGTGATAATTAAGGGAAGTACCAAAAATGCTGTAATAATTTTTACACGGCAATTATTTAGCCATTCCAAAGCCCACACACTCTTTAAAACTGGTTTGTCTTGGGAAAAAAATCAGTGTGTAATAGTGAGACTATTACGGTTAGGGCAAGTATTATATTTAAATTTAGGTACTAAAAAGACCATGGATACTGAAATAGTTGCTAGTTAAACAGAGAATCTTGAAATAATATAACCTGGGAATTACTTCCAGATGACCAGGTCATCTGGTTCAACTGACTGTTCAGAAGTCACTCTGGCCTTTGCTCTGCTGAATTACAAATACCTCTAAGAGTATAGATTCTACAGCCTTTCTGGGAAATCCTTTCCAAAGACTGATTATACCCACTGCAGATACTTTTTCCTCTAATATCAGATCAAAATATCCCCTCTTTTAAACTGTCATGTGCTTAAGCACAACAGACTGCTGCAGGTACCCTAGGACTGGAAATCTCTCATGCTTTAACATTTACACAAAACAGATAATTTGATCCTTTAAAAAGTAAGGGTTTGGAGCATAACATCCTGGAAGTACTAACTTCTAACTTGAATTGGTCACGTAAGACGGCAATAATTTCAATATCTCTTTCCATGTCTTAATATAGAAGCTGTCTGGGAAAAGTAATATTATTTTGAAAGAATTGAAAATCTAGACAATGCCACTAGAAGGTGTTTAAAGTTTTTACCTTTCATGCCTGGAAGGGCTTTTATTACCACAAAAATTTGTTTGCTGTTCTGGTCATTTGCAAACAGGTAAGACATGGTTCCTCTAGTTTATGTATACACAATTTCATATGGTTCTTTCCCTCTTTTTAGCTTTTCTCTTCCTTTTCAATAAATAAACATATTTAAATACTTCAAAGCAGAAAATATTACTTTTCCTTCTCTTTTGATTTTCCCTTTTCCTTTCCCATGAGTATGTAGAGTGCAAAGAGGACAGAGTCAAGATCTTGTCAGTGGTATCCAGTGACAGGACCAGATAGAACGGGTACAAACTGAAATGGAGGAGGTTCTGCTTGAAAATCAGGGAACAGTTTTTCACAGTGACCATGACCAAGCACTGGCTTAGGTTGCCCCTGGAGCTTGTGAAGTTTCCATTCAAAAGCTGTTTGAACATGGTTATAGGCAACCTCTTCTGGGTGAACATTCTTGAGCAGGGGGTTTTGATTATCATCCCTGGTCCCTGCCAAGCTGAATAATTTTGTAATTCTGTGAAGCGAGCTCTATTTAATTGAATGAGCACACATTTACTGCAGCTGGGCATTTAGTTCAAAATTTCCTAAGTATGAATTGTCTTATTCACACCTGTGTTATTTTCTAATGGAAAACCAATGCAAATGTCCCAACCCAGTTTGTTTTAGAGGTTTAATGCAAAAAATTTGTTTTAAATGTAACATAAAATCAATAAGAAACAAAAAGGCAGTGGGAAAAGAAGGAAATAATGATTTTAGCAGAAGATAAAATAGGATGCAATAGTTTCTAAGCTAAAATTTATACAAGGGCATTTAATGAAATCAAATGCATTACAGAGAGTGTAAGACAGAACTTATTAATTATTTAAAAAATATCTAACTCATTTGATGAATCTCTGTAAATTAACTGTTTGCAGCCAAAGTAACTCAAAGCTGCCACTATTAATTTTTACAAGTTGGTTCATATTGGGTATCTGGCATTGTATTTTTCATTATGGGACTATATCAGGGGAGGTTTAGGTCAATATTAGGAAAAGGTTCTCCAACCAGAGGGTGTTTTGGCACTTAAACCATGGAAAGTAGTCACAACACCAAGTCTGCTGGAGTTCAAGAAGCACTTTAACAATGCTTTCAGGCACACAGTGGGATTCTTGAGGCTGTCCTGCACAGGGCCAGGCATTGGTGGTCTCTGGGGGCCCTTTTCAACTCAGGATGTTGTATGAGTCTATGATTATGTAAAAGTTTGGGTCTCTGAGTGAGGTGTACTAACAAAATACCCCCCAGATAACTAGCATAAATCTTCCACTACCATCTTAATATTGTGTCCAGAATTGACTTTCCAACCTTGCAATGTTTTACTGTTAATCAAAATAATTGCTGTGTTTACTATTAAGCTGTTAACTACACTTTCAGTTGCTATCATCCTGAAAAAGCATATTAATAGAAGCTAGAAGTCAGATAGGTGTGCCTACATTTCTTTTATTCTGAATTGGCTAATTAAATATGCTAGCAAAGGAGGTATCACTAAATGCAAACAATTACATGAAAATCAATATAGGAACTGGCTATCCTATATCCATTCATTTTGATATTTTAAAGATCTTAATTCTTATGAGTTAGACATTGTCAATCAAGTACAACAGCACTGTTATAAATTCTTTATTTATCTTTTATGAGGCTCAGTAGCCCCAATCCTACTCATAGAAAGACTATGCCACCCCACTGAGCTCAGCATATTTGCACTATTTTCAGTGAATAAACTAAAATTTTGGCCTGTGCTTTCTTAACATGAGCCAAAATATTTTCTGACTCAAGTATAATAGAAATCATGATTTATTTTTCCTATGGGTATGACTGCAGTCGTTTTTAATTCCTTTAACATTCAGCCTAATACATTCACAATCAGTGCACCTTGCATATGGAAATTCCATTTTTGCTGCTCAAATGAATGTTTAAGTGGAGATGTGCCTCAAAATATAGAAGAAGATCAAATATAAGGATAATTTTATTTAAAAAGCTGTTTATAAATGTTATTGAAATTTGCAAGACATGAGTCCAAATTTCATCAGATTAAGAACTACTAATTCTTGATTTATTTTTCCTTGGTGAGACTTGTACTGAAAATGGGTGGCTGTTAAATAATTCTGCAATAATTTTCTCTTGTGCAATAATTTTCCACAATAATTTTCTCTTCATATGGTTATCTCTGTGTGTTTGTGTTTGTGTTTGTGTGGGTCTTTATCTTTTCCCTGACAGAAAATAGAAGATTCCATCACACTGTTGAAACCAGGAAGGATCCAAGCTTTACATGAGCCCAAAACAAGAAGAGATTGCTTCTTTAAAGCTCTTAATTAAGTACACCACTTTCCTGAGAAAAACATAATCTAAATCTTCTAAATTTTTCAGTGTTATCACACAACCATTAAGCAAAATTAAAACAATATTTAAAATTATATTAGATGTACTATAACCAAAAATCTGTTCTACAAAATCACACTGTGGCGATGCACTTTCTTTGAGGAGGTGCAGATGGCAATATGAAAGAAAAAATAATTTTAAACAACTTACATTTCATTATTATATTCTTTCATTAATGTTCACAAAGTTTTTTGAGATCCAAAGATGATTGGTACTGAAGAAGTGTAAATCAATGACATCACAATCAGTGGTGAACTTACCAAAATGACAGGTTTATGAACATATGTGAGAGAATTTTTCTATACCAGATTACCCTGTGTTGGATCTAATAAAGTGTAGATTATGAAATTATTCTGATAGTTTCATAGGCTTCCTTCTCAGAAAGTTATAATCTTTAAAAATTACTTTCAAATAAGACAGAAGAAACACCAAGCACTTGTTTTGTTTATTATTTTTTTTACTATTCTGGTCAATGCTGTATGGAGAGCCAGCTTTAAAGTACCTCAATGCATTTTACTTCTTTCCAGTACAGCCCGTCCAGATTGTTTCTTAATATTATAAAATGAAACTACTGCCTATGGAGAAACTATCAGAAAGCAAAAGATAGACAGGAAATTACATCAGCAATGAAGGAAACTTACTCTTTAATAAATGGCCTTTAGGAGGATAGATACTGAAAATTATAAAAATTTTCCAGTAGTAGTGGACTTATATTTTTCACTCCTACCTTCAATTCTCCATTTCCTCATGCAAATGGATGGTGGATTGAGGTTAATCTTACACAGTTTTTCTAGTCATCTTCTCCTTTTTCTCACTAGCTAAATACCTCCAAGTAAAAACCCAGGCTCCAATGCCATTATATAGATATAGGAGACCAGGATGTGTATTGTGCGTTTTGATTAAACTTTTATACATAAAATAAGAGAGGCTTTCTGAATTTTAAAGTGTAAATAGAGGACAGCCCATAAATTTTATCTTTGGTTTTTATTGAAGCATTAACCTGACATTGTCAAATATTTTTGTGAAAGTCTCTTTTTAGAATAAATTTATTGGCTTTATAGCAATTTTTTTTCTGATCTACTAGCATTTTAACTTTGCACACACAGATATTCTAAATTTCCAGGATTTCACCATGCTCTCTAGTTTCCCTGATTTTTCATTTATTAGTAATCTAAAAATTTTTTAAATTATGCAATCTTTAAATATTTTATTTGTGTATGTTTTTATGTTTGCAGGTGCATGCATCACCAGAAAGGTTCACAGAATCACAGAATGACTGAGGCTAGAAAGAACATTTCAAAGTATTTTGTTCCAAGCTCTAGCAGCGTTACCCAAGAACAATACCAGGGTTCCCAAGGACAATATCCAGGCAGCCTTTGACTAGCTGTTAAAGAATTGGTAGAGTTCTTTAGGTTTTTCTGTTTGGATCCTTAAACAAAATTCTGTGAAGAAGCAAAAGCTTTCTCAAAATCCTACAAAGCTTAATATTTTTCTATGTCAAGTCCTCTAAATTTTAGATTCCTGTTACTTAAGAAATTAACAGTTTTGATAGAGTTCCAATGAGTTTCAAATAATTTCCCTTGCTCCTTTGCTAAAAAAATTATTCTCATACTCTTTTCATATTTGCAGGACACTCATGATCAGGAAGAAAAAAAGCATTTCTGTCATTTCTAGTGGCTACTGCACCATGAGGAATGTTTTTGGCGTGAGATCTTTTCTGGCTTTGTTTTTGTACCCTTGTGTTTTCTCTGATTTGTGCATAATATATAAAAACAAAATTCCAGTTCAACATGAGAAATGAAATATAATGTTATATAGGAATATATATATCTCTGTCTCCAAAGTGTCTTTTTAGAGGGTCTTATGGGGGTCCAGTTATTAAAAAATTTATGGATTTAGTTTCAGTTACTGAACTACTGCTAAATCAAAGGTGTTCTGTCTATTCTGCGAGAAAACTGACCCTCTCTGTATCATGTTTCTTGTATTGCACTTTGATGAATATACTAAAGTAAATTCCAAAATGGGAGCTTGCAACTATCAAAACAAGAAATTAATGACAATGCTGACAAACAAATTTGTTGTTTTCCTTCCATGATGCTAAAGCTGGCTTTGTCTCATTTCTTATTTCTCTTGTAATTTGGTAGGGCTATTTACTTTTTAAAAAATATATGACCTGCTAGTGATGATAACAGCAGTAACAACAACTCTTAGAAGATGATACATACTTGAGACACAAGATAAGTAATACATATAACCTTATTAACTGAAAAATAATAATATAGAGGAGGAAGACTCCTGTGGCAGCTAAGAAACTGGAGTTTTTATGAATAAGGAAAAAACAAATATTCACTCCTCAAGGACAAATAAAATTAATATTTTTCTGTTATTTGATGATCTATTTGTAAGAATGAAATATGGCAAAGCTCTTTACTGGTTGCAGGGCTGATAGGGACATAACTGATGATCCTTAATAATTAAAGGAAAGATTGAGTTAGATGACTCATCCTCTGTTGTTGGTGGATGAACAAAAGATTCCTGGGCAGGTCCACAAAACAATTTAAATCTCAGCCACCACATTTAGAATAGCATCCTCTGGGTTCTTCAATTACTTATTTCTTTTCATTTAATGCCATATTTGATAAATTTCTTGAGTTTACAGGTTTGACATTCCTTAAAAGCATCACCCGCCTGTTAGGAATTCTCTTTCCTCTGCTTGTCCACAGTTTTGGGTCATAACACATGCTCTAATACTTCCTCTGGAGGACGAAATAATGATATCAGCCTGGGGTATTGTTTGGTCCAGAATTCTTCTGAGCCCTGTATGGAATTTCTGTACGTGTGCTTTATTCCCTGTTTTGTTTCAAGATGCAAGTGGATGGACTAATATACCAAGCAATATTCAATTGATATTTTGGACCCTCCAGGTTATATTACAGTATTCTGCTACAATAACTTACAAGAGTGTTTGAAGCATTTGCAAGTGGTATTTGGAGGTACAAACCCTATGAAAATGTTGAAGAGATTGCAGAATAAAGGGAGGCAATTCTGACGGAATCTTTTCCAACTTACTATAAACACCAATATCTGAAACAAAATTTTTCTCACAAAAGTTATATTTTTTTATTGGAATGAGAAGAGATTTATTCATCTAATTAAAACAAATCAAATCTAACCAAACCAAGAGAAATAAAGAACCAAAACAAACTAACCAAAAGCCCTAGGAGATATTAATATGTATTGTCAAAAGCTGATGACCTGATGACTAGGAAATAAAAGCAATCCAGGGAGATACATTTTCTGACATTGCAAGCCAAATCACCAAAGTTAGGTGTCTGTCTCCACTAACTGTGTAGAAAATATTAGGCAATGAAAATCTTCTATCATTTGGCATCCAGACTGACAGTTCTTCTCTTGAAGACAATGGGAATAGCCCTGTATATGCATACGTATATGCACACCTATACATGTATATGTAAAAATGTGTACATGCTTTCTTTTTAAAAACCAAACAATTTTTTCTCCCACAGAAAGTCGAAAACTGGTACTTTTTTTTTTTGTCTTTACCTTTCCTGATTTTGCTTCCCCTGTGTAGAGGTGGATGGTTCCATCAAAGCTAGAAATACACTGGATCTTAGGACAGATGCTTAGCTCCCCATCACTTGATATCTATATACATGGATTTTGGGATTTTGCTTTTTTATATGATCAGGGATGTTTGCAAGATAAACAGCAAAGTGCAAAGGGACTTTAGTATTTTCAATATTAGGCAAAGCCAGCGCATATGGGGTTTGAACAGTTGTCAGAGCAGCAGCTGCAATCCAGGCAACTGAATTCCACCTTAAGTGAAACTTGATTAATTAAACAGTATACTTGGAAGGCAGTAAGAGTTGCAATATCTGATAAAAGACTAACAAAGAGAAAATTTTTGTTCTCCGGAAATATACTAATCTTTCAAAACATTTCACAGGAATGTTTGTTTGTCTGTATATTTAAAGAGAATCCAGACATCTGATTTAGGAGATCTGATCGCATGTTGCTAATTTACCCTCCCAGAAACGCAAAAAAGAAGTCTTTATACCAGTGACATCAGGCTGAAAACAACCTTACCGTATTTTCAAGTCCATGCACATAGTCTGAAAGTCTGACTTCTGACTAAGCTTCTCAAGGACTTAATCTCTCCCCTTTTTAGAATATGGGCTAAAAAGTCTGTCCTGGTTTTCTTGGATTAAATGCAGAGCATTCCTGTTGCTGAGACCTTTTGCTACTTCCAGGTCCTTCTCACTGTCCACTGTGAGACAGGAGGAGTTCCCTAAAGCTTTCTGAAAGAAAACTAGTATTTTTTTTTTTCCCAGAAGAGAATTACTGAACTTTTCTATCAATGGGTATTTTACAATTTGTGTTAATTTTTGCTAGCATAGAAGAGAGAGACTGAACATTTTTTAACTCCTTGGGAAACTGGGCTTTATATATTGACCAAGATAATGCCTTTTTTCCCCCCAGATGTTGCTCTGCAAATGCCTAAGAATATAACCATTAGCTGGAATTTTTGATGACCAAATGTTAGAGTTAAAAATAACAGCAAAGTAGTAGAGAAGATTGCCACAGAATTGCTAATGTTATGCCACGTGATCCTCTCACTGCCTATAGATATGGCTGTTACATTTTCTGAAAATGAAAATATCCAGATTCCAAGAAAGGTTAAGAATATCTTTCTCTTCTTGCTTCTCTTTGGAGTAATTCTTTTAAGTGGCAAGTCTTCACTGAGTTTTGACACCTTTATCAGGTGATATTCTATTAACTGGAAATATCTTCTGACATCTAATATGTGCATAATTACTTTCTTTAGCAGTATTCTATTTAAAAGGGTCCATTTCAGACTCAATAAAATATTTTCAAATCAATTGAATTGCAATTTAACTTAATCATAAGAATGGAAATAATTCCCTGACATTACAGCAATATTTATGAAGAAACTAATTGTGTGCATCCCACTACTAGTCACAACTTACATAAATAAACTGTAATGTATTTCTGGTTGCTTGTATACATATAAATTTTAAAAAAAGTATAAAAATAACTCTGAGGTCAGAAAAACCTTGAATTTTCGCACCAATCTTTTAGCATTAATTTCTTAGTAGCTTTGATTAAAGCTTCTCCTATTCTGACCCTGAAGTGTCCTAATTTCTTCAACCTATTTAATGCAGAAAAAGTCTAATTATATTACAGGTTGTTTTGATAATTCATTGGTTTAGTAGCTCAGTTCCTCAGTGCTCACTGAATGCAATGGTGGAGTGCATTTCTGGAGTGCATCTTCTACATCAATTTGTGTTGTAAAGCAGTGGTGCAAAAAGGAAGTGTGGTAATAAAGTAGAGAATTTGCCCGAAAAGCACACCCTGATAGGAACTACTGTGGAAACTAATGTAGACACATCCTTTGAATTAGTTTTCTATTCCAGTAAATCTTCATAGAAGCTGTCTGGATTTGAGAGTACTGAATAAATGTGATGCCCAGCCACAGCGACACATAGATGAGAAAGGTATGTAACTATTTCATTGATGTCTCTTTTTAAATAGAAAACCTAATTTATTTAAACTCACATTTCAGTAAAATAAATGCCTTTACATTTTTACTCACAACAATATGTTGGCTTTCCTTTTTCAAGCATAGGATATAATGTGAAGTGCCCAGTGTTATAGCAAGGTAGATTTAGAAACAAGAAAATGCTAGAAGGGAAGTAAATATTAAGTAGAAGGAATGGCCTGGGACTTTTTGTTACTGAGAGAATTGCTTGAGACCTCATAGCATCTTTGCTTCTGTGATAATAGAATTTGTGAAATTGTGCTAAAAGATTATTTGAATAACCATTTTTTACTTTTGCTATAAAACTCAACCAAAACTTAGGCAAGATTACAGCCTATGAAATTTTCAAATTACTCATGTTGAGATTTGGAGTATTAATTATTCAGAATCCATCTGTACTTGGGATGCTCCAGACCCAAGTGGGTTTATTACAGTCAGCATGCACACACCCTGCTCTTACAAAGAATCCAAGCACAAGTGAAGAAACTAGACTGGTCTGTCTGCAGATTCTTTTTACAGCAGCTAGGGGAGCTTAAGTGTCAGAAGCAAGGACTGAGAACAGTAAAAACGTCTCTTCTAAATTGATGATTGGCCTACAGGCCTTAAAGAGGACAAGAGAAAAATTGCCTGTCCTCTTTTGCAGGATAAAGAGCAAATGCAGAGAGACTGACAGGACAGGTTATTTGGGTTTCCAGAAAGAGAAGCAGCAAATAGTATGAGGATCCAGTGCAAAGTAATTAGTGTGGGCCTAATACAGCAATTCTCTTCCTTATTCTGTATAGACATCATAGAAGACTAAAAAATTTTGCCTTTTAAATCTCCCCCACCATGACAAGTGCTGCAGGGAGTAAAAAAGTTGAAAACCAAAATGTCAAGCATGTAAGCAGAAATTGTGCTTAAAAATTGGTATATGAAGGTATGGATTATATTTGTATCTGTACAAAGAGAATCAGTTCAATTTTTTTGACAATCTCAAATTATGTTCTTCTGGGGTTCAGCTTTATAATACCTTATTTTTAATAAACAACTCTCTATATATTTCTATTTTTTTTTCATATCTTACTTCCCGCTCCATTGTTCAGTTGTTAGTACTTTTTTCTTTGAATTTTTCCCTATGTTTTACTTATCTCTTTTCCTCTAAATCCCTTCCCTTTATTCTGTTGAGCCTTAGTATTCTCTTCTCTCAACTCTTTTGCTGAACTGTTGAATGTGTGAGGAGATAAAACAGATAAGAGGAAAGGAGCCATCCAGCCAAGCTAAAATCCAGGCAGCTAGGACTGGATCAGAGGACACTTCTCAGCACAAGGGCTTTCATGTCAGTGCTTTTAGGGGCATTCACAGGCAGCTGAACAACTCTCAACAATCTCTGGCAGGTCTTTGTCTCCTTCCCAACACAAGAAGTTTTCCAAAAGAATGTTCTTCTATTGGGTTTTCGTGTCAAGGTTTGGTGGTGGAGGGCTATGGTGGCAGTTTATGTAAGAAGCTGCTAAAAGCTTCCTCTAAGTCCAGTGGAGATAGTGCCACAAGCTCCACAGGCCAGGGCCAAGGCCATCAGTGAGGATCTGGTAGTATCTGTAACATAGCATAGTTAAGAAAAAGAAAAAGTCATTGTGCAGAAGCAAATTGCAGCTTCAAAAAACAGGAATAACTCTTCAGATACCATGAAAGAGAGGGGGAAGAGATGCTCCAGGCACTGGAGCAGAGATTCCCCTGTAGCCCTTGGTGCAGACTGTGGTGGGGCACAGCCATCTGGGCCCTGCAGCCCATGGAGGTTCTTGGTGGAACAGAGCAGCCTTGGAGGATCAACCACTGCAACACGAGAATGCATCCAAAGGAGGCTGTAACACCATAGAAAGACCATGGCTTGGCTCCTGGCAGGACCTATGGACCCATGGAGGGAAGAACCCACACTGGAACAGGTTTGCTGCTAGGACTTGTGACCCCGTGGGGGACCCACTCTGCAGCAGGCTGTTCCTGAAGGACTGCACAACATGGGAAGGACCCCCATGGGAGAAGTCTGTGAAGAACTGCAGTTCTTAAGAAGGACTCGCACTGGACAAGTTCATGGGCAGTCTCCCACGGAATAGACCCCATTCTAGGGAGCAGAGGAACAGTATGAGGAGCCTTCCCCTTGAGGAATAGAAGTGGCAGTGTCACTATAGGACACGAAAGAACACGAGCACACACCACTTTTCTCAAGGTGAAGAGAAATTTTCTGACTCCAACATTTATAGTTTTCCAAAAGTGACAGTGGATTGGAGGGTGACAGTGCCACCTCTCCAGCGACACTGGACAAGCCAACAGTCCATCAAATTTCTCCCCCTCCATAAAAGAATGCAAAACAATGAGTTACTTAAAGAAAGTGTGTGAGAAGGTTCTCTGCAAAAATGTCAGCATCAGAAGGCTTAGAAAATCTTAAAAAAACAGGGCAACATGGCAGAGACAATGCGATGACCTTACAGCAATCCTCATTTCCTGCTCCCCCTTCCCTGCTGGCCATAGTTGTGTAGAGAATTTGGGAATAGAGTTAAGCATGAAAAGAAGGGAGGGGTGGGGGACAGGTGTTTTTTAGATTTGGGGTTATTTCTTAATATTCTACTCTGATTTGATAAATGCAATTAGCTTTCCCCAAGTTGAGTCTGTTTTGCCCATGACAGTAATTGGTGAGTGATGTTTTCCTGTCTATTTCTCGGCCCATGACCCTTTCATTATATTTTCTCTCCTCTGTTCATTTGAAAATAGGAGGGATAGAGCAGTTTTGGTGGGCATCTGGCATCCAGACAGGTTAAATCCATCCCATCACTTTAACATTTCAATTATGTAATGATTTAGACAGCAGTTACTGTCAGAGACATCTTATCACTTTTTTCATGTGAAAGAAATCCATATTCTACTCTTGTCTCTTTGAAATAATTTCTGTCCTCTGGTTAGAAATAATTCCTGATAAACTCATGCATTGAGGGTCAATCCTTGCCCATAGGCAGATGTCAGCTTATCCAAAACGCAGGTTGCACTTGCAATCTCATACCACTGCATGTTAGAGCTTTTATCCCACTTTCACAGCTCTTTTGCAGGTGTCAAACTCATTCTCTTTGATTAGCTCTTGCTGTCTTTGACATATAGGACTGCATGACAGGATTTATGCCATACCACAACAAGTACAGGTTCCATATAAGCTGTAAGGTTTTATAAAAAAAGGTGCAATTTTCAGGTAACTATACAGTAAACACTTACTTTATACTGCAAAAAGAACCTATTGACATGATCAGAAAAATGCCTTTATTTTCACTATCCCCTTTCCTTACACTTTAGTCACTAAAGAAAAGGCAGCAATGTGCACTTGTAGCCCAGAAAGCCAAATGTATCCAGGGCTGTGTCAAAAGAAACAAGGCCAGTAAAGTCAGGGAGGTGATTCTCCTCATCTACTTCCAAGAGACCCCACCTGGAGTGCTGCATCCAGGTCTGAAGTCCCCAGCATAAGAAGGATATGGACTTGTTTGGGTAGCTCCAGAGAAGAGCCAGGAAGATGATCACAGGGCTGAAGCATCTCTCCAATGAAGACAGGCTGAGAGTTGAAGCTGCTCATCTTGCAGAAGAGAAGTCTCCAGGGATGTCATTGCGGTCTTCCAGTACCTGGCGGGAACTTAAAGATGGAGACAGATAACTTACAAGGGTATGGAGTTACAGGACAAAGGGAAATGTCTTCAAACTGAAAGAGAGTAGGTTTAGATTAGACAACAGCAAGAAATTCTTCACTGCAAGGTTGGTGAGGCAGTGGAACAGGCTCCCCAGAGAAATTATGGATGCCCCATCCCTGGAAGTGAGGCGAGGCTGGATGGGGCTTTGAGAAACCTGATCTATTGAAAGGTGTCCCTACCCACGGCAGGAGAGGTGGAACTAGATATCTTCAAGGTACCTTCTAATCCAAGGCATTCTATGATTTGCAAGTTTATGAAAGGGCATGTGACAGGTTTGAGTCCCAAGAAGGAAAAAAACCCAAAAACAGGGTAGTAAGTCAGGTTGACAGATGGGTCCCCTCAGGACCCACACTGGAACAGAGGGGACCCACATCTGCATTCACCACTTTCTCATGGTGCACATGTGTGTTGCAGGTTCTGCTGACTGATTTCTCAGAGTCCTGGTTTCCTCAGACCTGGTTTTCTCCTCCTGACCTGTCACAAGGGCACATAAAATATTCTGAACTTGCAGACCTGTAAATGCAGAAAATGAAGAGAAGAAGAATATTAGTGGATACTTACCTTCTGTCTTCTCAACTGCATTTAATAATCTGTTATGCTTTACCATATCTATTTTACTTACTAAAATAAATCTTGGCTAAAGAGTATGAGCATTCAAAATTCCAAACAAATATTTTTTTCTCCTACACTGACAGGTCCTCTTTAAGTTCTAGGTCCTTCTAGGTCCTCTTAAGTTTTGGTAAAGTTTTTTAGTAATATCAGGATAATAACTAAAACTTTGTGATTGATTTCTGTAAAAAATTGAATATTTTGGAGGTAATTTGTTCATTAAAAAAAAAAAATGTTAGACAGTGTGTCCTTACTGAACA
Organism: Fringilla coelebs; assembly: GCF_963513975.1. Taxonomy (NCBI): domain Eukaryota; kingdom Metazoa; phylum Chordata; class Aves; order Passeriformes; family Fringillidae; genus Fringilla; species Fringilla coelebs. Next base: position 17,774,807 of record NC_140033.1, on the reverse strand, counting down.
AAAACTTTGTTAGCATAGAAGTTCCTAAAGAAGGCTGGAATCATGGTATGTCAGGAAAAATGCATGAAGTTTCTACAAACTCCAGGACACTCTCCTGCTCCCCTCTTCTTTATCACCTTTCCCCAGCTGTTGTCTGTGGTTTTTTATGTATTTGTTTGCTTTAGAAGTAGTTGTTAATCTGAAATCTGAAAGTCTACCCTATCACCTGAACTTACAGCTTTATTTTTCTCTATGGTTCTTTCTCTTTGAATGAAATAGTTTATTTGTGACATTATTTGGCAAATCATTTCCATTTCAGAATTTTCAGTTTATAGGTTAAAATTAAACTATGAATAGCATAGTGTGTCATATGTCATATCTCTTGGAGGATCTCTATTACCATCAGAAGTTTGATGCATTAGGCAATGGATGACTGAGTTATTTTTGATTGCTTTTTCCTGATGTAGTTGAAAACAGCTTTCTTTATTTTTCTCCCTCCAATATAAAATAGATTCATTATACTTCAATAAAGACAAACAAAAACAAAAGGTAAAAAACTCAAGGTCACGAAAAACAAAAATAAGCATTAAAAACTCCAGCATTCAGAAGTTCTTTTTATCTGTAAAGTGTTTCTCAGTATCCCCAAGGTTTTAAGTGATTGTTTCATTCATTACATCATGATCTAGAGGATTCCTGACTATCCCCATTGCCTTTTATCCACTTCAAATAATTTTCTTTTATAAGTACCCCACTGGTCCCATACTTATGTGTGTGCATCTTTGGAACATTTCCATTATTAAATTATCTGGAATCCACGATCTATTATTAAATAAGCACTACTTTACCAAAGCCAAAGCAATCCTATAGGCACAAAAACTTATTAGTATAGCAGTGTGCTTGTAAAACGTGACAGATGGGAAAGAGAGCTACAAGGACAGCGCTGGACCCTACTAACCCACCAGAGATTGAATCCATCAATCAGAAAAAAACCCATGGTAACAGTGTAAAGAGGGAAGAAGAGAAGATATCTCTCCCAGCCTTTTTTATTAGGCCTTTTTTTCTCTTGTGTGTCGTGCTTTTATTTCCATGCAAAAGGAGGATGGGGACACATTGTCTCTGCCCTTCTCATGGTAACATTCTGCTCATTTGTGATTTAAACTCTTTCTGAATTGATTGGTAAATCTAGCATCAAGCAAATAATCTTTTCCTGCAATTTAAATCTCAGATAATATCCCAGTCCTAATCATTCAATGTATCTGTTCTGGGTAACAGTTACTCCATGGGAAAGTCCTTAAAGTTTCAGTGGGATTTGGAAGCTCTGGTAACACTTGAAATCTTGGAGCAAGATTTTATTTAAACTAATAAATTAAAATAAAAATGCACAAGTAATAATTGACATAAATATTAAAGAATCTAAATTATATCACAATTAATTGGAAAACATAATAATACAAAGTCATAAGAAAAAATTATTATTCAGTCCTCTTTGTTCTCTTGCTTTTCCTGAGCCGGTGAAGAAGTCACTTTGTTTAAAGCTGAAATTCATTAAACAATTAATTATTCAACTAGAACAAGCATTTTTTTTTTTACCTTCAAAGATTAAATACAAAATTTACAGCTTAGTTTTAAAAAATCAGAATAAAGGATACAACTTATTTTTAAGAATTAAATAACCCCCTCTGTTTCTGATAATTTTGATAAACTTCTAAAATGCTTAAAGGAATGTTTAATATGTCATCCCTACAATGAAAAATCTTCAACCTAGGTTTTTGCTATTTATTTTTCCTTAAGTTTCTTAAAATTTATCTTTTAAAAAGCAAGCATTCAGGTATCTTTGGTACATGTGATTTATACAAAATTCATTACATTGCATATTTTTTGTTGATTCTTTTAAAATGTGAAAATTATTTAAAATTATATTGTTCCAATGCCGTAAAGGTTCCTTGTCCTTCTTTCAGAGTAAAAAAATAGTATTTGGGATTAAGGAAGCAATTCAAAATGTCAATCATAGTTTCCATACTGAAGGATAATATACAGATTTATAGAAAACATTAAAAAGTGGGAAAGAAACCACATGATTATTCTATCACTATTCCCCATACTTCCATTATATCTATCACACAAAAATATGGACTGCAGAAAAATTATTTACTAATTACCACAACAATTCAATGATACAGTTGTGTGTTTAATCATCCAGTGCTCTTGCTTTCAGCCTCAAATCATACCATACTCTAAGTAGAGTTTGGTGTTCCTAATTTATGGAGTCTGACACCACTACATAGCCTTTTGGTCAGTTTGAGTCATATGCGTACACAAAGAAATTAATATTTAAACAAGTTCTCTCTATTGGAATTTGAAATACATAGAAAAGAGCTGATCAAGTGTTCAGGAAAGCAGATAAAGCTGTAAGAGTAAATTACATACTTGGACTCTGAGCGCTTGGGGTTGAGAATTAGAAGACTGCCTTTGTTCCTTAATTTCCTGTGTTTCAAAGACATGGAATATGTTGACCAAACTTTGAGTACATATACTCTTTCAAATCTGCTTCTAGGGCTACTTATCAAATTATGATTAGTATTATTTGTATGAGACCTTGATACCCGGACTCGCTTTTATACAATATAAAAATTAATGCTTAGAAGGCAATTAAAATCTTTGAATAGTTGCAACATTACTCTCAGCAAAGAAACGCGCCCATATCACCATCCCATGCAGATTGAATTTATTAGACATCATAGTGTACTTGCGTAGTGAGTCACACGTATCCTAACTCTGCTCTTGTACACAGGGGCTGTCTTAACTTCTCTGCTTTCCTGGAGTCTCCACTGTTCATCCCAGTTCAAACAATAATGTTAAGAGACATTATTCCTTTCCTCTGTTTTTAGAATGGAGTGAAAGAATTGCTTAGGTGGAGAAGACTTATAAGATTGAGTCCAGCCATTAACTGACCACCATGCTCTCCACTTGGTCTCTAAGAACCACATCCACATGTTTTTTAATGGGTTAGCAATTTCCATTTATCTGGTGACCTGGTGGTGTCTGACCACTTCCCTGCAGCCTCTTACAATGCCTGAACACCTTTTCAGTGAGGAAATGTTTCCTCATATCCAATCTAAAACTCTCCTGGTGCAATTTGTGGGGATTTGCCTTGTCCTGTCAGTTTTTATTTGTGAGAAGAGACTGATTCCCCACCTTGCTACAACCTCCTTTTAGGTATTGCAGAGAGCAATAATGTCTGAGGCTCTTCTTCTCTGGGAAAAACAACCTCAACTTTCTCCTCAACCTCCTCATAAGACTTGTGCCCTAGTCATTTTACCTTAGTCCCCGTGGAAATGAAGCTTATGCAGATATATATATTGTTGTTGTCACTAGTAACTTTTAAATCTTTCAAGCAGATTAATAATGAACATGAATTAAGAACAGAAATACAAAAATGTTAAATTTTTACAATTTTAGTGAGAGTTGACAGTATGCCTAGGGGACACTCTCTGCTCTTATTCCTCTTGAGAGAAAACCAAAGAGCTCTAAAGGCCATGTTTTGTTCTATTTATATCAATTAATCATTGTAAATAAATCCAGACCAGCATCAGCAGTTAGGACAGGTCAGACCTGTGTGAACCCTCATATGTGAACCACAGAACATGGAAGAGGGACTGGAAACACTACATGAGAGGGAACAGGAGCAGCTGTAGTCCAGGGAGAGCACTAGTTAGGAGTAGAGTCACGCTACAGGGAGAAAGAATGCAATTCTACATAGAGTGAATTAGGGTTCATTAACGTGACTTTTTACTTTATAGCTGATATAATTTCTTATAAAGAGAAAGGAGGTGGGAGTAACAGGTGGACAGGGGAGATTCTCTGACAGTGTTCTTGAAGGGAAACTTTATTTTCCTAATTAATTTTCAAGACACTCAAACTATATCAAGCTATGTCTCTTATTCACTATTAAGCATATGTTTATGTTTCTTAATAGGTAAAGTATAATTGTCTCCAGTAAAGTCAATTTCTATTTCAAATTATGTAAGTTCTTTTGTTATTTCTAGTAATTTTTCACATATCTTTTTTTTTTTTTTTTAATGAAGGAGTTCATATGGACTGCTCTTTGCCCAGAAAGCATGAAAGGAATTCATGATCTTGGGGCCTTAGGTCTCCTACTTTCTATTGAGTGTATAACTCTCAGATTACCTCTCTCAAAAATATTCAATATATTTATATTCTGGGGTAGACTAATGTAGGTATGAATCAAAAATCAACATCTTACACTTTAATCAAGGTCCTGCAATTATGAAATGAGATTAAAATAAAAAAATGAGTGCTCACTTTTATGTGAAATTTTACTTTGACAGATGGTCTGCACACCTTTGGAATGCTGTACAACTTTCCAGTTTCACAACATTTTGAGTCATACCTGACTGTTCTCTCTTATGCAGCGCAAACTGTTTACTCTCTTGATGATATTGAAATGTTGTGGGGATCTAGAGGGATTTCCATTTACTATTTTATACCATATCCAACCGGCAAATCACAGAAAGCTTTTTAGTTAGACGTGGGCATGTATGTAGGCACTGAGTCTCTGGCAAACAGCTCACTGCAGCTCCAGTTTAATCAGCTCATTCTTTGGCATTTACTTGCTGCTTTCTTGCCTGAAGGGCAAACACTATCTTAATGAAGCACGCAAGGACAAATGACTTTTCCAGGCTGTGATTAATTTTCACAAGCTGACTTTAATCACTGGTTAATTAATAGAAGATTTGTTGATTTACACAAAAACCAGTCATTATAAGCAGTATTATATCGATTTGTTTTTCATTAATTTAATGCAGTAACAAGCTTTTATTTAGAAATTAAATGTGCTGAAGTTTCATAGTAGAAAGAATGATAATGTACTAGAAAAGAGTATGGCACCTATGTAGCTCGTTGGGTTTGCCTGCTTGACCTAATCTTTTTAGAAGAAACTGATACCAATACTATCCTAGCTCGACTCTGTTACCCCCTTACCTGCACTTGAAAAATGGGATTAAGATTTTTGCACTATTCACACAATATATTAATAATAAATGGTTAGTAGCAGTATATAACTTATACAATAGATATGGCAAAGATCACACAGAGTTCAACATACAAATGAAACAATTTAGGGAAATAGATAAGGCTTTTGTAATATTATGCCAGGAGACGGAAATTGTTTCAAGTTCAAATTTTATAAACTGCATTTAACAACATAAGTTAAACTATTGATTTTTTCATGATACTGTGACAAAAATCATAATGTAAATTCTACAAAATACATAGCAATTGGTTTAGATCTGCTTGATGAGGCACTCCATCATGATGCAACAGGTGAAACCACAGCCAGAATTAGTGACAAAATCCTAAAGACAAATAAATTTAGATTAAAAGCAAAATACTAACTTCTAACTGTTATGGGGTGATTAGTCTAGGAGATTGACTGATCTATCATCCACTTTCTTTAATGGAAAGATAATTGACAGTCTGGAAGATTAGTAAATTTTGGGAATTCATTATGACTACAATGCAGGGAATATACTGGTAACATGGTCTATAACAAACATATGAGAATAAAGGAATTTCTGGTCTTTTCTAGACATGGAATCTATCAATGTTGAAGGCCATTGAAGTTGCCTGACACATGACACCAAATATTCTAGCAGTCTTCAGTACTCAATAAAATCACATGAGCATTGCATTTGATTGCAAATGTATCTGCACTGATACAGATACATTTTACAATAGTTTATACTACACTAGTTTAATCTACTTTCTATTCACCATTTTATGCTTATCCACTCTTTTCTGCACAGTAAAAAATCCAACTGACATAGATAGAAGTCATACAGTACATAGAGCAATGTAAGTGGAATTTATTCCCAAATTGATATTTTTCTTTTTCCCTTTGCAAACAAGTATTCTCCTTTTACTTAGAAAGAGTGGAGTAATTGTAAAATTAAATTATTTTTACCTACACATTTGCTCATAATTTGGGGTTTTTTTGTTTGTTTTCTTTTAACAAGTTGCAGAAAAAAGTATCATTCACTGATATTTGGTGTACATGAAGTCCCATTTGTTTTATGACACCTTAAAGTGTCACATTGTATAAAATGAGATATTCAAGAAAAACAATTATGTAGATTCAATGTTTGCATGCTGAAGTCTGGGACAGTTTTGACTTTAGCTTTCGACTCTTCAGTCAGAGCGGATAATGCTCACTTAGTGACATTATACCTGGGATTCTTCTCCTAAATATCACTTTTCTACCAGTGGCAGCAGCAGGAGGTTGAAAATGCAGTTTAACACATACTCTGCAATAGCAAATTTGAATAGCTTTTGTTAGAAGGAGCATTACACTTCCTCTGGGCACCATGCACAATACTATTGCATAATGAAGCATCAATTAAAATGCTATTAAAATAAGATGTTATCCTGTTGTCTTTTAAATGATGTTATCTTGGCACTTCATCTGCCTAATGTCATCAGTTAGCACAGTAGACCCAGTGCCATTAAGGTTAATGTACAACATGTTTCTAATGTACACTTGTGTGTCATAACATATGTCAAACATGAAACCTGATCACAGTGATGATGATGGACTCACAAAGGGATATACAAAGAATAAGAAAAATATGTGAGCTGACTCCTATCTGAAAGATTGCGTTGGCATTCCGTCAAGTGTTGATGATTTCAAACTTCTTCTAAGAACAAGGTAAATAAATTTGAAACTGGAGCTTCAAGAATACTGTGTAGAGACATGACAACAGACAAATATATTCAGGGCCTAGATTTTTTCTAGAGTCCTCAATCACATCTCTAAATGCCAATGGATACCATTTTGGTACAGTCTTCCCACAATAATTCACTGAAAAAGCATTTTCACTATATTGTATAGTAGAAGGGGCATCGGGTGAATTTCAGAATGTGCAATACAATGTCTAACTGATGGTAATTACTGGCCAGCCTATATTTTCTGGATGTTTTCAAAATTATTCTATTCCTATGGAGTTAACAGCTTGGTTAAAGTTTTCTTGGAGTAATTATTTAAAAGCACTGCAGACAAAATTCACATTTCTCTGTTTTCAAGACCACCTACATCTGAGATAAAAACTGAACTAAAAAGGCACATTTGAGCTTAAAGTTGCTGTCACTTCTTCTATTTGTGTACATGACACATTGAAAAATAACTTGCTGTCTTACAGCAAGTCAAAAATAAATTTTTACACATTTCTCCAACAGCTATAATCAATCAAAACATAGATTTGTAGTCAAAAGATTAAGCTCTTGATACATTTGAATTTTTTTCTATTGTAATAAATCTTTCAGTAAAAAATGGATACCTCAGCATAGTCTTTGGTGAAAAACAATATGGAAAACATCATTTAAACTGCTAGCCAATGTAAAGCTCAAATACTTTATCTAGTAACAATATTTAACAGCATTGTTAAGATCTAAATGTAACAATAGTTAAGATCTAAATGCAAATATTTATATATTTTTAAAATTCGATATGTTATGAAAAGAGATTCCATGCTGATAGGGAGTTCATTGAGGAAAACAATATTCCCTGGATATATTTACTTCTGTCAGATTTATTTGGATTATAGCATTATTTAAACAAATCTGGCAAGATTTTTCTCCTTTTTTCTCTGTTTTTTTGGGATGCAGTTTTCTTTGGTTCTGTTTTTGGTTGGTTGATTGGTTAATTTATGGGTTGTTTTTTGTTTGCTTGTTTGTTTTGGGGTTTTTCAGTTTTTTGTTTTTTGTTTGTTTTTAAATCAGTGAGTGAAAAATTTTATCTGCTAAGCAATTATGAGTAAGAAGAATGGAGGTGATAAAATTGATAAAATTAGATCTGACAATGATTTTTAATTTAAATTAACTTGAACAGAATATTTAGAAAAATGCATGCAAAAAGGGTCAAGAGTATACTGTTAGCTCCTGTTCCCAAAGAAGTAGTGGCAAAATTCCCACTGCTTTACCTGGGAATAAGACAAAAATATAAATATGATGTCTGAATTCTAATTAATTCAATATTTTCAATTAATTACCTGGGAGTGTTTGAGACAATCACTCAGTTCCAATGTTATCCAAAGAAACTTTTGTTTTTAATCCATTGTTTTAATGTACTCAAAAGGACATAGATTCCTGTGTCAAAACATCATTATATTGCTCAATGTTAGTCATTAGAACTAGTGTTCATTAAAGGAAATCAGACATACATACAGCTTTTGGGTCACATTGTCTTTAAAAATAAGAGATAAGAAATTGGTAAAAGAAACAAGGCAAGATATTTTTGACCCTCATTTTCACTTCTGAAACACTGAAGAAAGGACCTTCATAGGCAAATAAAAAAAAAAAGACAAACCCCTGGATCTAGCTGAACTCACTGACCCTGAATTCACTAGTAAAACTTTCATGGGGTTTATCTTTCTCAAATATCTCACTTACTGGGATAAGGGTCTCTTCCTTACTAAGACTAGAAATTGGGAATACAATCTAACTGCACAGTTAATTTATATATGGGGTGATTTATCTCACACTGAAATAGACATGAATTGCCCTGTTGAAGATTTCCTGTGTTGTAATCTAGGAAAACACGATTGACAGCCAAGGCAAATTTGATATCTTACTTTCACATAAAAATTATATAAATCCTACCTTTCCTATTCTCAATAAGGTGAAATTTCAATATGGTATTCTCAATAAGGTGAGATTTAGAATCTGAAATCTACATCCTTGTTAAAATGAATGTTCTACAGACATTTAGAGATTTTAAATACTTTTACAAAACAGAAATATAACTTCAACAGGAATACATTTGTAACTGTCATAATTGAAATATCCATAGGACATGTACAAAAGAAATTCATGTTTTGTGTCATTATAACCATTTCACAATTATTTCCAGAACCAAAAATGTGAGATTGTTGAGCACTATTACTCAAGGAGTTCAGAGCTGTTAACCTCCATGAAGATATCCTGTTCAGGCTTCTCTGTAGTTCAGCCAGTGATTCCTTGCTTTCTATAGGAAAATGCTATGATGCAGTATCGATAACTGAGAGAATACTAATCTGATTCTAAGTTTTAACCTGCATCAAGAGATCCCTGCATTAAGTAACATTATTTCAGACATGAGAGAGGAACTATGGATTTTAGGATATAGAGTACTATGAAGTAATATTTTAAATTAGAGTTAATGAAGAAAACCCCTAAGAAACAACTGTAAATTACAGAAGAGAGAATTCTCCACCTGGCACCTCACAGTAACAGTGATCAGGAACTGTCTTCAATCCTCTGGCAAGTGAAGGAGAAAGAAGAGTTCCCAAATGCTTTGATAATTATCATTATCTTTTTTAATTCATAATCATCTGGAGTTTGTGCCAGCAAACATTCATCACCCATCTGTGGCCATGCACAGAAGTTATCACAGTCTAAAAGCTGGTGCAATTCACTACTGGCTGTGTGACAGCTGGTTGGAAGACAGACTGCAGAAAAATCTGTGATCAGAGGGTGGAACCCAGGAGTTCAACCTACAAACCTTCCCTAAGCTGTTCTGTAACTTGCCATGGCAGATCAATGAATTTGCTTGTAATGAACTGCCTTTCTACCATGCTTAGCATTTTGTTAAATAGAGTGACCTTTAGGAATTCAAGTCTCAGATCATTAATAAATTACAAATCTAAGTAAAATTGTATTTGTTTATTTAAAGGAAAACATGATTACAGTTGTCATATTGATACTACATGCTTAAAATCCATTTTTATTAGACTATAACATACATGAAAAAATTTATTTTTATCAAAAAAGAAATTAAAACTGGGATGAATTCTGGGATGAATGCAACAAATTCATCAGCAATTTCAGAGAAACATTTAAACATAGCATTTCCCTGATCAGCCTGATCTAGGGGATGACATCCCTGCCTGTAGTAGCTAGGTTGGAACTAAGTGGTTTAACATCCCTTCCAACCCAAACCATCCTATGATAGAAAGACAATAGTCAGATCTCCTGGTAAGCCTGCTCCACACACACAAAAATACATCTTACAAAGGACAACTTCATAGATTTTGTGAATTCAATGTAAAAAATTATTATTACGTTTGGCATTCATTATCATTAACTTTAACCTAAACTAATCTCTTCCCAAACTCCTTTCATTCTCTGGAGAGACACATGTCTCTCTCTTGCCTGAAAGGCAAGGCAAAATAGCAACTGAGCTTTATGTGACCTGGACCACACTGTTGGTGGAACAACAATCTTCTTTTTGTATGCAGAGTGAGTCAAGTGAGCTCAGCAATATCTGGAAATACCCCTTCTGTGCTCTCCCTCCTCTGTGTATGTGGATCTGAGTAGTCACCAGTAGATTCATGGCAAGAGGAATAAACACAGAAATGCCACCACCTGCAGCCTGCCTTGGGGCAAAGCCCAGTCCAAACTGTGTTTTTGGTGACAGATGCAGAGGTTAACACAGCTTACAGATGCAGAAGCTGTAGTTCATTTGCAGGATCAAACTGGAGCCACAAAACCAAGTGAAAGACTCAGAACTGAAAGTATCAAAGTGAAACAGGAGGGCAACAGGAGCCCCACTTTTGAAGCATGTTCTCAAAGTGCTTTTCTCCATGACTATTTACTCAGAGGGCCATGCCAACAAACAGATGTGGAGCCTCGGCTGCGGCGTGATCTCACCAGTGTTCATGCAGCACTTCTGCTATCACAGTTTGATATTTTGAAACTCTAGTTTGAGTGGTTAAACTGGAGTTTTTACATTGAAATTCTGATCGTAGGATGTATTTCTTTCCACCACCTTAATATCCATTAAATACTTTCCAATAATATAAAAATTAAAATCTATGACTTTTCCCTCTAGCAGAAACAGGAGTTTGAGACAACAGTGCACTGATTTAATAACCAAAGCAAATGACCCTTTTGAGGTCAGTAGGATGGAAGTCAGCACAAGATTTTTCAGCTCGTCTGAGCTATGTTTATAAGCAATGACCACTTCCACCAGGTTTACAGCTTGGGAGAGCCAAAGCTCACACAGACCTGAAAACTGGCACCATCAATATCAAAAGAACAAAGAAAGCAACCCATTTGCTAACTGCTGTCAGAAAAATCCCTGCAGAATAAACCATAAATAGTCCTGACTGATCTGAAAAAAATAGGTCTTGACAATTTTTCTAGAGCAATAATTTCTCCCTAAGTTTCTTCAATTTTTTAATCTGTCACTTTTAAGGAGTTTTAGGTAAATCAGTTGGGTAATGGATTTATCTGAAAAGTATAAACCACCAAACATTATTTTTTGTTTTGTTTTATGAGAATTTAGACTTTATCATCTCCATCTGTGCTCTTTTCAGAAAAAAAAAATATTTGAACTGATGTTCATTTTTCTCTCTTTAACTCTTCCTTTAGCTGTAGCCTGAAATTATTTACAATGAGTTCCATTGGTTCTATGTTGTCCTACTATCTACCTTTTTCAAGGCATGAGGTCTAATCCTTTACTTAAATCTGAAGTAACTTGTATCTAAATAAACCAAATACTGTAAGATTCATCAACCTAAAAGACAGAAATAAATGAGAGATTCAACTCAGACACATGAAGCGATAACTGAAATGGAAAAGTAAACTTTCTTCCCTTTTTTTTTTACAGGTAAATCTTCCAATTTCAAAAGAACTTGGATATAATAAATTTAAAACATAATATTAAATCTTTAAATACTTATTTTTCACTTTGCCCGAAACATCTGTTGCACGTCATTTTGAGAATAGGATACAGTTTGGCCCTGGAAAACAATTTCTTATCTCTAAAAGTTAGCTAAAATTTTTTAATTAAAAATTTTACTTTTGCTTCCTTTATTCTCTGTAATACTGAAGATCACGGTAGAAACGCCTTCCTATTTAAGATGTATGACTGGGAAGTCTTAGGAAAATTTTGGGTAGGTACATCCTGCAATATCATTAAATTGTGCTCTCTTTTGGAGGTGTTTTAATTATAATTGCCCAAATACAAACAATAAGTCATATGTTGCTGGCAAGAGCAAACTTTCTGCATAATGTTTCATTGTTGGCAACTTTCTAGAAACCTTCCATCAACAAAAAATAATGATTTTCCCTTTTTGCCCCTCAATTTCAACATTAAAATACACTAGTAAAAAAAAAAAATAGGTAATGCAATATCATGTATATATATAATTGTAAATTATTCAGAGGCAAAATAAACAAAAACTTTTAATAGATTTTTTTTAGTTCCTCTATTATATTAAAACAAAATCCAAAACCAAAATTGCAGCATAAAGTTCTTTATGAAGGAAAAAAAAGTACAACTATATGTATATGAAAATATGTTTATATATAAACATACAAATTTTGGGAGATATCCACTTAATGCAGTAATACATTAGCTATAAAATTTAAGTAGATTACTGCAGTATCGTGATACTTAGAATAATGTGAAGTTTTTACATTTTGCTGAGGTTTTTGTATAACCAGAACAAAGTTGAATTGCAGCATTCAAAATGTAACCCATGACTAATAACTACTTCCAACTATTTGGACTATTATGGCAATATTGTAATAATTGCAATAATTATGATTGTTATTATGAATTAACTTCAATAGATTAGGAATAATTTAGAAAAATTTCATTCTATGAATTAGTTCTGTGTATACATGCAACTTCAGACAGAAAGAAAGTTCTGTATAGGTTGAAAAATATCACCTTGAATCCTAATTACATCAGTGGTATGATTCAAAAATTTTGAATCAAGATGGAAAGAGTATGTTTCATTAAATAACTTTTAAGACCCTTTACTTTTCCTATGAAGCTTTATGACAGCATGATATATAATATGGATCATTAGAAAATATAAGCATGTCAAATCAGAAGTACCTCTCAGCTTTGAACTCCTCAATCAATTAAAAATAGAATTAAAAAAAAATGTTTTAATATGACACTTCTCCTAGATTAATTTTCCCATCCTTATATGACAACAAAAATACACCCAAAATTGAAATACGTAATTTTTACAGTAAAAAGCCTAATTATTGAAGAACCAAGTATTCAATTGTAAGTCCATTTCAAGAGGTTTTCTCAATCAAAATATGTGAAGCATGTCTTGCCATGATAAACCTAAGTGTGTGGTATATAATGGAAAACTCAAGTACACAGCATTTATCTTTTCAAGAACAACACCCTTCATGGCTTTCAACATTTGTTTTATTAATGGGATATTATTATTGATAAATATTACCAAAAATATAATTAAAATTAATTTAATCACATGCATTCACTCCTCTATAATGTTTCTAAAAATACTCTGGAATATGCTGACATTTTATTTATTGCATGGTTAGATAAACTCTGTGTAGAAACAGTCTGTTTTAATATGGGAGACATGTGGATCTTTTAAAACTCCAAATTTTATTTAGATAATACAATGTCCTCCTCATCTTGCCAAATGTTCTGAACTTGTCCTATCTCTGTAATGGCTTTCAGGTGCAAAGGTCAGAAACAAAGGCTATATGCAGAGAAGCCAACTTTCAGGTTTCTTTTGGTATTCATTGTCCAACCTTTCACTGCATATCTACATTAAGAATCAAGATCAGTCCCAGCCTTTGTTGTTCACTCTGCCTTAAGCCCAGCAGAAAAATGCATATTCAGAAAATAGCACTGGCAATGATTTTTAAATTTTCATAATAACTTTATGAAAGAAGACTAAAACCAATTCATCTGTGGTGCAGAGCCCTTCATCTTTAATTTGCCAGTCTTAATCAAATCAAATTCAGCAATGCTTCATAGTCAGTACTGTCTGATGAGTGTTTTTTGGCCTATGAGAAAAGAAAAAAATGCTCTATTTTAGTTGCTTCTAGACAGAATTCCGTGTTGCAGAAAAATGTACTGAAATTCCACTGACAGCCTCCAATGGAGAGATAAGGAGAAGCATTTAGGAAAAGGGATCTGCTGGTCCTCAATAATGCTTCCAGACAGAGACTAAAATATATTAGAAGACTTCATATCAGTCTTACTGTTTTGGCACTGTTGCTGTGTATAGATGCAACACCCACTCAGAGGACTTTCACAAATACTAATACTTTTCCCTTTAGGACTATATAAATTTATGGGGAATGTTGATTTTATTGGAGATATGATTACAAAGCATCTGTACCAGTAGCTGAATCCTGTTAGCAAGAATAATAATGACAATAACTTCCCTGAAAATATATTTAATTTATTAAGATTATGTCTTGCATCTGCCTGTGGTTCTTCCATAGCAATTTAAGCAACAGCCATCTGAGTTCTAGAGCATGCTCTCTGCCAGCCCTCAAATGCAATTGCCAGCTTTTCCCACTATCTATGCACAGCCTGGATGTAAGTCTTTTTGGTCACACACTGAAGCAGATGGTGTGGCTGTTCTGGGTCAGATCATTATCTCACAGGGCTAGAGCAGCTGAGCAGCCCTACCTGAACTACAGGTGGAGTTTGACACTGCCACATTTTAGGGTGGCATATCTCCTGTAATTGTAAGCCAAACTGCAACAGAAAATGTGCTGGTGTCTGCATTTGTTATGGTATTTTAATCACTAGATTCTGTAGTCAAACCAGGCTTGAGAATGAGATAACCACGTATAATCTTGTCATTAAGCAAATGCTTAATGATACCAAATACTCATGTAAATTTGTGTGTAAATATTTGACTTGAAACCTGATATTCATTTCACATTTTTATAAATGTGAAACACTAGGAATTACCGCTCTGAACTGTTACCTTTACTGACTATTGTGTTTTTAAAGAAAATAATTACATTTTCAAAATAGAATAGGAATAAAAGAAGCATTTGTGTTCCTTATTCCTCTTTTTTTTTCTAAGCAAGCTTGTTAGAAATTCATACTTTTTAATGTATTACTAATGCATACTCAGAAAACTTATTGCAATCTATTTCTTCTTAACCAAAATCCATCAAATAAAAAATAATCTCTAAGACTTCCTTCATTTAAGAGATGACAAAATATTAAAAAGGTTCATTAAATAACGTGGACGTGGATCTTACATAAACAATGAAACAGTAAAAAAGACACATTTCATATTTTTATATGTATGGCACAGATACATGGATACATGCATGAAAGGATGAATTTGAATAAGTCTAAATACTTAATTTGGTCAGGTAAAGGAAAAGGAGATTTTAAATTGTAGGTTAAATCACAAAGTTAAATATTTGTTATATCATTTTTGTCTTCTCTTTTGCTTTATAATTGACCATTTCTGTTATCGTTAATTAAAATATTAATAAGTCTGGTATTTACAAGCAGCCATGTAAATTCACCACTCTGGAGTTCAGTACCTTGAAGTGATATGAATATAAACACTTGAACTCCCTGCTGCATTCCATCTAGTCCATTCGTTAGCTTTCACTGTTGTTTGAATCTCTTAAATTTTATTTTCTCTCTCGGAGATGGTTTGCTGCTTTGAAGGAAACTTGTCTGGGGGATGAAGCTCTTCAGAAAGAATTCACACAGATCCTATTGTTGGGGAACCAATTTCTTTTGTTTACACTACATTTATTTGGAATTGTCACACCAGCATTGGCACAGCTGCAGATTACATGGTGATGTCAGGAAAGATGACAAAAACAATAAGCTTAAAAAATAAAAGCTGAAAACATCAAAATTCTCTCTTAGCCTAGCTGCATTACAAAGACCTGAAGACTTTGCAAATAAAACACCTGACAAACTATTATCTACTACTATTAAGTAGGTATTTTTTCTTAGAAAAGTTAAGAATATCCTTCTCCAATTAATTATAATAACATTTATATGATTAAAAAGCACAACATTTTTATTGTTTTATAGAAGTTATTGCATTAAATATTTTTATGCCTTTGAAATAGAGATGGTGCTTAAATTCCCTGCTGGATTTTCAATGTGTTTCATCCTAATAACATGTTTAGCAGTCAATGTTCTAGGCTCTTCCACACAGTAAAAAAAAAAAAACAACAAAACAATATAACTTGAAATGGTAGCCCCTGCTCTAGGGGGCTCATGGCAACTAGACAGACCAGGTGGTCAAGTGAGACAAAATGCTGGGGTGGTGCTCAGGGTGGTGGCAAAATGGATTGATCAGGCAAGACCATCAGCTTGCCATCTGACCAGACACTTCCCACACTTATTGTAATGGCCATGAAGATTCAATTTAAAATAATTAAACTTTTGCAGATATTGCCTGAGTTTAGTGACATTTAATCTTTCAGTCATTTTAAACTCTTGTAGTAATCCAGAACCAATCTAAAAGTCATATCACCCATTCTTATTAATGTCATAAATACTTCTACCAATTATTATCTGTTATGGTGCAAACGAATTGTAGAATGGAGTACTCTGCTCATATGTGGCAACACCATGCTCTAACTACATGTAAGTTTTAGGCCATGTAAAAACTACATATTTGTGCTAACCTACTTTGAAAAAATAGAAAAAGCTGTGGTGCTATTTTGTTTAATTTGTTTAATATACATCTGGCTAGTTGTAAATAATATCAGCAGCTATAAAACCTTTATTAAATTCCATTATTTCTCAATGTAAAAAAGCTGTTTATTAACACACACACGCACAAATATTTTCCTTACCTAAAAATATAGATGAAACTGCCCAGGAAGCTTGCATTAGAACATTTGCTCTTATTTTGTCATCAAGAAACCTAATTTGCTGCCTGCAGTGATAGTCTTTTTACTTCTTGTTTGTTTTGTCAGGTTTACAATCATGGGGAAAGGTAACTGAGAGGAAACACAGAGATGCTTCATTATTATTGTGTTTCCAGATTTTCATGATTGTTCCCTTTTCTCATTTCTCTCTTGGTGTTTTCTTAGCTTAGACAATCCTATGCACAGCAGTGAAGTGAATCTCAGATTATCAACCCAAGACTGGTGTCATTACACTGACCAGTCAAACTTTTACATAATTTTTAATGCTTTTACATTCTTTCCCTTCTCTTTTCTAAATACTCCTTTATGCAGAATTTTACACTGAAGACTAAATCATTAAAAGATCAAATAATATAAAAGAAAGTAATCAGAAGCTATTGCTACACACCAGAACCACCTTGACTTCCCCTGACCCAGGAAAATATTTTTTTTAATATTTCTCCATTTTCCAATAGTTCTCAGAATCAGAGAAGCATTTTCCTGTTTCTATTTTTCCAAGAATTCCTGAATTTTTTTTTTTAATTCATTCCAACTGTACATTTTGAAAACATATAAAATAGGTAGGAAGAAGAACACTTTACAGAGATCAAATTTGAGAGGTGAATCTATTCTTCTTGTAAAAGAATATAGCTGGCAAATTGAAAACTTGTCTCATAGTTTCACACTATGTAAACAAAATTCAATTTTGAACACAAACTTGCATAGGAAACATTTTAAAATATTGAAGATATTTTAAAATAAACTACTTAGAGTAAACCCTTCAGCTTTTTTGAAGTGGAAAAGAGATAGGCACCCAAAAGCTTAAATGGCTTTTGAGAAGTGAGATACTGAAGATAAAAGCATGATGCTTCCCTGTAGGGAGGAAGGAAATGGAAAAGTTCCCTGTAACTCTACAATTCTAAATACTTTGTAAGACCAAGACCTATAAGAAAGGAAAGGGGTACCATGTGTGTTCCCAGGAGGTGACACTGCATTATATGAATGTAAGAAATTCTTATATAAATGGTCATGAAACAAGTAAGGAAAAGAAATTTGAATCATTACTTTACTGTCTTACTGTGGAGGTAAAATTCAAAAGTAGGGGCTCTTCTGTCACCTGTAAATCTAAAAATTTGGAATGAAATGCTGTGGTGGGCTCTTTTCAACAATAGTCACTGTGGTGACTTCCAAGAAATTATCTCTACCGTGCATGTCTGAATAGAGACCATCACTTTTCCTGCAGAGCACCACCTGCTCTCTTCTGCATCTCATCTTACACTTTCTGATACAAACACTTTTCAGGGACCCCTAATAACCTTATGCAAGTCTGCTGCTTCTCTTGCCTTCTCTTGGAGGGATTTGTGGAGCAGGATGTTCACAGGAACCATTTTTTCTCACTAGTATTTTCCTTTCCTGGGTCTTCAGACCTCCAAAGAAGGGTGTCACTCTGAGGCTGCTCTCCCAGACCCGCTGAGAGCTCATTCCTTTGAGCCCTGGCAAAATAAGGGTAAAGTGGAACACTTTTTTGCTTATATTTCAGACCACTGATTCTCACTAAAGCAAAACAGGAAAGGATGCTGGCAAGCTCTCTGATGTCAAGTCAGTGAATAACTTCTGTCTCAAAGAGTAAAACTATCAACTAAAAAGCCATCATAGGGAATTCATCAGTGAAATAATGCACCCAATTTCTTGTTGGGCTGAAAGACTTCTTCACAAAGGTGCTGGTCCTTGATTACCTTTCAACAGAGTCTGTAGAGTGCTTCTATAGAAACAGGTTCAAATGAATAAGAACGCAAAGAGTCAAACAAGTGCAAGAAAAAACAGACTTTAACTGACTAGACAGAACCAATCATGAACAGTTTGCAGTTCTCCAAGGAAAAAGCATGTGAGGAAACGCATTCAAAGAATATCCAAATAATAAATGAGAAACAAACCAAAAAATAAAGACATTTTTGAGGAAATTAGCAATACAGAATGAGCTGGATTTGGCTGGGATAGAGATAATTTTCCTCCTTGTTGCTAACATGGGACAATGGCATCTGTGCTGGAAACAGTGTTGTTGCACAGGGATGTTTTTGCTACCCTTGGGCAGTGCTTGCACAGGGTCAGTGATTCTTCTGCCTCTTACCTCACCCCAGCATCAAGGAGGATGGGTGTGCACATGTAGCTGAGATGGGGCACAGCCAGGAAAGCTGACCCCAGCTGATCAGAGGGGTGTCCCATGCCATGTGATACTGTGACCAGCAATAAAAGCTGAAGGGAAATAGCAGAAAGGCAAGGGACCAAGCAAGAAAGGGAGGATGCTTTTGGAGTCATGGCATTTTATCTTCCAAAGTCACTCTCATGAATGATGGAACCCTGTTTTCTCAGGAGGTTGAGCACCTGCCTGCCTGTGAGAGGTGGCAGATTAATTCCTTGTTTTGCTTTGCTGGTTTGCACAGGTTTTT
The DNA here is from genome assembly GCF_963513975.1 of Fringilla coelebs. Lineage (NCBI taxonomy): Eukaryota > Metazoa > Chordata > Aves > Passeriformes > Fringillidae > Fringilla > Fringilla coelebs. The sequence goes on along the minus strand of NC_140033.1, from coordinate 17,755,692 downwards.
TTGTTTGTTTTGGTTTATTTTTTAATCTATGAAACTGTCTTTATCTCAACTCAAAAGTTTTCTCACTTATACTCTTCTGGTTCCTTCCCCCATCCCACCAAAGACTGAGCAAAAAGCTGCATGGGGCTTATGGCTCTCTGAGGTTAAACCACAACACAGAAGTAAAGAAGGAAAGCCTAACTTCAATGGAAATAGATTAATTTAAAAAATAAAAAAATCTATGTAAATTTCAGAAGTAAAAATGAGGAGACTCAAAATATTTATTTAGAATATTTTTAATATGTAATGACAAGTCAAAAATAATTTTGATTTGATGATATTATTTTAAATAAAAATTCTCAACTTCCCATGATATACTACATTTTCAACAAACTGTTTTTGTCTGTGAATCTGCCTTATGTGTCTGAGATGTTGATAAAATCTAGTTTATTTTCACAATACTAAATATTCAGCTGAAATTCCTATTCTTTCCCCATGTTTATACTCTCTTTGCAACTTTTTTCTTCTATGTGGACAGAATTAAACTAGAATTTTCAAAAATTTTTAACTTTAGGAGCTCCGAATGCCTAACACTTGCCTCAGAATATTATTAAAAGTAGATTCAAAGTTATTTATTTTATCTCTAACCAAAATGAAACAGTAACATGAACATTCACTTATTTAAATATTTACCAATGTATGGTACTTCCACTTCCTGTGAAATGCAGGCAAAGTTCTTCCATATACCTATCTAGTGAGTCATGTGTTGAATAAAACCTGAATAGCATAAAACATAACAGAAATTATCAAAATGCAGCTCAATGAGCTCTTGATAGATGTGATGTTCCATTAATTATTGTTTCTTCTTCTATAAGGTTGTGCTAATTAAAACAATAGTATCATACATGCAGTCTCACAGATCTCATAAAATAATGGAATATGCATTATTTTTCAAAATTTTCAGTTTTCAATAATACAATGACTGAGAATGCAGTGCATCTTAGTCTTCATTTATTGATGACATAAACTTTCAAAGTTATATTTTCCATCAAATTATTCTTCTTCAATATGATCCTCTGTATGCAGATCTAAATTTGGTAATTAAAAAATTGGTTGTACAAGTGAAATAAAAATATGTTTGATTGATGCATCTAACAGTCTGTCTTTGTATTGTGCTGTATTACAAATACTTTCCATCCCCATCATTAATTAAAATACAAACAATAAAAGTCAGTAAAGAAGCAACAAATCATTGTAATATCTTGAATATATATCTACAGTGACAGTGAAAATAAACAATAGAGTTTTGATAGATATGAGTTAATTTCAGAAAACCGTAAGTTATTTTTCTCATGTTTTCAAACTGAGTTTCACAGAAAAAAATATTTTAGAAAAGATGAAGAAAACTAGTTTTAATGACATTTTCATATCAGACATTTTCATTTGCCAGAATCACTAATGATTAATATCTGATCCTCCAGGACACTGAATATATTTGGTGATAATCAGCCTCTTAACTCTCAGAGAAATACAAACTGTGAGAATAGCCACTTACAGAGCTCATTTTGTGTTTCACAGGATCAGGTCCTAAATGAGCTTTTCAATTTATTGGTTCCACGTCAGAGCATTTTTCCATTCAACGTTTATCAAGAACAGTTATTCATATTGAAAATGGTTGCACCATAGGATGTCATGCAGCTATAGTAAATAGCAAATAGATTATTCAATTACTCTGTACCAGCAGAGACAACAAAGAATAGCTAATATTAAATAAGTTCTCTGTTGTATATGCTTACTTTTTAGGACTTCAGCAGCATTCTAAATCTGTTAACCTTTCTTGTGGCTCCTTTTTACTTCCAGAAAGGTTGTGTTTCTGACAAATTTGACTTTGGTATGATAAACTAGTTGTATTTGTAGATGTTGATTATAAGACCTGTTTAACTTGCTGTCCACCATTCCTGTAATGCTAATAGATGCCTGGTAGCATAAAAAAAGACAATTCCCATATGCAAAAAGCAAATGTAGTTAATGATAAAGGGTATCGTCTAAGATGCTTTTGGCCCCTGCACCACACGACTCATGAGCTATGCATGACAAATATTCAAATATAATATGATGTTTTAAAGAACATAAAATTATATTTTTTAGGAAAATTTTCAAATTGATTCCAAATAGCTGAATACAAATCTGCTTTTTTTCATCACTATAGAAAAATTCTAGATCAGAGCAAAGTCCAAAAAGCAGTTAGTCATGTAATTTCAATGAAATTACTTGATGCTTTATATTTTATTAGCTATGGCTAATAAAATAACCTACAGAGGTTCACATTCCTTTGGTAGTTTTTAACAAAGCATTTTGCTAATTTGTTTAGGCAGCAGAGGTTGTAGAAACCTCCACTGATTCTGAAAACAAATATAATATAAAGTTTGTGGGCTGCCAACCACTCAGGTTTATATCCAAGAGACAATTAAATGAAAATTTCTACATAAATATGCAGTAAAAATATATTCAACAGAGATAGATTTTCCCTCCAGAATGTGTCTTTTTGAGTAGTCAGGAAAACATCACAGATCAACTTTGAATGAAAGGACCCAGAGCATGTGTTATTTTATAACAGAAATGGATTGTGGCCTTAAATCTGCCATAAAGCCACATACTCTTTAGGGCTGCCTATGAGATAGTACTTACCATAGGGACAGAGTGAGTTACTCAGAGACAGAACGTCACTGGAGTTCACTGAAAATTTACTGAAAATTCATTAACATGGGACAGGTCAACAGCTCATGGTAATTATAGAAGAAGATAGAATTTCATATATTCATAGAATACAAAGATGGAAGGGGACCTCAGTAATCTGGTCCAACCTTTGGTGTCAAAAGGCCAGTCTAGGTAAAGTGGTCCAGCATCCTGTCCAGCTGAATCTTAACAGTGCTCAGTGCCCGGGAACCCACCTCTACTCTTGGGGAGATTGATCCAGTTGTGGATTACTGTCATTTTGATTTTTTTTTCTCTTGTGTCCAAATGGAATCTACTAGGAGTAACATATACACATTGTCCTGTTTTTGACTTGTGATTCTTGTAAACAGAGTCCTCCTCTTTGTACCCATCCTTTAAATACTTTAACATGATGATAAAGTCTCCCCTCAGCCTTCTTTGCTAAAGGCTGAACAAACCCAGTTCTTATGACAGGCTTCATATAAGTTTAATTATCTTTGTGGCTCTTCTTTGGACCCTTTCTACCTGTCCACATATGTTTTGTACAGCAGGGACCAAACTTGCACACAGCATTCCATGTAGTACCTGACAAGCGCTGTGTAGATTGGGATATTTTATCTCTACTAGGGATGTCATTTTTGATGCAACCCAGAATCCTGTTGGCTTCCTTTGCTGTAAAGAGTGACGTGTCACTCATATGGAACTTATTGTCTACCAGGACCCCCAGAACTCTTTCCACAGAGCTGCTTTTTAGATGGGTAGATCCCAGCCTGTGCTGCACTCCTGGATTATGTTTTCCCAGGTGCAGAACTTTACACTTGTCCTTACTGAACTTCATAAGGTTTGCCCACTATTCCAGCCTGTCTAGGTCTTCAAGGTGACTCTCCCAAAGTGCCCACAGGGTGTGTTGAAGAACTGGGTGTGTTCTGCAAAGTTCCTCAGAGTACACCTAATGCTGTCATCCAAGTGAAGATATTAGACAGTGTTGAAAACAATATTGATCCTTGGAGGACCTTGTGGCAGGTTTCCCGTTTGCCAAGGAGCTACTTAGTTAGTTGGTATTGGGCTGTCCTTGTAACTTCAGGAAAGAAAGATATCTCTAGAATTCTCATCAGTCAGTCAGAAACAAAGTAATCACAGAAGATATTTATGCAATTTGTTGAGTTATAATTGCATTTCTTAGCCCGAAGCACCTATTAAATCGTATCTAAAACTGAGTGGTGGAAAAGTAAGGAGTAAGAAAGGAGGAGAGGACAGGTTTGGGAATAAAGAGTGGAGATGAAGGGCTGAGAAATAAAGTGAAGGTAGAATACCAGTTTCCAGTTCAGCTATCCCTTTTCAAACTGTTTACTAGTACAGGCAGTCTTTGAAGTCAGTCCAGCCTCCTGTGTCTTTTCTCTGCTGGTGGACAGATGATAGATTTGCCACTGTGCCCTCACACCAACTGCATCCAGCTGGTTCTTTTTCCAAATGACCTCCTAGCTGTGCCTATTTGCTGTGTATTTCTAGTCCCTTGATGTTCCATTTATTCAGTCCTGTCATCTTCTCCTAATGTAAAGCTTGTGTTTTCCTGACAGGGGACGTCAGCATCAAAAATCTCTTTCTCTAAAGCATGACCAGTTGAATTTGTACTACAAATGTCCTTGCAGATACAGTAAATCCATTCTATTTGTTACCTTCATTCTTTATAATCATGTGGGATTTGAATATCATGATTAAGAGCAAGTCTTTATTAAGCCTATTTATAGCCAACATAGTCAATAGTTCTGTGAAATAAAGTGTTTTGCTGGCTCTCACCACTAAATCTGTGTAGGTAGCAAAGACAAATGTAACCCCCACTAAAATCCTTACTATTCAGGTCACAATACATTGGTATAGATCAGCTCAGACTGGATTTTCACATGCTCTTTTATGCAAGCTTCAGAGCAGGATTTTGGGATGAAGCATTTCAGACCATATTGTTTCAAAATCCTTTTTAACATACAAAGATATAGAGTTTCAGTCTGTCATTTTTGTTGAAAATCATTGTGCTACAAGGTAAAGAAAAAATTCAGATGAACAGCGAAATGTCTTAAATGCTGAGAAATGCTAAAGTATGGATAAATCTATACAGCTTGAAAAAAGTGTCTGAATGAAATCTTTATATGAACCATTACTTTTAGTGACATTAGATGACTACAGTTAAACTGAAACATTGACTAAAAGCTTTGATAAAACAATCATTACAAGATATGATTGATACTAGACATAAGGCAAACAGGTATGGTGGTTGATGTAGAATCTCAAGCCAAATGGAGTCAATGACCTTGGAGGTCTTTTGTAACCCTAATGATTCAACGATTCTAAGACTTTTAGATTTGTTTTCATTCAGGTTTTTCAGTAGAAATATTCTATCAAATAGGCTTTACATAACAGTCACAGCTGATAATTCCATTTGGTTTTTTTGTGACAAGGATAGCATTTATCTGAATATAAAAGTGACCAGAATAATTAGCCACATTTTGACCTGAGGTACATACAAAAAGATGTGATTCCATTGGTCTGAGCTTTCCCCTTCTGTCTGCAACTGCTGTTACAGAGCTGTGACAGATGCTACACAAATCTAAGCAATATTAAACGTTTTCAGTGGTGAAGTGAGGAGAAGCAGAAAGAAACTCACTGAGAGAAACAGTGGATAGATGATTAGCATGTTGCCTACACAGGTCTGCATACTGACTCTTGGCTTTAAGACCTCCTGAGGAGGCTGCAGCTTGTCATTGAGAGAGCAAAGAAGCAAAGTCAAACCACAAGCATGTTTTCTCTACATACCAAAGCCTTCACTTTACAGGAAACAGTGTTTTTTAAGTTCCTGTTACAAGTAAAGTACAGTTTTGTATCACATCCTTCAAAACAATTGGAAAAGCAAACGGTTGTCTCAGAATAAACAGAACTATATGTACAGATACAATTGCCCATTGCTTCTGAATAGAATACTACTTCACTTTTATCAGGAAAGTGACTGAGTGAAAAAGGAAAACAGATTTTACAAGAAAATGTGTCAGAGGAGCTCCATTTTTACCCAATGACCACTTTGACTGGTCCTTTGAGTCACCCTTTGAACCTGGTAGCTGCATAAGTTTTCATCAACTTTATGGTACATCTATGCAGTCCATGCCTCGACAGATTGCCAAGAAGATGCTGTTGAAACTTCCTGTTGCTAAACTCAAGTGACTTCTACATCCATCCCCTCATTCACTGAGCCAGTTTGCTGTGGAAGCCAGTCATATTGTTTAAACATGATTTATCCAAGAAAAGCCACTTCAAGAAACATAAAGGCAGATCTCTGGTTTCCTAAAATGACTATTAAATCCCATATATGTCTCTAGTTTTATATGCAACCAAGATAAACCTTAAAATAAAAATAGTTGATAAATCCAAATATATTTAGGAAAGCTGGTGAGTGCCTTGAAAATTGTTTTATGTACTACAATTAAAGACCAGTTGGTCTCTGAACCAAAAGTCTCCTGATTTTTTGAATGAGTTTTGAGTCAGCTGGTATTAACTCTTGAGTTTCCATATTTAAAAATTGATAAGTGTTTGATTTGAGTCTGTTGGCTGAAGAAAGATGTATTTCCTTCCTGTCTTATTTAGTAAATAAAGTCTAATTTCCCTATAGTTTCTCAGGAACCATATTAATCTCTTTGATATTACTTTTACTGGTATATAATAGCTGGAAAAAATATCTCTGCCACAAGTTTCCATAGAGATCTTTTTCTTCTTTTAAAGTATTTTAGTTCTTTGCTTCTCTGTTGTTGTGAAGATGTCAGTTCACTAACTTACTTTGGAAGATGAGGGCTATCACTGAAAAATAATCTGCATGATACTGAGAAGTGAAATCCAGAAAAGTCTTTTAGAATATTTACTTTTATATGTGAGCATGATTCTGAGTTTTAATACAGAAATACAATTTTGCTTCTATGAACTTTCATAGTCATGCATGTTTCAGAAACATGAATAAAGGATAGTAATTTAATAAAATGTCTTTATATACTGCAAGCAGTAAAATCTCATGACAACTCATTTTTATTCTGTTTGAAGAGAACACTAAAAGACTGCTCACAGAAATTTCAGCAGTTGTCATGCAGCCCCTCTTGCCCATTGCCCCTGCAATGTTTGCACTACCTTCAGTTTATAGACAATATAGAGTGTGTACAGAGATTAAATATCCATAAGAATTTTTTCTATGTTCCTCCTTTCAGCATTGTACAGTGTCAGAATATGAGTTTCAGCTCTTAATGGATTTTCATAGTTTCAGGGAAGGACTGAGATTATGACAGCTAATGAACAAATATTAATGAGAATTAATTAGCAATTAAAAATTAATATCCAGCCTTTTAGCAGCCATTCCAGCTTTCAGGTGGCATATCATGTAGCATAAGCATCACCATTTCTGCCCCAAAACCAGTATCCCAAACAGAGTAAGAAAGAATGGAATAGCAGAGTAGAATAGCATAGCATAATGTAGATGGCATAGCAGGGCATTGCTTAGCATGGAATGGAACAGAATAGAGGTTTTCTCCTAGTAATTTTCAGCTGCTGCTTTGCTTTGTTTCATTTCCCAGGCTAACTAGGGAAAGATCCAGTTCTGAGTTCAGTAATACCAACTTCCTTATTACCAATGCCTGAGACCATCTGGAAAATAAGACCTAAGTGCAAAGAGGATGAATATTAAAATAGATTAAATCATTCCTTGCAGTTATTAAAAGCAGCTACCTGGGCATAAATTGTTTGTTGAGCATCCTGGAGCAAAAAATAATTAATGTTTTATTTTCTTCCTAAAGATGTTTTTTGTCTGCAAGAACTTAGAAAATCTGTTTAGAGCTGTTATTTTAAAATCTAGAGTTACAGTAGCAAGTAGCAGCCCTACTTTGATGTCAGCAGCAATTCTGTTTCTTTCTGTCAAAGGTAAAATAAATTATATGCTTTTGTAATTAAAAAAAATGGAAACTGTTCCAATTATACTAATTCCTAATGATATGTTTGTTGCTGTGGGAAAAATCTGATTTCAAGCCAAGTAAATAGGACTATTTGGATTAGTTTAAAATGTATAGGTTAGGTCAGTATCCTCATTGTTATGAGAACTGCAATTACATTTCTTCTGAAAAATGAAGAGCTTTGAGTGTTTGGCTTTAAGACTTGCAGATTTCATTTCTAGTAGGATATTTTCCCACTTGCTTCTGAAAACACTATTCCGAAAAAAACTTTTAGCTCATATTCCATTTCCTCAGAGACTGTGCCTGTGAAATTTTCCATATGCAACATAAAAGTCAAGCACTTGTTTTTCCTGATGGAAATCTTGCCAAATGTTGGGGTATTTTTTTTTTCTAGAAGAATATTTTTTGACTGTTAGTTGGCGTAAGAAGATTATCACAGAATCACAGTATGGATAAGGTGGGAAGGAAGCACAGCAGATTACCTGGGCCAACCTCAAAGCACATTGCACAAAGTTGTGTCCAGACAGTTCTCTAATATCTCCAGTGAGGGACACTCCACAGCCTCTCTGGGCAACCTCTTCCAAGGCACAGTCCTCAGCACAGGAAAGTTCTTTCTCATATTCAGGTGGCAGTTCCTGTGCATCAGTTTCTGCCTGTTGGCTTTTGTGCTGTTGCTTGGATTATGCAACATTTATTTTCTTGATGGATTAAGAAACAGAACAGGGTTTGAATGGGAGGTTGATTTGACCAATATTTGTCATGAACCCATCACTTTTTGCTTTTTTTATCTAAAAACACTGGGCATTGACTATCTACTAAGGACTGAACTGACGTAGGTGAGTACAATGTCCAAAGGTATTCAGTTAATTCACACGTTTGAGGTGCAAACTAATTTCTCTATGGAGAAGAATAAGATCCCTCAGAGTAAAATGAGATGTATAAAAGTGCTGTCTCAACTATCTCACTAAACAGTATGACAAGTGCACACAGGGTCACCCCATTGCTGCTGCATGGGTTAAGCACCCCAGAACTAGGTTTGTGAGCATTGTGAGCTCACATAACCTGGTGTGAACCTTGTACAAATGTGCCTTTACCCATATTGAAAAATGTGAGAAGAAAAATCTCAACAGCAAGCAATAGTCTTTCATTTTTAATTAGGCAGCACAGGATTATACCAGAAATTGTATCAGCATAACTAGAGTTTGCAGAAAGATTTCTAAGGCTTGTTCACAAAAATATCTGTGCTTCTCATATTTAGAGATCAACATACATAGTATTTTCTTTTCTTAAAAGTATTAGAATGATATTTTTTTACACACAGAAAAACACAGAAAAGTAGATACCTGAAAGTTTAAAGACATGTATGAGTCTGAAGTACTAAGTATTTCAAGAAGAAATCTCTTCATTGAAGATAGGTAAAATCCTTCTAAATCTCACTACATTCATATCTGCATCATTAACTGTCTCCATACCTTTAATGTATATTAGACGTAAAATATTTAGGTACACCTAAAAAAGTCAATGAGGTGCTCTCTGCATTTTAGAATCTAATTAGAGATAAAATATAGTCCTAAATGAGGTAAAGAAAATTGCATGAGAACTATGCAAAATTTCCCAGGTGAAGGATATCTATGTAAATGCTTTTGATGTTTTTTATTTTTCCCAAATGTGACTTTTAAAATGCCTAGGTTTAAGAATAAAAGAAGATACACAAAGAACACTGTATTAACTCCTAATTCATTATACAGTGCCAGCATTTTTCTACATCTACACTTTATAACATCAGAGTATCACACTAAGAGCTCTAGGACAGGTGGATAAGCCAATAAAAGTTTATGTGAAGAAGAGGATATTGCAGATGAAATAAATGTTGGCTTGTGGTTCAGCAGATTCTGGTAGAGTCTAAAATCCAATGGATGTAAAGAATAGATGATGCTGTTCATTGCCTATAGTGAGCTTTCAATTTAGATAATGAAAGCAGGAACAGAATTTTCTAAAGTACACAAATAGGAAGTTAAAAAAAAAAAAAGCTCTCTGTTGTGCTATCTCTTTTTTTTTTTTTTTTTGGAGTGACTTGGTAGCAGTACTTCCTGCCCAGAAGAAATCATGCTCTTTTCCATAGACTTCTTTCCATGAGAACATGATAAATTTAGGGATCTGATACAGGGAGAATACTGCATGTGGTTTTGTACTCACTGGGCTCAGAGTTCTAGAAAAGACAGTTACATAGGCTATACCTAAGAACTGGTAGGGTTGTAATCACCCTTGATATGTCAAACTGTAAGAGATTACGTCATCTGTGTGTCTACCATTGCAAACTTTACACTGCTGCTGTCATACAGCACCACTTTAACTTGCAACAACACTTTTAAAAGTAATAAAAAAACCCTGCTTTTGTGATATCATGGTGTTGTAAAAGCAAAATTTTGGATTTTAAGCTCTTCCTTTGATATATGTATATCTCATATTTCCACTCTTTATAGTTGTCCTATAATTTCTCACAATTGTAATTTTTTAAAAAGACTAATTTCAATTTATCTCACAAGATGCACCCAATACTATCTTCTGGCATTATAAAAGAAAAAAAAATATGGTTTAAATAGATTTTTATTAAAGTCATCATAAATTGCTATAATGTACTATTTTGTAAATCATCCTGTTACAAAATGTTTTGATATGCCTCTAAAATAAGATTAAAATTTCGATATGAGAAATGAGTTTTGCATTGATTTCATGACCCTATATGGAATTATTCTAAAAGAAAAAAAGTGCATTATTTTCCTCTAAAATTCTTCTTTGACACATTTGCAATAACTGCTTTGTTTTCAAGATGCCAGATGTTTTAGTATATATTTATGTTAGTATATTTAATAAATAAGTCTACACTTATGTTGCATATTTAACAGTATTTCTTCTATATTTGAGTAATGTGCTGAAGATCAATAACTTGAAAGTAAACTTTATTCAAAATCGTGTCATCTCTCATCACTGCCTTTCATTGTAGCAGACAGATCTTTCCTGTTACTGGAAAACTTTTCATGCCATCCTTATAATGAAGCTTTAAATCTTCTTGGAAGCCACAATTTTTCATCCATTTTTTCTAAGGACCTGGTCATCACAGCAATTTATCACTCAAATGAATACCAAATGTGTGAAAATATTCCTGTGGCTCATGGGTTTTTTTGTCCCAATAAAATGAATGCTGGTAGGAGTATACAGCAATTAGCATAAAGGTCTGTGTTTTCAAGGAAGCCATCTTCAGGTTACAGGTGATATTTTCAGCTCACTTGAATTCTGGAATCTGCAATTCTGTGATTTCTAACTAGAATAGACAATAGCCTGAAGAAGGTTGTATGGCCAACACCCCAACAATAGCACAGTTTTTATAGCTGTTGAAGGGCAAATGTAAAAACATCAGGAAAAGACTTTTTAATACTTTTTCAAAGTGTCCTTATCTTTTTGGGTAAAAATTTATTGTGGAAGTTTCAAATAGAAAACTTATATCTATAGTGACCCTGAAGGAGGTATCAGAACTTTGCCATCTTTTCTGAGTGCTTTTTCAGTTTTTAGATAATTTTCTCAAAAGTTGATGTGAAATGAGACCAAAAAGTCAGGGTGATTGCTCCAAAAGAAAGAAATAAAAGGAATGAATAGAGGAAGGAATAAGAAAAGAAGAGGAAAGTAGTTAAATCAATGTATCTTATTTTAAAGTATGAACGTTGTGGGGTATAATGAAGTTTTAGTGTTCTCCCTCACATTGAGGATCATTTTCAGTTTTCCTCTACTGGGTCCCTACAGGTATCAAATGGGATTTAAGGTGACAATTTCTAATTTTATAGTTTTTCATGATGTTGAAATACTGTTGGTGAGAGATCATAAGGGAGAAAAGGATCTGCAAAAATTACTAGTAATATTACTGATAAGGTCAGATATTAAATGAAAAGTTCAGAAAACCCTGTGGTATTATGCAAATTAATTGAGAAATGACTGAAAAGCATAGTTCTTGTGCAGCTATCTGCTAATGAGAGGGGGAAGAGGCAATAAGTAAGCTGAGGGATTTGAACAAGAAAATACATCTTCACAGGAAACCTGTCAAAAGCAAATTCTCATGACGCAAGTTTCAAGTTCTTTATGACCAACAGTCTGATTTCAATTGACTTGGAGAAAACTAGTGATATATAGTAGGCTGAGGAAAGCCATGTCATCAATACATTCACATTAGTCTAGTGAACATCTAGTTATAACATGTCAGACAGTCTTATTAGTGATGGTTCTTCAGTAAGAAAAGGTTACATCAACTCACAAGTAGGCTAAACAGCATTCTCTACACTTGCTAGCAATACATAAACAAAATTAGGAACTTGTTAATGCCACTACAGTCTTGTGTGTTTACATTAAAAATCAATATTTTCTTTTGCATCATACTGGAGGTGACATATCCTTGGCATTTAAATGTTTCAGGGTGGTGGATATCCTCAACAATGAACAATGTAAGAAAATAATTTTTTTAACTTTTGGTTTTCTAAAAATGCTGGTGTAGTCTTTATTAATCTATAGAGTGGAATTATTTCTTATAAAGGCTTATCCCATTTAGCCGTTTCCTTTATTGCAGGGGAATGACATGTAGGTGAAAACAAAACAAAGGGAACCAGCTTTCTTCTAGGTTTAAAATAAAATAACCCACCAAAAAACACCTCACCCAAACCAACAACCCCAAATGTCAAAATCCTAGGAAAGGTTAGGTTGTAAAGGTTATTGCATAAAATAATACTTATATGTACACATCATATATATGTCCTCAAGAGCTCAAAATATACTTTGTGAGGTTCTATTCTCATACAGCATTATGAATGCCAGAGAAATAGAAGCATTGTTACAAAGCTGAAAGAGAGTCTTAGATAACTCACATTTCTAGACAGATTTTAGTAACTTCCATAACATCCTAAAAACTCTTTTTCTCTGATCTAGAGAAGCTGATGTCATCCAGCAAAGCTGAGAGATATGACATCTTAAAATTTATGAAGATAACATCAAAGTTTAGAGAAGAATAATGACAGAGTTTGTGGAGGTTGTTTTACAATTGCTTTCCTCCTGTTTCAATTGACAGTACGTATGCCTTAAAGAACTATTGATTAAAATTAGGTGAAGCAAGGTAATTTCTCTTTGGTTTAATATTTTCTATATAAATACATACTTGAAAAAGAAAATATTATGAAGTTTTTTTTTCCTCTTACCTTTTTCAAACAGTTTAGCACCATACAGTTTCTCTTCTTTTCCCTAACGTAGTGGTATGATTGAGAACCTTTTGCAATCTTTTTTAACAAAATAATAATAAATTCTTATTTAACTTGAACTCTTTATTTTAATTTTTTGGAGTTTTTTTTCCTTTCCTTTATCTTGCTGCTTGTTTTCATGAAGGTCTTCAGAAATAAGTTGTCTGGAGATTCAATTCAATTGTATTTGGTTTAGAATAACAGTTTTGAGTCTCCCTTAGTTCTTAAGAAAAAAAGATAACTTAGAGAATTATAAAAGTAATGAAAAACAAATTTATGTTTTTCTTTAAACCTATCAGTTTTATGGTTGTTTAAATAAGCCTTAATGTCAGGATAAAGGATACACCATGAAGATGGTGTTTTCTTGGCAGGTCTATATATTCCAAAAGGTTTCAGAAAGCATAAGCACATGCAAGATGATAAACTGATATATTTTTTTTTCTTATTTTGACTGTAACTAACCTTTTGAAAATATTTGATTAGCATCCACATGTCTGCATTTTACAAACTCATGAACCAGAGATAATTTATTTGCATTTAATATCTTCTTTCTTGCATTATGTCTTGTTAATTCAAAATTTTTTCATCAAAGCTTCAGTTATGAGCAAGTCTGTGAACTGGTATTCATAGAAACACTGCTAAAAATCACAAAAGTAATAACTTTTGAAGAGAGTACATACATCTGGCTTGCAAGTTGCTTAGGAAAGTACCTACAGTCATTACCTGAATATGCAAAATTAGAAGTATAGATTTCTGAATTTTGCTTCAATTACTATTTGGTCTGAATTGAGTAATTAGGTAATTTTTAGCTTTAAAAAAATTAATGTAGTCTTTCATTTTCCTGATACAGACAATATGATACCATCTTCCTTTACAGTTTTATGTGTCATTTTGCTTTATGAATATTTATTTTCCAAAAGCCTGATTCTTCACCTTTTCTGATTCAGAGAAATTCAGAGAAATTATCCTTTCTCCATTGTAATCCATTGATTGCCCATATAAAAAGAATATTACATAAATGTCAGAAATGTATTGGCTATGGAAACGCTTAGAGAGGAAAAGCTTTGTTGAATATGCTTATTTGTGAAGCCCTGTTATGACTTTACTGATTCTAAATAGAAGTTCAAATGGCACATAAAGAAATGGCACAATAAAGCATTTTCAGCCCTGAGCAATGGAAACCAGTGAAACAAACTGTCCATCCACTCTTGGGCAGCCATTTGTGAAATAGGTAATTGATTATTTAAAAGAAAAACTGCATCGTAATGTCAGTACACGAGAGAAAGAAAAATCAAGGACCTTGACAAAAGGACGAAAAAGTCACAGAATCAGCTAGGTTGGAAAAGAGCTTTGAGATGATAGAGTCCAACCTATGACCTAACACCAGCTCTTCAACTAGACCAGGGCACTGAGTGCCACATCCAGTCTTTTCTTAAATTCCTCCAGGGACTGCAACTTCATCACCTCCCTTGGCAGCGCATTCCAATGCTGAATCACCCTTTCCCTGAGGAAGTTCCTCCAACCTCCAACCTAAACATCCCCCGGCGCAACTTGTGTACTTTAGTCCTTTTGAGAATTGCCTGGAAGTAGAGAGTGACCCTCACCTGCTTACAGCCTCCTTTTAGTGGTTGTTGAGAGTAATAAGGTCTCCCCTGAGCCTTTTCTCCTCTGGGCTGAACAACCCCCTTCTATTATGTTGAAAGTACACTACTAAGACAGGCAGAGCTCTTCTGACTCCTGCTGAGCATCTCTCAGGATTGGAAGGGTGTAACTCCACCTGTTTGTCTTTCACGTTCCCTTATGCTCCTTAGCCTTTCCACTCCTTCCTGAAGCTCTGCGACAAGAGCAGCCCTGCCCCCTGCTCTCACCACACCAGGTGTCCCCTGCTCTCACTGCACCAGGTGTCCCCTGCTCATACTGCACCAGGAGTCCCCTGGTCACACCGCACCAGGTGTCACCCGCACACACCACACCAGGTGTCCCTGCTCACACCGCACCAGGTGTCCCTGCTCACACCCCACCAGGTGTTCCTGCTCACACCCCACCAGGTGTTCCCTTAGCGGTGCTCGGCTACTGAGAGCAGCTCAGGCACTCCCTGCAGCCAGAGGCCCGAAGAGCTGAGTGCTTGGGGGGCTCTGGCTGGCTTAGCACACTCGTGCTGCCAGCAGCAGTACCAGCAATGGCTTTTGACAGCTTGTAAATCATTCCTGGATCTAGTCAATTTGGGGGGAAAAAAACCCAACAAAACCAAACAAAAACTAAACACCACACCCACCTAACACACAACCAACCCCTAGCAGGAGCTGCGAGGGTGGCTGCGCCCTTCCTGCACTCCTGCCTGCAGCACACTGCGCACCACAGCCCTGCTCACCTGCCTCCTGCTTGTGCTCCCCAGGGACGTTTCAATTGCCTGCAAATGGCCCTGTCACCACCCCTTCCTCACCTGAACGGCTGGCAAGAGCCAGCCGAAAAGAAAGAATAGGGAAAAACATCCCAGGAAAGGAGAAAGGAGACCTAAGGTTTATGCTTTGGACCCTGCGGTGAGAAGGCTTAAAGTTCTTGTGGTCCCCCAACATACTCTTCTGTATGTTAGAGAATCACATAGCCACACATTGAAGAAATGGAAATGACACTTTTAGAAATTTTTGCAGTATGTAAATGGAATGATCAATGTATAATTAATCATAATAGTATTGTTCCTCATGCCGGTGAATGAGAAGAAGCACCTTTGTTGGTAAATGTATCTATTATACTTATTAAAACCTGACAACAACAAAAAAAATTAAACATTTGAAATGTTAAATAACTATATTTATTCAATACATTATAACTCACCTCCAAACAGTTCCCCCATGAATCATTTCACTTCTTTGTAATTTTTCTATTTCTCCATATCACTCCTGTATTTGTAGTACTTGTCTGGAAGGTGTCTGTCACCTCATAGTTGGAAGACATTCAAAGTATTTACTTAAGTATTCCAAGGGAATACTTAATATCCAGTTCATTAACAAAACTACCAACAAATAATTCTCAAAATTAAATGCTTTATAGAATATTTTCTTTAGGATATTACAAACACATTAAAATACACCAAAATTTTTAATATATTAAAGATGGACAAGGTTTTCCATTAATACAAATAACTGCAAATCAGAGGAAAGGTGTGAAATATGATCAAGTGAAAAAGCATGTTACCAAAGAAAATAATTTAGAATAAATCATAAAGAAAAATGGCCACAAAGAGTCAGCAGGGGGTTGCTGTCTTGTGTTAGCATCTCTTGGGAATATGTTACTGAAACTGCTGCTTTCAGCAATGACTCCTGTAGGACAGAGCAGAGAGAAATGAGCTTGCCCTTTGCTGGGAGCAATCAGGTACAGGCCCTTCTTGACATATGGTAGTTAGGGCAGTCCTATTGTTCTCAATCAAAACAGTGATTGTTGTAGAAAGACACATTTGCAGATTAAATTTCCCTTTCTTTTTAGGGCACTGTAAATTCTTCAGTATCCTAAATGGGTTCCTTAAGATTATCTTAATTTTTCCAATTAATTTCATTACACACCCCTGCATAAATGGCTCCAAGGCAGCTGCATCTCTGTCTACTCAAGTGTCTGTAAATTTTCCATTGTTCTCAAAACAAAAACAAATCTCAGGAAACCTACAGGTCTTGTTTTTCCTTTAAAACAAAACAATTTTTTAAAGAAAATTCAGAGTTCTTGTAAATAGGTATACCCAAGAAATATCAGCCTTACAAAGCCTACATATTTTCTAAATATTTTTACCTTCAACTTCATCAAGGTTTGAAGAAAAAGAAAATGGTTCTACTGTGAAATAGAGAATGCAGAATTTCAAGGACTGTTCCTTCTTTTGAAAAAAAGACATTATCTGAAGAATTACCAATGTAACTGATAATAGCTTCAGTTCCATTTATAATTGAAGTAGCTGCTTGAACAGCCTTCAGTATTATGCAAATGTGCTGCACAAGAAGAATTATAAAAAAGGCAAACTATGGGGTTTTATCTAATCTAAAAAAATTAAGATTTTTCTGCCTTCATGTTCACCATTTTTCTTCTGTGGTTTTATTTCTACATATGAAGGTAAATGAAACCTCTTAATAACAGTAATGTCTACACTTTATTCTAATATAAATACAATTAATTTTATGACAATAAATATTCTGAATGTGTGTTTCATTAGTTTACCAAGTAATTAAGCAGAACTTTATATACTAATTGAAATACATTCAAATTTGTCTTCAAAAAAGTTATTGAAAACCAGAAAATTTTCTAAAAAACAATTTAAATAATATAGTACAATAATATATGCTTATTGCCTATTTTTTCCTTTGAGTGCTTTTTTTCCCTTTCATCTTGCTTTTGCAATTAGTCTTAATATCATTACATATAATGATCAAAAGTTAATTGTGTGTTGACTCAAGAAAGCGTTTGGCTTTTACAAAAAATTTCTGCAGGATATATATTGCTCTATATATATATAAAAGGCCACAATAACGAGGGGGTTTTTTTAGATTAATATTTACTTCATATTTGATCTAGTTAAAACTAAGTAGCATTTGGGATAAATTTAATTTTAATAAATTGAAGTACTAAGGTAACTATGAGTAATTCAAAATTTAAGTATATATATGTAAATATGAAGACAAAATATTTCATATTATTGTGTTTCTAATATAGTAGAGTTTAGTATACATTGTTTTTATTTTGGATCCAAGCAGTTTTATTACATGACTAGTGCACAAAATGTAAATACAAACCAGTTTCTCTTGGCTGCATATTTTAAAATTTTAAGGTTAGAAGTTGTATGGTAAAGGCACCAAGTGAAGAGGTGTTATCTGTTCTGGTTTTTTTCCCATTTTTTCAGTGACCTCCATAGAGTATTATTGTGTGTATTTTTATTTATCTATTATGAAAATATATATTTGACATTTTGGGGTGAATTTTTGTGTGAAACACTAAAAGATGACCACTGAAAAGGCCCAGCACTTTACAAAAACTGCAAACTTAGTATTCCATTAACATTTTCTATTTTGGCATCTTAAAAAGAGTGGAAGTTGATTTCAGCAGAACATCCTGTGGGGAAATTAGTTCATTTTGCTAAAGTATCTTAATAATTACAGTGACATCAAGGTTAATTGCTTAATCTGTATTGCCATAGTGCAGTCCTGTAGAAATCCCAACACAATCTGTTCTATAATTAGTGCCAGAATACCCATATATAGAACAAACAGCGACCTAAAAAAATAAATAAAAAACTCTGATATGATTAATAAATAAGATTTACCAGAGTGTGTGTGGGTTTGTGTGCATTTTTATCTATAGATACATACATACAAACGGAAGGGGTAGATTTCACAAAACAGAGGTTTTGCAAACACAGTATATTAAGCCCTTGAGGGGATATAAATAGCTAAGGTAGAAAATAACTTCAAGCAAGATGTTTTATCTCCTTATTCTTTTCCAGCTCCAGAATGTAATTGCTAGCCAACACCATCACATTTGCATTAGGTCCCTTGCTTTGCTGGTTCTATGTCAGAAACTAAGTGGTCAGAGTTTAAAAAGTAATTGTGAATATCCTTCTACTTCACCTTTTGGGTTAATTTCAATAACACTGCCTATTGCTGAGCTTACAGATTTGTATTGCTTTTGCACGCTTCATTAGCACATGATCCCATGTGGATTTCTTGACTGCTCAAATTCTGAAGATGTGCCATACTGAGGGACAATGTGGTGCCCCTGATAACTCAGGATGACATGATGGTTCCCTTCCTGCTCTCTTCTCATTTTTGGAAACTGTGAGACCATTTGCACATTACTCCTTCATATAAGTCATTAGTTCTTGCTGAATGCTTATTGCATCTGAGGCACAAGCTGTGAGTTACTCTGTGTTAGCTAATATAATTTTCAAATAACCAGTATCTGCAGACAGAAATCAGCAACTGGATCTTTAATAGTTTTCTGTGTCATTGATATATTTTCAAAATGGTTATAAGGAAAAGTTTTAAGGTGTTGACTAAGTATGTAGCAACACACAAAAAGAATTCTGCTCTTAATGACCTTTAATGAAAAATAATTCTACAGACTATAGCTCTCCCATTTTTCCAGAAGTTGGGATAAGTGAATCATAGCCAATACAAATCTCAAATATGCAGCTCTGAAAAATATGGCAATGGAACAAAGCATGTTCTATCATCCTTTATTTTGTTTTGAAAATCGGAAATGAAATGTAAAGTCTGCATCCTTGAAAATATACACTTACACATCTTAAGGTACACATTCTATTTTCAGTGTTAAGGCCATCACTCAAAAGTTGGCATCACTGTGATAAAGCCTGATAATAGTTTACTGCTTTGATACTTAGACTTTTACTTTAAGGGAGTTGATGAGGCAAATTACCTTTAATTTTAAAAAGGGGAGAAATATGTCCTTACTGCTCAAGGGCATACTCTCCAAGGAGGGATCATTAAATAAGGAAATGTTTCCAATGATACATACTTTAAATTTAACTACATGTAAATTTCAAAATATCATTTGTCTTACCAGCATCTATGTATTTATGTAACTTATTTGAGTAATTGTGAAGACATATATCTTTACATAATGCAGATGTCACAGATAGATACAGCTATGGAAATATTGAACGTTTGTACCTCTGAACTTGCCAACTTCTAAAATATTAATTTTTTAAACTAAGACAATTATGTAGTCAAAAATAAAATTAAAAAACCTTTAATTTTCCTACATTTTACTTAGTCATAGACTGTTTTTCAGTGCCTAATCATCTCCAGGGAAACACGAATTAACTCTCCAACATCTTCAGCTTTTTTCATTTCAATGTTTTTTCAAACAAACATCACTTTAATTTTGAACATTCATACTACACAGTGGGAATTTAGGCAATTTACAAGGCATTTACCATAGCAGTTGAGAGACTGTTTAGAGATTTTGCAAGAATCTCTTCCACCTCCCCATAAATTCTGTTCTTTCCACTCCCTTTAAAAAGGCAGTAAACCTGATAAGTTTATTTTGGCAGTCAAGCTGTAATTAGTAACCTGCAACACTGTCAAAGAAGAAAGCTGAAGCTTAGCACAGCAGTGAGTCTATACTTTTAGGTAATTGCAGCTTTCTTTTTCTTTTCCACACAAGTCAAAACAGTAAAAACTTACAAAAGACTGAGAGTCTAAATAATGCCCTGAGCTTTTAAGAAAGTTTATTTTAAAGTGCTTGTAGCTGTATAATATTATTTGGTTTTCTGTTTTCCTCTCTTTGTCACCCTAATTACTGCTTGGGAAAGTTTTATAGCTCATGAGATACCATGATGATTGATATCAGGTAGACACAGGAAAACTGCTTCCTAGCTTTGTTGATTACTTACTGCAATTATTGAACTTTACTTTTAAAGTGCACTGGTCCACAAGTGCTCTTTCTTTGATTTGCTTTCAGAAATATGTACAAGAGAAGTTGAGGTAAGACCTCATTAAATAACAGTTAGTTGATTTTAAAACCGCTAACAAGCTGATTTTACTTCAGATTTCTAACTTTTGATTAGAAGTGCCCATCAGAAAAAGATAACTCTGCCATGCTGTGTGATTTCAGATTTTGGTAAGAAAAAAACCTATTTTTATTAATTTGTTTTCAAATCACCAAATATTAGATAACAAAATATTTGTAAGAAATAGAAATACACATTCATATTTAACTAATACTAAGCAAGTTTTTTTGGCAGAACTTGATTGTATTACATTAAAGAATGTGTTTACAATGTTCCTGCTGCCATTTTCACTGTGAAAGATACCTGCTGTTCAGCCTTAAAAGGTCACATAGTCTTGGCTTCCTTGACTTAATCAATATAAACTACATGTCTCTGCATCAGAATAAACAGCCGCTCTGCCTCTTCTCCTGCTTCCAGATGAAATACTGTGCTATTCTTGATCTCCTCCTGCCTCTGAGTCAGTCTTTTCCCACATTCATAGTCAGGGCATAGGGTGACTGTAAAGACAAAGAGAACACTGGAGCAATGTTAATGCAGTTGCATATGACTGATTGGACAACCTCAGCAAAAATTGATCTTCCCATCACCCCTTCGAGTCCACTAATGTCATGTTGTTTTTTCAAAGAGACTTAAGCGTACTTGATAGACTCGTTCTCAGGTATTTCATTCTAACCTCAGAGGCAGTAAAGGGTAGGGTGATAAGCAAGGTCACTGGCTATTGAACTGAAATTAATTAAATGATGAATGGCCTTTCAAGATAATTATTATCATACAAGTATTTCAGTGCATTTCTGAAGGCCTCCTACTCAATGCAGGATCATATTCAGCTGGGTTTTGATTACTTTCAAGGGTGGAGATGATACAACCTCTCTCAGCAACCTCGTTCAATATTTGACCACTATAACAGCATTTTTGTTATGGTTGACTGGAATTTTCTTTAATTTTTGCCCATTTACTCTTGTAATGCCACTGGGTGTGACTAGGAATCTGGCTCTATCTCCTTTACTCTTATCTATCAGAAATTTGTTGACTATTTTTCTGTATCTCTTTCAGTCGGCCTTGCATGAATATTGTGGGGTGTTTGAAAAGGGTTCAGGGGTTTCTTGTTTCATTGCTTGGTTGGGTTTTCTGTGTGTTTTCTATGTGTATATGTGGTCTGTTGTTTTTATTTCTCATGCAGATTGCTCATGTTTTAGAATGAAAGTTAATTGAGGTCAGAAAATAAATTCTGAGACTGCATTATAATTATTCTATTAGATGGCAATGAAAGAGAAAACATTTGAAGGCAAATTTCAGATTATATTTATTTTAGTTCATTGTGTTGCAGCTTTAAATGATTAAAAATATTGTCTGTATTCCTATTGAATTTGGGGATGTATTTAAAAGAGACTGGCATTTTTAGTCTGCTGGTAATTTTAGAAATTACTTTGACAGGATAGGGAACACATTTCTTTAAAATCGTGATGAAAAGTGAAAACTGTAATTTAGAGCTTTTCAGATCAATCTGTAGATCTGTTGAGTAATACATTATGTCTTTTGGTGTAATTGTTGGGAATATGTACAAGAGCATCTGCATAAATGAGGAACTTTGCAAATATGTTTCTAAGTTTCTATAGACTTCAAGCATTAAGAAAATTGAGATGGACACATACATTTTGTTCCATCAGTGTTTCAACTCCTCTAAGTCAGTAATAAACTTTTTCTCAGAAAAAGAGCACCTATTTTTTTGTGTGAGGCTGTTATTCACAGGTCCTTTCATCTTGAGCTGTTTTGTTAATCAGATACGTAATACAGTTTTGCAAAAATAGTAGTGGTACAAAAGTATGTTTCACAGTTCCAGATTATGAACTGGGAAATATCTGAGGTCAAAGTTATTGTCAAAGGAAAAGGATTGTGTGTAGTGTGAGATGAGCATCTTTTGGGGACCTACTGAAGCATGACTATTTACATCCTGATTTGGTATTTCATCATTCTGGGGAAGAAAAAGGGGGTTATGGATACTGAAATATATAAATAAACAAGCTCAAATAAATTAAATTGACTATTTTTCTGGTTTGTTTGCTTGTTTTTACTTTTTACTTACTTTATTTCTTCTAAGTTAATTGAGGAGTACTGCGAATATTTGCTGCCTTGTCAGGTTTGAAATCAGGGCTATTATATAAAAATAGAAAGATTTTGAATGTTTTTTTTCCCCTCAAAAATTCTTTGTTTATAATAAATGAATAGCACAAATTGCCATAGTTATTAGAATAAAAAATAACAGAGAGATATTTCGTGGTCTGAGTTATACAGAAGGTCAGACTAAACTATCTAATTATTTCTGTCACTACAAATTGAAATCTGTTATTGCACCTGAGAAGCCAAAAATACAAAACTGAAGATAAACAAATGAGACTAATGAGAAGGTTTAGAATTTTGACTAAAAGTATCTCTTTTAAGAGAAGCAGCATCCTATAGTCTCTAATCTTCCCAATGTTTGTCTGCTGTGGAGGAATTCTGCTGATCTAGGTAGCTGGGCTCGAAAGCTGCTCGTGGAGCTGCAGATTGGGCTTGGGTGGGAGCCTGAGAAAAGAGGCTGTGAACTGTCAGACTTTGGGGTGATGAAGGGAACCAGGATGGGTGTGCCAGCCAGGTGGATGGACCCAAATTTGGATAACAAAGGGGATGAAAAGGGGTGACACTAGTGGTCTAGAGGGGTCAGGAGAGGGGCCCCAGGAACAAGAGCAAGACTTGCACCTGCTGGGACAGTGAGGGTGTAAAAGCCATGAGGTTCCTCTTTTGGGGGTCCCTCCTCAGCAGCACCACTGGAGCTGTTTCTGTGTCACTGCATGGTGAATAAATGGCTTTAGGGAATGAGACATCTGAGACTGCCATGGGAACCTGGGGGGCAAAGGGGTGAGGAAACCTGGTCTGCCTGGCTGGGAGTGGGGTGTGCAGAGAGTCAAGGGGGCTCCCCTCGGGCACTGGAGCTGCTGCTGCCAAGGGGCTCCAGTCCCAGCAGTGAGAGTCTCTGGCCTTGGGAGTGTGACTGCCAGAGAGGCTCGAGAATGGTCACACTGGGAAGTTCCCTTAAGAATTCCCTGATTCAGTTTCTTATTTTCCAGGTTTCAGCAAAGAGAAATAAGTGTCACCTAATTTGATTAATCACACTGAAATCACATTAATAAGGAGATGATTCAAAAAAAAAAGAAATGACAATTAGCTTTCCTTTACGCTTTGCTTTTGCTTGGCTGAGGTTAAATGAAGAAAAACCCACCACCTGGTTTGGGCCTCTCTGTGTCTTTGTTAAAATGAGATTTGACTTCAACATTTTTTTTATTATTATTATTATTTTATTTTGTTTTAATTTTAGAAATATATTAGACACTTAGGTACAGGGGAAATTAGAGGTTCACTTTAAAGGAGTTGCAATCTGTATTTGGAAGTCTGATCCATAGACTTCTGTATCACACAGTCTCAAGTCACTGCAGAAATAATAGGGGGAGAGAAGGAGGGTGTATACAGCTAAGAAATTCAGGGCTAACAAAGGAGAAGCCAATCTAAATTTTAAAGAGATGACTGTGCTGTTTATAAAATTATAAAGGTTTGTTTAAAGAGAAAGTAAAAATGCAATTATAGAAAATAAATGACCAAATTATGAGTTCAGAATACATTATTAAGTTTCTCATAGAGCATAATTATAGTTGTGTCATTTTCTCAGTTATATTCAAGGTTGTAGCAGCACTTATATTACAAACCCTATATTTCAAGGGTTTACAACTCGGCAGCAAGAAATTTACTTAGCAGTGGAAATTAAGATACTAAGTGTCAACCACTGAACACATTATTCTACAGTGCTACTTATTATGCATGGGAGTGTAAGGCTAAAAAGGACAAAGGCACTGGCTGGGCCAGAGGTCTGTTATTTTGGCACTACAGCTACAGTGCTGTGGATCCCTCACTATCTTCCTAAAATTGGCATAAATATTCACTAGTAGGGATGCTAAAATGTTACTGTTTGCTATGATGCCAAGTTCCCACTTTGGACTTTAAGGTACTGGAAAATAACAAATAAATATGTTCCATATTTGCACCACCTTTGACAAGAAAGGATTACCTTCTCTCTTTTTTTTTTCCCCCCCCTGGTTTTGTCTCCTTATTTTTGTTGCTATTGGTTTTTGTGGATTTTTTTAATAGACATATTTTTAATACTACAAGGGATTCTCTGTTCACACTGTCCTATTTTTTCACTTTTCCTCAGAAACTGACATTTTCATTTCAGTCCAGAAGTTTTCGTTGTTATCTGATATTTTGATTTTATTATTTTCTACACACAGAAATACAAATAATGTATTTATATTAAATATAAATATAAAAATTAATATTCAAAAAGAAGTGTCAGTCTTCAGTTAACAGCTCCCATTTAGCCTCTGTACAAAGCAACCCTGTAAAAATTACTCAGAAGTAGAAACAGAATGATAATTTGCTTTCACATATTCTGAACGTTTAACTGTAGTCCACAACTCAAAGAATTGCTGAGATAGTTACTCCTGGCTTCTAATGGTTTCACTCTACAAAGAAATTAGTTTGATGAAGGCTGATAGCAATGTGTGCCTATAATCAACAGTACTGCTTGAGTAGGGGTCATTTAGGTTTTCAAGTGCAAAATTAATTTCTTTAGGGGAGTGCAAGTATGTTCAACATAATAGGAATACCTAAATATTTACATAATGGAAAGACTTTAATTATTTTATAAAACTAATGTTTCTTTTTGACATTCTGTTTGGGACTTTTTTTATTTTTCTTATCATTCAGTTTTTTTGGTTTTTTGTTTTTTTTGGAAACTATGTCATTGCTGAGATATTAATTTCTGGAACTAATTTTTAGTTATTTATGTTTTAAATATTTGGCTGGCTTTTAATTACTATGAAAAACAATTTCTTATTATTTTATTTTAACCTGATAAATTCTGACTTTATCATTCAGTCTAGGAATTTGCCTTTGTTTTAATTCTCTGAACTAATTTTGTTACATATTTTTATCTCTTCATATATAGATTGCAGGTATAAAAAAACTCTTCAGAGAGACCTACCTTCATACAAGACTGCAGTATCTGAGTTTTATTGTTGGATATTAAAAATTTTGCTGTGCAGCACAAGTAGACATGTAAATAAGCTTTTCTGTTGACTGTGCATATTATACTGGTAGCATGAAGATGTAATATAAACTCACTGAAAGTCAAAAAGCAAAGAGTTATTTAATCTCTGGCAAAAATATCTACAAAAATCTATGACATTTTACCAGGATTTCTTTCTTAGGAGCCCCCATCTGTCCCTATTTTATTTTTAGACCACATTTCAGCTGTTGGTTTTGTATTCAAATGTGGTGTATCTCCTGCTCCCTCCACTTGCAAATGCAGTCACATATATTAGAATGTCTCACATAATGTGAATAACATTCATAGGAGCAACAAATATATCCCAGGACTACTTATTTGTTCTCCTATAAATAGTTATAAAAATTACACAAACTAAAGTGACAGTAAATAGAGATCCATAAATTATGAAGAGTAGAAAGCCTATTTTGGAAGTTTTTCCCTACACAAAATGTGAAATTCAGAACTTAGCTTTTGTGGGAGTATGTGTGTGCAACCAACGAGATGGTGTTCTTCCCTTTTGCTACAGACATTTCCCAAAAAATAAACCCCATATTATGGAGCAGCTTTAGCATAGGCCTACACTGAACCAGTTAGATTGCATCAGGGAAGGCATCATGGCCTGTGAAGCAGGTTTCTCAACTAAGAGTCAGCTTTGCAAAGGAAGCAGCTAAGAAAATTTTAACATTAATTTCTTCTTGATGGGATGGAGCTATATGACTTTGCAGCCTTCTTAGACCTGGTCATAATTTTGTCCTGGCCGTTCTTATAAGCTGTAGATATCATATTAAGGATTTTTTTTTTTTGGCTGAAAAAATGAAAGATACACATTCAAATGATCTACATAAATAAGAAAGGAATGATCTGTTTAAATTTGTTGATCTCGGTGGCTAGTGTGATTACTGCAGTTTTTCACCTGTAGTATTTTTGATGTTTTAGAACATAACTTACTCTTCTCACTTGTTTACACAACAGGACTTATTAGATAATTCTGCTACGCTGCAAAGAAATTGTGAGTCCATAATTTCATTTTTAATTCTTGGGTCAGGGTATTTGAAAACTGCAGAGTGACCAGTCATAAGAAAGAAAAGACCTGAGGCATCCAAGTGTGTGCTGAGTCTACATTGCCTTGTAGCAGAATGTTTAGAGTTACATGTTTCCTTGTTCAGATGCTAAAAGAATATAACCCATTCACTGCATAAAATAGTTCTATGTATTGCATGTAAATTTTCCTGCTACATGAGATAAAATTTGCTGAAATATGTAGAATTGAGTCAACCAAACACTGTTTGCTGCCTAGAAGGAAGTTATTGCATACCAGCTTAGAAGTATGATAGCTAAGGTAATGAGCTAATAATTTTTTTTTTCCCTTGAAAAAAAACCATGAGCTAATCATGTTTTTTCCCTTATCAAAGAACACATATTTGATCTTCTATTTCAGTTTTTTTGAGCCAATAATAATTTTTGCCAGTCTCTCACAACCACTTGTGACCAGCTGCCAGCCAATAACTCTGTAGGAAACCAAAATGTTCTTGGTAAACACCAGCACAAAATACTGGTGTAATCAACATTAAAAAAATTGAAGGTATAGTTATCACACAATTTGATCAGCAACCATATGAAGCAGTTGAGAGAGTGTTGTTGTATGGATATAAGCAATCCCAAGTACAGTGTGTTTGCACTAATACACAATGTGTATTCTAAATATTTTTTATTGTCTTAGGAGGTCATCCTCATTCTATCAAGTTAGTCCTGAAAACTGGCCCAACATCCTCTATACTGACATAAATCTATTTAGGCAAAATACTTTGGAGGTTTGCAATGTACTAAACCTGTATTCAATCCAGAGAGCTACCGAGGAACAAACTTCCTGTGGTAAACCCTTTGCAAGTAAATATGGCTTCTACTTCCTTCTGAACACTTGCTGGATTGCATAATTGTGCACAGTGATCTTCACACCCTAAACAAAACTGATTTTCTGCTATGCTTGTGCAGATGGAAAATAATTTTAAAACATGATTGTATCAGCAAAACCTGAATTCTGCTAATAAAAATAACAATATTAAAGGAAAAGTCCTGTTTGAGAAAGATGTTGGCTCATAATA
Source organism: Fringilla coelebs (assembly GCF_963513975.1). NCBI lineage: Eukaryota > Metazoa > Chordata > Aves > Passeriformes > Fringillidae > Fringilla > Fringilla coelebs. The sequence goes on along the minus strand of NC_140033.1, from coordinate 17,728,006 downwards.
ATTGACAGTCAACCTAACAGTTGCTATGTGTTATAGAAATTTTAACCATTTTAAGTGAGAGATATTTTATTCAAAGGCTTAAATTTAGTTCTTATACAGTAAGGGAGACATTGAGAGATCCTGATGAGGTTAAAGGACTGTATCAGGTTTTAAAAACTGCTGCATTTGCAGCCATCCATTTCCATGAACTGAGAAATCACTTGCAATATTTGATTTGTAAAGGAAAAGCATTCTTTTTTTTCTTATTTTATGAGTTCTTGACACCAAAGTGTGCTACTAAATATGACAAGAATCTCAAAACATAAGCAGGTCTTTTCAACTATAAATGTGAATATACATGCTGGTCACAAGGTACTGAATTATTGACTATCTTTTTTTTTTTGTAATCCTGCATTTTTATTGCAGATAGAGAAGATTCCAGACTATACCTTTAGTCTATCTCCTTTCCAGTGCAAACACATATTCAAAATATATGCTCCCTGTGGAAGTGAAGCTCTCTAAAAAATGCTCTAAATAACAATGTCTGAGACCTATTAGAATTTCTTTAAGAACTGCTCTTAGCAAGTCCATGTCAAGTCAGCATTGGCATTTTTCCCTACTGTGTTCCTTCAATAATCTGCAACTCCAATATAACTGATCCACATTTGTACTGCAAAGGCAGTCTGAACGAGTAGAAGTGTCTCAGCAGGTTCAGTGTGCATCAAATGTGTCCTTCTCTGGAAACTGAAAATTTTAATTTCTTTTTATATAAGACCAGTTTACAATTGAAATAAACTATAGTCTTCATTTTTAAACAATATTACTGCTTTGCAAAAGAAATAATTGTTGGTAATTTTCTGCAAATTACTTTAGCTATAGAAGAGATTTCACAAGGAATGTCATCTCAAGGACAATACATTTTGCTCAGGTTCTACAGGATTGCACAGTATGATGTGAGTTAAAATATTTTTATGGATGACTTATATGTGTGCAGATAGATAATGGGGTTGATTAAATGAGTCTGGTACATGAAATCATGTAGATCATGCAAGTCAAAACAGGTGCTCTTCAGTCTTGAAGTCCTTGTGAATATGCTTTGTAGCCTGCAGATGGAGCAAATACAACTTTGCTCTAGTCAGTTGGAAAATTACTTTTGTCTTCACCAATGAGTTTCTTTCTGAACAGCAACCTTTTAGCAAACATCACTGAACACAACATTTTTGTAAGAAATATGTAAAGGATCTTCAGCTGTCTTTCAGGTACATTGATATCCACTTATGTTGGATATTTCTTCAAGGAGAAATAAAACATTTGCAACATTAATTTGGCTCACAGAAAGTGAACATCTTAATAAATTTTAATAGGAAGACAATTTACAGATTTACTAATATTAAGATTTGGTATTTCATCCTTTTACTGAAGGACATAAAACTTTTCTTACTATTTGTTTTCCAGGCCTGAAACAGGCTTGAAACTCACTGAACATAGTGACTTCATGATCACTTTCATTCTTGATTTCCATTTGCACCACTATTTGTTAATCTGGTGGACCTCATGCTCAGAGCCTCCAGACTGAGGGGACATTCTCATTACATGTCATTTATCCAAGAAAACATATACTTATCCTTTTACCCTATAGTAAGAAGTTACAGTGATTGTGAATACCCAAAATCTGTAGTGAAATGCTGATTTATATAAATCCCTTTTAGTAAACAGTGCAAAAAAGTAACATGTTCAGAATTTATTGCTCTTACTGCTGCTTACCAAATATCCTAGGTATAAATATATAAGTGAATAAGGATGTGAAGAAGTTGAAAATGTTCACTCTGAAAATTATATGATCCCTCACATGAAGTTGTGAACCAATACATTTCAGAGTTTAGTGTGTATTTAAAATCGAATGGCTTCAAAATATGAAGAAGTTGAGTGCATCAAATATTGAAATATTTTTACAAAAAAAAATATTGTAAATCCTTAAATCCTAAGCAGGCCATGCTCAGGCATAAATTATATTTGCAATTAAATTACAACTTCACCCACAACTCACAACCATTCAACTTTTGACTACAAATGAAGAATTGGGTCGCATGCAGAAGATGCTAAAAATGTTTATTCATCATCTTCTTTCTCTCTTCTTTCTCTGTTATTGAACCCAATGTCACAGTGATATTTATTCACTACCTCGTTGGTTTATGACTTTCACCAGAGGATTAGTGTGTTACATGATTTTGTAGCTGGATTCCAGGCAAATGCACAGTGGCCATGATGTCAAAATGTACAGATCCTCTGAGTGGGAAGAATGTTATTTTAATATTACCTCAGGAAGGAAAGGTTATCTGTTTCAACAGAAGGCCAGTCTTCTAACTATAAATGAGAAAAAAGTTGAAAAAATGTGATTATTTTGTTCTTCTTCTTCTCCTTCTCTTTTCTTCTTCTTCTTCTCTTTTAAACATGATTTAAACTATTTGAAACAGAACAAATAACAAGCAAGATGTTGTGTGCCTAAAAAGACAATGCCATAATAAAATGATATTTTGTTGTGTCTCATGATGTTTATTTCTTCTTTCTTCATTTTAATATCAATAATTTAGTCTTCACACAGTACAAATGCTTGTGTTAATATGGCATTGCTTGCAGGCTGATATTTCATGTATGAATTATAAAATGTTCATGCTCTGGTGGAGCTAAACTTGATATAAAAATCATATGAATTTTAAATAACAAAGTTACTGGAAAAAGAGATTATATAGGCCAATTAAAAAAATGCCCTCCAAAATAAAGTGTCATGCTTTCTTTTTGCCAGAAGCTTCTGATTATAAATACTATTATTAGAACTTGAAATTAAAAATGTTACTGTGTATTAATACTGACAATTTGAAGGTACAACATTCGAATTACATTTATTATTGCTCTGTTAATTATTTTAACATTATTTTGATCATTAGTATAAAAGTAAGTGCCAGATAGTTTTTAAGAATACATTATTTTAAAGAAACTGCTGTATTGTATAAAGGCAAAATTTTTATGAGATATTACTCATTACACTACAGGTGTTCCACTGAAGTAGGCACCATGTAAACATCATATGAAACAGGAATTATTTGCTCCAATGATGTCAGAGATTAAAAAACCACCCCAGAACTCAGGAATTAAGGGTGCTTCAGTGTTGGATTATCTCATACCCCTAAGATCACTGAAAAAAATCAACATTTTTTCAAAAAAGCTCTTCAAGATGTCTCAAGTTACTTATTTCAAATTGAAGACATCCAGTTTATTAAATTTTGAAATTCAACCCACCCTCAATAGATTTTTTGTCTTTTTTTGATAAATTATTATCTAGTGGTAGATATGAACTAATACTCTTGTAAATATAGTTGTTTCTATATTTACTTTTTGGGTCTTTTAAATAAGTAGATTTTATCTTTATATCAGCTGTATATCTTCCTATCAAATTCAGTATTCCTGATTCAAATTTCAACATTAAGTATTCTGTGAATTACAGAGATAGAAGTTTAATGAGTTAGAAAATCATGATGTAGCCTTAGAATTTCACCTCCACTACATTCAAGACACTCTTCCCAAAGTTCCAATTTCCCTATCAGAAGCATGAGGGTAATTATATTTACTTACAATAAACAGAGCAGTGAGGCTTTATGCTATTTTGTGAAGAGCTTTAATATCCTCAGGTGGAAGGAATTAGGGAAACAAACAGAAATTCTCTTGCAACCTATAAATACAATTGAGGAGAAAAGGAATAAGTTGCCTCTGCTACGAAGCACTGAAGGACAAGCATGGCCAGTTTTGAGGTGTAGCTCTGTGCTGCACACTCCCAGACAATTCTGCCTGGTCCTTGGATATTTGTGTCCCTATTTGCTTGGCAATGGTCAGGAGTTCTGCTTTTAGGTGCTGTTGGGGGTGTATGTTCTTTCCATGAGCTGGGTGTATTTCTGTGTCTGTGTTTGTGAGAAGCTTTCTGTGCACTTCATCCTGCCCAGTCACTCGCTGTCAAAGGTACCAGTGAGGTACCAGTGATGATGTTAGGGGAAATGGGTGAGAGGCAAAGCAGCCTGCTCCTCACAGCTTCACATTTTACCAAACCATAGGGACTCTATTAGGGCTCTGCTGTCTGAAAAGAATGAGTCAACAGAACAACCCAGAACATGCTGTTTTATATTTAATTACCGAATGAGGAGCACTAAAAACTGTTTTAAGATCATTTGAAAAGGTTAAGACAAGACTCAAAAGACAGATATCCATCAGAATAAACTCTACATCATTTAAGAACTTCTGTTTTTAGCAAGTATAATATAGAAATTTTGTTGTTTTATTATTCTAATTCTTCATTAAACTCCCCATTTTATTGTATAGAGATTGTCATATGCTAACAGCTGTTGTTTGAACCTCTGTGAAAACATCCCAGCAATATTCTTATCCCATACACTCCTGCATAATAGGTAGTGAGGATGAAATTGTTCTCAGAATTTTCATGATAATGGCTTTCCCAGTCTCCCAAACACACTTTAGGGAAGCACAGTTTGTTACCAAGTAAGACTTTTCTGTCCTGCCAGTGGAGATTAACCCCTACAGAAAAACGGATATCTTCAAAGGAGATACTAAAGAGTGCAATGCAGTTTAGTTACCTTCTTTCTCTTTGTGTGCTTTTCATAAACATATACTACATAATATCCTACTGAAGAATATGTTTATAAACATATTGGGAAAAAAATCAATTGTTTTGAATTTGACTGCTATTTTTTCAAGTAATTTTGTTTCAATAAATTTTGTTGAGAGGTAATAAATGACACATTTTATACAGATACAGAAAAATAATTGAATTACAAGATCAGCTCATAAGCTCATAAGCTCACAAATGAAGAGTCAGAGCTTGCAGCAAAGCATTATTGATGATGATCCTGATCTTGAATAAGTTTGAAAACAAGGCATTGTTTACTTTCTTTTGATGGTCTAGCTAAAAATTAAATATTCTATGGTACACTAAAGTTTTTACAGCTTTTCTTTGCAACTCTCTTAAATATCATATTTAGTACTAACAAAATTTTCATTATATTGTAAGATGGTAATATTTCAGTATACCAATGACATTTTGCTAAAGGCAGATAATTTCATTTTGTTTGGTATGACTTTTTAACATAGTGCCTAGTGTTAGTCTAGTGCCAAAATGTTTCTAGGTAGCAATGCAATGGAAATCACACTATGGAAAGAAAGGAATTACCAAATTTTATTTTGAATCTGTTCTCTGATTTTTTCATTAAAAAAAAACCCTTTAAAATATTATACTTTAGTGTATGATATGGTGGCAGTATTTCAAAATAGTACTATATAAAGAAAGATACTATGTTGGAATTTGCTGGAAAAGGGAAAGAGGAAAAGACAGACCTTTTGTGAAATTAAAGGATCATAGGATATTAGGAGAAAATAAAGAAGGACCATGCACTTGAAAGCAAAGATATGTAAAAAATTTTTATGCCATGTTAGAAGACAGAAATAAATTAGTAGTCTTCTAAAAGTAGCAGAAAGCTTTGGTAAAAGATGGATGGTTTAGACAAAAATACTGGGTCAGGAGATAATGAAAGAGAAGTATGCAGAAAAGACAGCAAAATACAAGTTCTCTATGGACAGGTTGTTCTGTGAAATATGTGCTAGGTTTACATTCTTCTTCCCTTCCCCCCAAGTCTCAGTTTCTGCAGCACCATCTTTACCTCCATTTAACTTTCTTAAAATAAAACTTTACTTGAGAGAAAGAAATTTTTGCAAAGATGTTTAAAAGCAGACTTCAATTCCATTCAAAAATTTCAAAGGCATATGAAAATTGCAAGGAATATTTGTTTGAAAAATAATTAGGATTCTCTTTTTATAGTAATTCGTTTTCCTAATAGCTGTTTTTGAATAGTTGGTTGGAAATAGATTTGTTTGTAATGAATGTCTGATGATTTACTTACCAAAATTAACCAAAATATGTTTCATTTAGGTTCATTTCTACAAAACCATATGATCATTTGTGCCAACTGAAGTTGAGAAAAAAAAGTTCTGCACATTAATAGAAGTGACAAAAACAAATTTGGGAAAAGGGCATGTGGAAAGAAGCAGGTTTTTCTGATGTATTACAACTTTTTTCTTCACTGTGAATGCATATATGTTGCTTCAGTGCTTCAGACCAAATTTTGGAAATAATATTATTAAGTTCCCAGACAGCTCTAATTACCAGAATTTCTTTTTTTTTTTTTTCTTTTTTTTTTTTTTTGAGACTATAACAAAGCACAGGTCTGAAAGATACATTTTGCATTGCTACAGTTGGAGTATTTATGTAACACATCAGTCTTCATGTTCACCGTGTTGCCAATAAGGTAAGTGAACACATTATCTTAGTTGTGGGTAGAATACAGGAAGCAGAGGAGATGTAAGTATGAATATATTAATCAATCAAAAGGCAGAAAAAGATGAAAATTATGTTGAATATTTTTGCATAGTTTGTGAAAGGAAGTCTAGCAACATTTTGCTCCCCTACTCTCAGATTTAATTCTCAAAGCTGTCCCAACTTAAGTTTTGTTCTCCCAGTCCTCTGTGAAAGCTTAATGCTGGCTGGATTTTATAGTACAGGCTGAGAAAGAAAAATTACATCTGAGAATCACAGAAGCCAATGAGGTAGCTTCACCCTGCAGGGTTCTAGGAGTTCTTAATTTAAACTATGAATCACTTTTGCCACAACTGAAAGGCAGAAACTCTTAAAGTGGCATCCTTCGGGGGTAATTCTGCCTTTAGCTCTGCACTATATAATTCAGACATTTGGAACAAGTTAACCATGTGAATCTCTGATGGTGGCCACTGAACATAATACAATTGCTGGTTACTCTATCAGGCTGAAGGAAACATGCTTTTCTACCCTAAAGTCTTCATTTTAATGGTAGATCCCCTTTAAGAGTAGTGAAAACTGCCAAAAATTACCAGTCTGGATTTGACTAGCTTTGTTCTTCCTCTTCTTTTCCACTGCTGTTTGCAAAGGTAAATATGGAGACAGTGTTGGGAGTACAATACACAAGTAAAGAATATACTTTGTATATACTTTGTAAAGAATATTTTATGTTTTTTAGATGACTAGATCTGCTTAATAAAATGAGTTTTATGCTTTTCTCTCATGCTTCAAAGATAAAAAATGTAAATGGTTGTATCTATGCATTCTTATGTAGGCTGATAACACCAGGTAGGTGATTGGTAATAATAAGTTAAGTAGGGGCATTGCAGAAGGTGATTGAGAGCAAGACCTCAAATTGTACCATCCTTCAGTAGAAGACTAATGTCTCTCAGAATGTTCAAAGGCAGCACTGTCAGTGCTTGCCAAATAATGTAATTCAGGCTCTCTCAGAGTAGATATGTATTAAGATTCAGTCTTAGAGTTGTGTCACACCTAAAGTCTGGTTTTAAACCAAATCAGGACTGCAGATAGCATGAAGATTTAATATCCAAAGCTTTGTATTGCTAGCCTTTCTTTAAAAGTAAAATTAATTATCATTAAATTAATTATTAATTTCCAATTTTAATTTTTATAAATACCTAACTAAATAGAGTTTAATTTAAAAATCAAATTATCTGAATCTACATGTCAGTGTGTGCTCATCAAAGCTTCAAAATCCTTCTATATCCCTGAAGGACATAATCTCAATTTTTCTTCCCTTAAGGTTGTGATTAAAAGCTAGTGGCAAGAAAGAAAGTTTAGATGTGTGGGCAGATCCTACATGAGAATAAAATCAGTAGGAAAGGGATCTGCTTCATTTAACTGCCTTTTTTTAGAAGGCCAGGCAACACTTTCTCCACTTGTTTTTGATATACCTTTAATTATGTGACCTTTTAAATTCTACTCTCCCTCCAAAAAACAAAACAAAACAAAACAAAACAAAACAAAACAATAATAATAGGAAATTTAAAAATCCAAAACCCACATGGAAAAAAGAAACTTTATGAGTAAACAAATCTGATAGTACTTAAACATTTCTTTTTGCCTTAGGAAACTTAAGTTAAAGACAATACAGTTTTCCTCCTGAATTCTCATCCCCATTAAAACTATCTTACTAGACTAGATATATAGTTTGTCTGTTAAGGTAATATGTTTAGACTGCACATTTTACAAATTAGTTTTTCTCTTCCAGAATGCACAAAGAAGTTTTTTACTGTTTTTCCACAAACATTACTGCAACTGTATAAGTATTTCTGTTTTCTGTATGTCTAGTCAGACTCATTACCAAAATAACGCAAAATGGTATGCCAAAATCTTTAGCAGGCATTGACTTACAAAAATGTTATTATTTATTTAAAAGTAATAAATAGCCCCATCAAGAAAAACTGTTGACTAACAGTTTCATTAAACTAATGAAATGTTTGTATGAGATTTATGAAAAGCTCTCTAATGTAAGTTTTTATGTCTTAAAGATTCTACATTTTTTGAAAGATATTACTTGACAGAGCTGTTTTGAATTTTAATTATTTTTAATGATGAAAAACATGTATCAAGGTAATGTTTCCCATAATAAACAGTTTCCTCTTTCATAAATGCAAGAAAATTACTTCACATGATTAATTCATTTATTCTATTAATTTAAATAGAAATTCTTTTGGAAATATAAACACCAGTTTTAAAAAATGAGATGTATTTTCATTTTACGTCAGGTATTCTGTAAGGTGTCATGAAGTGACAGATAAAATTAGATAAACTCTTAGCAAAGATAGCTAGTCATGTATGAATACTAAAACATAAGACTTGAAAAGCATTCAAATGTTAAAAAGATAAAAAAATTTCAATCCAAAAATAGTCTATTTTCTTGTACCTGAACATAATTATGTAAATAATGAAAATATTTGTTATAATGAAACTGTCTACCTTATGGAATTAACAATCTTATAAATTGAGACCAGACTTGCATGATGGTTGAGGTTAGAAGGGCCTCTGATTATCCAGTCCAAGTCTCCTGCAATCCTGTCTTTGCTCTAGACCTACCCACACATCTCAGACACTTCTGGAAGAAAACATTAGCAGTAAGGCCAAAAGAACAAGCTGATATTTTCCACAACTCCAATTCTTCTGGCACTATCTCCTCTGCCCCATACAGCTGGGGGCCCCTATTTTCCAAAGCTCCTTTTGCTGCTGATTTCCCTGTAGAAGCCCTTCCCACTGCCCTTCACAACCCTTGTCAGATTCAACATCCTTTAACCTCTTAAATCTCATACCCACATGCTCAGACAGTGTCCCTATATTCCTCCTGCTTTTACATCTTTTGTTTTAACCTAAGTTTGAGTTGAGGATGACTTTTTCATCCCTGCAGGCCTCCTGCCCCCTTTGCTTGGTAACTGAGTGATCACAGTGGTCCTTCCTTGATCCTGAAGGTGAATCTATTCACACATACACAAGAGCAAACCCTCCATAAAGCCCATACAATAAACTAGCATTCTTGACCCCCCCCTTCACTCTGGCACCTGCTATTGAACTCTTACAAGCAAGTCTGTGAAGAAGCTGAAGTCTTCTCTCAGGAAGAAAACTCTTTTGAAGTGTTTTAGAGAAGCCCCAATCAATCTCTGTAGCACCAGGGACGAGACAACCGCTGCTCTCCAGCTTCTTTATTCTCAACACAAGAAGTCCACCAGTCTGCCCATCTCCTGCAGACAAGAAATATTCCTCCTTGCCACAGACATTCCCTACAGCTCCAGTGATACTGGGCTGTGTCCTCTCCCAGAAATTTGGTCTTGCCCTGATGTTACAGGCACAGCTGCTGCAGTGGCTGCTCTGCAGTTCCTGATCCTGTCCTGAGCAGAGGTCCTGACCCCTCTCTACACAGAAGGCTCCATCTGTTAGGTGCTTCTGCGAGCCATGGCCAAAAACCAGCTCTTATTTGGCTCCCTCCCCTGTACCTGCTGCAAGGATGCCTGACCATTCCTCAGCAGCAGTCCACTGCTGTCAAGGGCAGCTCACAGAGCTTGTTAGAAGCTGCTGGAGGCTGGTACTCATCCACCCCAAGGTAATACTTCTCTGTCAGCAGCAGGCACTTGGATATTTCTCAGAGACCTCCCACAAATTTTACAATGATCTTGGACAAAGCTCCCAGAGGACCTAGAAGATTGCAAAGCAGAGCTCGGGAACTGCTCCACAAACTGCTCTGTCTGTTGGCTTAAAAACCCTACTTGCCTTAAACATAGGATGAGGATAGATAATGACCACTGAGATCTGATATGATTCCTGGAATGGACTGCAGATAAGTGTCATTTTAGATTAGCTGATGATTTACAAGCTTTATTAGATGTTTTTGGTTTTTTATCTCGTAGACTGAAACATAATTAGAAAATAACAAATATTGCTATTCACATTGTTGCTGCTACATGTAAGTATATAACAGAAGAAATTAGTATGACATGATGATGATGATTAGTCTGGGAAATTCTAATGAAATTGGTATTCAAATAAAGGTCAGATTTCTTATCCATTTCCTTCGTGTAGATGAGAAACATCAGGTTAAACAATTAGCTATTTCTACAGTATACAGCTTGGATCATAATCACTAAGTGGTGTTTGGAGCCAACACTCAATACTATTAACCTCTAATAAGATGACACTTTAAATCTCAAATCACATTGTACATTTAGGGAAAAACATGGACACACACACACATACACTCATGCTAGAAAAGCAGCCAGGGGAATTACTTTTCTAAAAACTTCTGAGAGACATAGGTACACCACTTATCATTGAAATGCCAACAAAGAATCACCCTCAGTTTAGCTGGATTAAAAAAAAAGTCATTTTGAAAATTTGGGCATTATATTTGCAAAGAAAGCAACAGAAATCAGGCAGAATGTAATTACATAAATTAAGTATACTAACTGTAAATCTAACATTAGAGGTGTCCTGCAAGACTGCATAACTTAGCCAGGAAAAATTAACCATCCTTTGAAATATAATATGTTTGTACAGGAAAAGATTATATAGAAACTATGCATTCGAGATAAAATGTTGCTATGGAAAAGAAAACCCTAGGATCTGGAACAATATATTGAAAATAAAAAATCTGATGGTTGTTAAAATAATCACAAAATGCACTTGAAACCACTGCCACATCCTCTCTGGACATTATTTCAATGACTTCAAATGAAGCTGGGCCAGCAGAGAATTTGCTTCTTAACAGCTTTTTAAACAAAGGTGATAATTAATTCCTGCAGTGCTGCTACCAGACAGATCAATTTTTCAGCTTGTATATGCCTTAAGAAAACACATCCCTAAAGAGTAAAAGAAAGCTACTAAACAAAGCTACATAATATGTAACATGTAACTTTTCATTTCTGGATGTAATTCAATTGAAAGCCGAAGTACAATCAGGCTTTTAATAGTATTATATCAATGTATTTTTATCCCTGTTTAGGATAGTTTTTCTCTGCATTTCTCAATAGATTGTATATAGTAATTTAAATGTCATTTGATAAGTTTTTGGTTGGTTTTACAGCTATGGCATGAAATTTTGTTTTCTCCTTTTCCATTACCTCTGCAGAATTTTTATGGCAAAACTTTAAATAGCCCTACGGCTTAGATACAAAAATAGCTAAACCCCCATAAAGTACATTTCTTAGCACAAGCCTACCAGCTCTGGAAAGGCAAATTATTCTATATGGAAAGTATTGGTGTAAATATGACCTCAATAAATTAAAAAATAGCGGCAGTGGCTCCTGATGTAGATATCCAAAGTCAAAAGGCTTTTCCTGATCAGCCCTGCTGCTACCTAGATAAGACTTCTGATAGGCCTGTAGTTTCCCTACCTGCTTCCTGTCAGAATCTTTTCTGACTCACAGAGGCAGGGACATCCTTCTAAACCTTCAGGAGTCCTATCTGACAGCTATTGTTTGAAATCTAGAGAAGTTATCAGAATATTGATTTCTCTGAAATAGAGCTGACATGTTGGGCTTAATTCTGTTATATAAATATAGTAACTAGTGGCACGTGAGATCCCCTTGGTTGTCTTATCTGCCCTCTAGTTGTCCTTCTAACAGGCTACAGATCTCCTGAAGGTTGTGAAATATTATGAACTACTGTACTATGAGATATCTCTGATGATCTACTGCATCTCAAATAATGTATCTCTTTGTAAACAACTAAATCACACATTGTGACATCATAGCTCATGTACCTGCACATGTAAGTAAATCTTTGGCTCTGGGCCTGCCTGCCTTGGTTTACTAGCTCTTGGTACCTTATCCTAAAAGCAAGCTAGTAGGCAATAGGAATCTCATAAATACATGTGCTTCCTATGTCCTTTTGCTGAATTAAAATCAGATCAAATAAAATCTCTGCAGCCCTAATAATTAACATTGGTTATAAAATCAAGCAATAATTAATTTCTGATCTCTGAAAAACTTATGCATTTCATGTTAAATAATTGTTATTTGAAAAACTAAAATGTTCAGAATTACCCATGTGCTATGATAACTCATTTGTTCTTTTTATGGGACCTCAGCTCATGAACTTCCAGGCAAGTCACATCTTCTCATACTCCTCTGCCTTCTGCATTTGATATCCAAAGAATCAATACTGCAGTCTTTGCCCCAGGATGCAGACACTTTTAATTTTAATTTTTAGATTGTGGGAGAATCTCTGCTTTGGTGCCTGGAGCATGTCCTCGCCCTCCTTCTTCACTGATGTCTGCAGCACTGTTGAGAGACACATATTTTCTCTGTTGCACAGCAGCATTTCCCCTTTCTTAAACACATTATCCCAGAGGCACTACCACCTTTACTCGTGGGCTCAGTCCTGGCAAGCAGCATTCCCTCTTGGAGCCAGCTGGCATTGAATGTATTGGACACTGGGGAAGATTCTACTCAGCTGCCCAGTAAACATGTAAGGATGTAACAGTAAATGCTTTACTCCAGGGAAATTTCTATCCTTAAAATCAATGAAATCCTTCTTTCCTGAGTCCTTACTGAGGTACTGTATTCACAGAATATTATGTTTGTTTCCTGTAGAGATTTCGTTTGGGAAAGATCTCAATATGTGGCTATTTCCAAACCTCCTTGGGGCTTCAGAAAAGATAAAGTCTCTACTTTTTTAAAATTACAAGGGGTTGGAGTATTTGCTGATTTGCTGATTTGCTGATTACAGAAAGTAGAATGATAACACTACTGAGAAATTCTGTAAAAATTATAGCAAAATAGCTTTTTAAAAGAATGCATGGCATTTACACATTATTTATAGCTTTAATAAGAACATCCAATGCTTTAGGATTCAGTGAAATAAATTTTCTCTCTTGGAGGGCAAGCAAGCACTGCTAAATCTCTTAATTAAATTCATATAGAGTTTCTGTTTGTTTGGTTTTGAGTGTCCCATGTTCTGCCCCCAGTATATTTATTTTGCCACTTATGTTAAAAGAGACACTGGGACTCATAACTACTGAATATTCCCTGGCTGCAGGAAAATAGTTACACCCCTGAGGTTTGTTCATTGCTAGCAGAATACCACATTGAATTATTGTGTCCAAAAAAGATATTTTTTTCTGTCTCATTTTCAGTTCTTTGTGTTATTACTGCTGTTTTACTGTCATCAAATAGTTTAATATTTTCATTACTTAAGGTGTTGAATGCCACTGGTTTATATTAACAACACCAAACCCCAGATTTCACTGTTATGTTCAATTATTTTATATGAATATCCGCTTTTCACTACCTAGCAATTTTACTTGTATATTACCTATGTACTCCCTAAAAACAAACAAACAAACAAACAACACCCCAATTTATTTTGGCAAGTGAAAATCTAATTTAAAGGAAAAACAGTACTTCCGTGCCTGGAGCATGTTTATATTCCAGCTGTGAAATAATGTGCAGTCTGTTTCCATGACCACAATTTCACTAGTATTAATTCTGTCATGCCTTACAAAGGTATAAAGAAAGATAATTACTTTAAAATGTTATATTAATCATACAGATATAAAAAGAACATTTTTTTTCTTAAGAATTTTAAATCTGAGTACTTTCCTTTATAGGAAAGTTAGTGATGTATTTTTTTTCATTTGCCCACACATTTTTCAGTATAAAATTTTGCTACTGATTGTGTAGGAAAATGTTCCTGGACTGGGTAAAAGAATGTCATGCAACTCAGGTAGCTAGAAAGTAACTCAAACTGTTGAATTTTCACGATGACTTGTTAATATGTCTCTGTTCAGAGCATTTCATAAGCATTGCTACCCATAAATACAGCTTCTGAAGGAAATCTGAGCTGTGTAATAAGCAATCAAAACAAAGGCTCATGCCAAGTCTACTTGAATAGCTCAGTGAAGATATGAATTGCTGTCAAGTGTGGCTACAGGAAAAATGTCTTTCTCCCTCTCCCTTTCTCTCTGTAATTGTTTCCTGATTAACCAAGTATGTTAGGATATTCTGATTTTTAAAACAAGGTCTAGCAGTGTTAAATTATGAATTACAGAAAACTGTATAATTTATTCCTTCCTATGTATTTCTGACCTTAATAAAACCACTGTAATGCTCTTCCAATTAAATAATGGGATGATACTGAAACATAAGTAGATGATCAATAAATGATAGATAAATAGAATAGAATAATAGAATATCTTGAGTTTGAGAGGACACACAAGGATCACTGAGTCCAACTCCTGAATATTTTAGATATTAGGTATTTTAGATTTCTTCCTTAAACAGAGCTCTGCAAAATAAAAGGAAGTTTCTTACTTGGAAAGTGTTTTCATAATTACATTTTTGCTTCTTTGATAGTCACTACAAGCTGAAAAAAATGTTTAATTAACTGTAGATAAAGAGGCAGTAGGAGCTAGATGGAAAAGAGTCCTGGTGTCTTCAATGGAATTTCCTGTAGAGGTGCTCAAGTCCAAAAATTCTGAATGAAAGTTCTTTAGTTATTCAGCCTCTGCTCTTCCTGAGATCAGTTATCTTGAAAATCTGATGCCAGAAACACTTAGAGACCATGCAAAATACTTAAGATGATCATACCCTCAAAAAAATAAAGTTGAGATCCCTGATATTAGATAAGTCTATATAATAGTGTACATTGCTTCTACATGCCTGGAGTACTAGAAGAGAAAAAGTGAAAGTCTCCGCAGTGATTTACATTCTCATAATCATGAGGTGACTGTTTCAAGTAAGGATCTGTATTGACAGACTCTTTCTGGATGCCTTGCCATGTTCAGGAAAGTGTGCAAGGCTCTTGGAAGCTGAAAAGGTTCCAACCTGAAGCCCTGTGACTCAGGGTCTAACTGAATTCTTGATTCAGTTCTAGAAGAATGCCTGAAGGTTAGGCTAAGTATACCTCAGTATGAAAATAATCCTATAGTGCAATTATTTAGGTGTATATGAATAAAGATATATTTGATGTCAATTAAATTAGCAGAATATTTAGAAAGCCCCTTTTGTTTCCATTTAATCAACTAAATAAATTCTATTTAATTGACTGTGCAGCACAGACCTTTGAAGGAATTTTATGTGAGACAGGTGGAGAAAATTTTTAGAGTAAAATACCCATGCCATTTCGGGTTTTTCTCTCCTGAAATGATTTGCATCACACTATTCCACAATTCTTTTGAAGAAATACTATCTGATAAAGGTCTTATATTTTAACATGTAATGGCAAGTCTCCTCTCATTCAAAAATGTCATTTCTCCTAATGATCTCTAGCAAAGACTAACACAGCTGAAAGAGGGAGTTCACAAGTAATTCAGAGAACATTGGTCTGATGTGATTTTAGCAGTGTTTACGCTACATTTAAGGTACAGAAAATCAAAGCTGTATAGCTGTCATGTTTGAGTGCATCCATAAATAGTATTCTATTCTGGTAGAACTAATTGGTACAAAGGTTGGCATGTTACAAAAACTAGTACAACATGTTCATAATCACCTAGGATTATGGAACTCAGGCATAAGAAATCATATTCCACATCCAAAAAGAAAAAAAGAAAGAAATGTAATTTTCTTTTCACAGTTTCTTTCAAGACCTGAACACTGAATAAGGTGTAGCCTAGGTGATATTAACTAGTTTTTTACACTTTTTTTTTTTCATTTGTTGTTTTCTCGACAGGCTGATTTTTATATCCTGGCATGAAATTCCTCTTTCTGGGTGAAATTCTCAAGTCAAAGCTAGCTACAAAGAATTTTTATGCCATGGAGGTATAGAGTAATGTGGGTAAGGTCCCAACATCCAGATATTTTTGGCTGCAGATTAACAACTAAAAAATGTTAAAAAAAAAATTGTTGTCCCAAATTCTTTCTTCTGAGCCCTTTAGTGTCATGTTTACCCTGTTGTAGATTTCTACAGCCTAAAAAGGAGTGAATTTTTTAAAATCATAAGGATTAGGCAGACATTGACAAACGCAAAGCTCATGTGTTTGACAGGTAACAGTTTTCTACTTAATGGCATGTAGCCATAATTGCTCCTTTGCCTCTGTGAAAAGAAAAAAATCAAACAAAACAACTTTCCATTAAAAAAAAAAGCCAGGTTTCAAACTATAAATTCTAATCTTATGCTCATTCTTACACTCATGACTAACATAGAAGAAACACAAACTCTGAAGATAATTTGAGCAATTGTTTTTCCTAGCTTAAAAAAATTATTTATGGTTTAGTCTTCCTTCCTGGCTGCTAGGAGCTACATTAGCACTTACTTACTTTTTTTTACTCTGTGGTTCTCAGCAAATAGAGCTCTTAGCCATTATTTTTAAATTATAAAAGTAGTACAAACCCATGCTTTCCTTTCCAGGTTATCTGTAATTACATGCAAGTTAATAACTAAAGGAGCAACTAGTTTCAATTTTTCCTCTGAGATATTATCTGTGACTTTTGGAAGGTATTCATCTTCTGCATAAATCTTGGAGATAAATGTAACCAATGAATATTTTGTAAAATAAAATGAATAAATTCAGCTAGCTTTTTCTTTCCCTCTTTAGTAACTTATAGGCTACCAGCTCAAGTGGTGTATGCACAACATCCGAGCCAGCTCATTATCATCATTGGTATCAGCCCAATATGTCTAAATCTGTCATTTTTAATGGCTTAAAAATACAATTACATGCCTATTGCTAAATATGAAGCTTATTATTATATTATTAGTGATCAATTAATTAATTATACCTCTCTTCTATATATGAATAAAAGGTCTAATTTAGGTCATCAATAAAATATTAATTCATTTATATTATTGAGAGGTACATATCAATTTTTAACTTGCAGAACAAAGTAGCTCACTTTGGTAACAAGGAAAAGGAAACGCATGACAGCCATAAGTAAATGTAGGTAAATTATAAGCATTCTTTTGGTTGACCACAAACGGAATTTTAAAAAATTTACCTGTTCTTTGCTCTACTTGCACAATTCTTCAATGGTTTCAATTGTCTTCTCTACTTAGGTGGAAAAATAGTATGGCTATTGGTTATATACAGTGCACTGTAGCAGTGTAAATTGCTTTTTTTACAAAATGAAATTTCTTTTTTAGATAAAACATTTTGGGGGAATTTATTTTAATTGTCTATGATATTTCATGCATAATAGAATTGAGAGAAAACAGATTTGGTCATGGAACATATATAGCATTAATGTCATGTGAATCTGTTATGATTCATTATCTAAATTATCTTTTAAATAAGAAAAAAAGTGAGTTTGGGACATTGTTGCAAAAAATATTGTTATGAGAATAAATGATTGCAAAAAAGATGAACATGACTTCAGAACTGATCCCTCCTTCAGTCCATTAATTTAGTTAATTCAAATCTAAAATGTACTCACCCTTGAAATGTATCCATTTTATGAGAACGAGAATGAGAACAGGCATTATTTTTTGAGTATATACAGAGCCCTCTGTCAATATATTGCATCTTCAAAGAAATTCTTGTTTCAATACATGCAGTATAAAAAGGTATTCCCCAGGGTGGCTTCATTACTTCCCCTTACATGTGCATTCAGATGTCTTGATGACATGTCAGAGCAATCACACGAGCACATGTGAAAGATTCATGATATCAATGAAGTTCACCCATTCTGAAAAATGTTTAAAAACCCACACCAAACTAAACCAAACCACAACAAAAACCCAAAAAACAAACAAAAAGCCAGCTAAACAGAAAAACCAAAACCAGCCAACCAAACAAAATCAAACAAAAAAATGACCAACCAAAAACCAACCAACCAACCAACCAACCAACCAACCAACCAACCAAAAAAACCATAAAAATAATAACAACAACAGAGAAAAACAAAACAAAACAGAAAACTAAAAACAAACCCAAAACAACCAACCAATCAAACAGGAAAAAAAAAAAAGCCAAAACAGAAAAATAAGTTTCAGTTTTTGAACCTCTTCATGAAAAATCAATCCTTTTACTTCCAGAAGTCTTACCTCTATTAGTAAAACTTACTCTAAGGAGAAATTCCAATTTTCTCTCTCCACTCCCAAAGCTTGCACTGCTCCTGAGCTAAATATGGGCAAAAAATTCTAAAGTAAGAAACCCTTTAAATGAATCTTTGCTGCAAATATTTGCTAGATTCTATTACTCGAATTACAGAAAGAAGAACATCTTACCAGGTAAGACCTCTTTCTGTTTTAGCACAGTGCCAAGAAACCAACCAGTCAACCAACCATATCTGGATAATGCAAGTTGTTGATCAGAGGAGGAATTTCCTGTCCCCTCTGCAGTCTGAGTGAACTGAAGGTGCATAACCTTTTTCCCACCTAGGTGATTAGTCATAAGGGTTTGTCTAACCTTCCTGGTAACTGACACCAGCAAGCCTGCTGAGAAATCTGTTATTGAGATCACTAAAGTCACTATGGCTTTTGCAATTTGGAGGGCTTTGGCAGCTTAAAATCTACCAGGAGAAAAATGAACAGATCTGTGACAATTTTTGCATGCACCTGCTGTTCAAATAAAATCCTTCTGATTATCAAATTTGTGAGTAATTCAGTTAATAAGTAAATTGGTTTTAAATGAAATGTTTTTAAAATCGGCTTATCCCTGACTGTGGTAAACCTTAAAATGAAGTTAGTGAAGCTTATGCATCTATTAAAAATCATTCTGAATAATATCCAATTCACCAGACACTTACTTACAGGTTAATGTTTATTCAGAATTAATCTCTGGAGTAACACAAGGTCAGGCACTGAATGAGGTAGTTAAAATGAACAACTAGGATGCTACTCCCAGGTACTCAGCAAGTCTTTGGATGTTGCAAGTCCCTTCAGTAGGTTAATGTTGCCATCTATTATGTGCTATATTCTATACTGGTTTCTCTTTCATGGCATACTTCATTATGAAATTAATTTTCTGTCTATGATTTTACATTAACCTTAACTGTATCTGTGAAACTGTCAGCATTCAAAAGAATTACCTTTTTGTGCTCTACTGAAGATCAGTTAGCAATTGTAGTTGGTTGGTATTTTGACCAGATTACCCCAATGAGATTTATCAAACAAGTATTAGTAGGCAAAAGGGAATTTTATCAGTAATAGTTTAGCAACTGTTTTGATGAATTATTCATTTGATTCTCATAATTTCAGCATTGTCTTTAATGAATAATGTGGAGAAAACAAAAAATAATTATATTGTCCACTTTGTAAAATTTCTGATCAAGGAAATCCTTATCAGTTGTGCTTTAAGGATAATGAAGCCTCAGGAACAAGTATATAGAGAGTTATTTCTGATTTAAGACCTAGGCCAGAAGCAGGCATAGTCATTTTTTTTTCTATGGCTCTGTGTTGTAATAGGATCCAGCTCCATGAAGAGAGCTTTTATGTGTCAGATCAGTGCCATTGATGAGTAAAAGTTATAAGAATATAACATTTTATATTTGTTCAATGTACCTCCTTTCTTGCCTCCCCTCATTATTTTATAAATAATTTACTATCTTTTACCATAAAAAA
The DNA here is from genome assembly GCF_963513975.1 of Fringilla coelebs. Taxonomy (NCBI): domain Eukaryota; kingdom Metazoa; phylum Chordata; class Aves; order Passeriformes; family Fringillidae; genus Fringilla; species Fringilla coelebs. Next base: position 17,708,115 of record NC_140033.1, on the reverse strand, counting down.
GCCCATGTTTTAAACTTTCTTTGGAAAATAGGCCAGAGTTGATATGACCCAGCATCTTGATTTTCAGATGTCATAAACTAATGATGTACCAGCATATGAGAGCAGTGCCTACTAAACCACACCATATCTGTGAGGTTTATTTGTTACTGGGCACTTATTATTTACTAGTCTACTCATGGGAAATTTACTTCAACAGCTATCTCTTTCAGAAAATTTGGGATGTGCATATCTCTTGTAAAGAAAATGGACAAAAAAAGGAAATACAAAAATTTAAAGGTCCATATTCTGGTATCAAAAAATGAGAATTTATTAAAAAATATTATAACCACAGGGATAGAAAAAGCAATATAAAAACACAATAGTTTTAAATTTACATTTACACTGCTTACATCTCCTCCTTTATTTTTCTATTTTCCCCAACAGTCAGCATTCCTTTGCTTTTTAGTGGAGAAGCTCTCAACCTTTTATTTTTTCTGTTCTCTTTTGGTTTAGATTTGTATCTTCTTTATTAGTAGAACTATTTAGTGATTTAAAAGTGACATATTTGATTTTTTAGGTATCTTTTTATGGACAAATAAGAAAGGAAAAAATCAAAACTCTTAAGAGAGAAGATTTAACACTTTGTGCAAGTTAATATATATATTAAGTTTGGAGGATTTATCTTGCTTAATTTTGTGTCAAATAACCTGATAGGAAAATCCTGAGATTCATAGTCACAGACATTTAGGCAGTATTTCAGGTAGATTGTTGTCTCCATGACTCAAGAGGAGTCACTAGGGAAAAATCTGTTTGGGTTTTTATTCCTCTTTTCTCTAAAGGGAAACAATTCATCTACATTTTTATTTTTAAAATCTGCTTTTTGTTGTCTTGTTTTCAAATATAACAGACCACTCACCTTAAATGCATATAGATATCTGATTAAATATTTGGACTTAAAAGGTCCCATAACGTCTGATAAATTAAAAATGTGATATCATGTTTTAAAACATACAAATAGAGATGGACTTGAGCTGGAAAGCTAGAAACTTATGCTACTGAAATGTCACTTCGACCTAGCTGAACAATTAAAGCACAGCAAGTTTCAAGCTGTGGTAGCATGCTGCTCCTGCTACATTGCTCACTTTTATGGTTAGAGGACATCAAAACTGTAATTGAGAAAACACCTCATCCTAATTTTAATGAGGAAGTCACCAGATTGGATAAATGGAGTGTGGATATCAGATGAATGCACACACACAGAGACTAGAATATTATTGTGGTTAATATACTGTTTACACATCTTTAATTAAAATGCTATCTTTGTAAGACAAATGCCATACATAATCCTGGGATTATGTGCTACTGATTCTTAGATTCATTTCTTAATGAATTTCCTGTATTTATTAAAGACAAATGTTGATCTATTACTTTGTGACCTAGTATTAACTTACTTCAGTCAGATTTTTTCCTTCTCTGAAATACTAAAAAATAAAAAACCCTTCTTTTCTGTCTGGAAGGGGATAAGAGACAGATATAATATATTTTGAAAGACAATAAACCTTGTGATATTTTCTTATTAGACATTTCCATACGGAGAGAACTACAAACCAGTGTAGATGTATGGTTCAATGGGAAGAGATGGTTTAACAAGAAGAGATGTACAATTACTGAAAAACCTGTTTTCAAAGTGTAACCAATAGTTTATATATTTACTGATATATTGACTATGTACTTATTCCTTTCACAGAATGATCGGTTGCATTAAAAACAAATGGACCTGTATTTCTATTTTTATGGGTAATAAGTGGTCTCCATTCCATAGCTAATGAGAACAGACATAGTACATGGGTAGAAAAATTTAGCTTGTAATGGCAATGTTACCTGCACCTGGGCTAGCTTAATGTAACATTGAAATTTCAATTGCTTCAATAAAATTCACATTCTAGGTTAAAGGTGAAAATTACTTGAATTGCAACCAACTTTAAAGTTACATCAAAGACCTCAGTAAGGATATATTTTCTCAAATATAAATACAAATAACAAGGTACATGAATGTATTGACCCTTGAGCTTTCAACTCTTCAGAGATAGTACAGTCTTGATGAATTATGTTATTATAGCAAAGAACTGAACTTTTCCAGAAAAACTGAAGTTAGAACAAATATCAGTAAAAAGTAGTATTCTTCCAAGCTAAGGAGCAAATCTTTTGATTTCAGTAAACTTATCAGTTGTACAATAAATATTTCAAATAAAAATTAAGTGTTTGTACTTTTAATCATTAGCATAAAATATTTTTGAACAGAATGCAATCAGGTGTTATTTTTTACTATAACTAATACATAGGTAAACTATTTTATTTTCCACCTTTAATAACAAACCATATCTCATTAAAATATCAGTTCCTACTGAATTAGCATAGTATTTTTTTCTCTCTTTACATTAAGTTTAGCAGATGTTATTGAATAGATTCTATTTTTTATATAAGATTATGACAATACAATTAGGATTTTTTTTCAAAACTGTAATTGTAAAATCGACCTTATTAAAATTCCACTTCCTCCATAATTAAAAAAAAAACTAATTACTTGTAGTAATTGGACCAGAAATGACATTTTCAGTTCATTAATATTCAACAAATTGTTTTTGAAGGTGTTCTTGCATGGTTAGTAGTCTGTCTTCAACATTTCTGTTCATTTCTTATTTAAAAGTCATCTGGAATAATAGTTTGCATCTTAATAAGACAAGTTTCTATGAATTGATTTTATTTATAAGGTTTTTAATTGCTAATTAATCTGTGAAAATGTCTGTCTCCTGTAATATTTGTAACACATGAAGTGAAAGGTGAATGTAGTAGAACAACAATTTGCACTTTGCTGCATCGCTCTAAATAAGCATGAAAGATACCATATTTGCCATCCACAAGTTCTTACTATTCTTTCTAGAAATGTCAAAACCAGGTTTAATATGTTACGGTACTGTGCACCTGAATAAAGAAGTCAATTTATCTAACATTAGAAAGTAGAGGCAAATCAAAATAATGAAGCATGAGCAATTTTATTAAACAGCAAAATACAACCGAGATAATTTTAAGGTGTACACTGTTTATATTATTTTATGTAATGACATTTGAATTGATATCATATATGCACTCTCATTCTCTTTATGCACTTTTTAATATATGTGTCTGTACTTATAACCTTGAAGTGCAATTCCTTTGATGTCCCTGAGACAGTCAGAGCTCAGCTAGGGCTCAGTCGCAGCTATGAAAAGATTTCCCTTCTGATAAGCTTGATCCATGAGCTGGAGTGATCACTTTTAAGGGTAAGTGTCAAATTGCCAATAAAAACTGTCAGATGAAGTGAAATGTGAAGTAATTTTGAGTGACATGTCTGCATCAAAAGTTGAACTGAAATGATTTTGCACTTTCCTTTTGTCAGTCAGAGTCCTCATGCAATTTTGGGGTTTGTATTTCCATAAGTAGACATAAATTTTGAATAACCCTGCTTCTTTTTTGTTAAACTTCAATATCTTCAGATATTTAACCTTAACATAAGACTGAGAAACTGCAGGTGTTTCAGGAATTTTGGGAGTTTCCAAAGTTAGGTTGCATCTGAGAAAGGATGTTGAGGATAACAATATTGCGCTGAAGGTAATTTTAAAAAATGCATCCTTCAGAATCAACTCCAAACTTTGTTTTTTTCATGTCCTTTTTTTTTTTTTTTTTTGCCTGGGGAGCTTTCTTTACTCTTACAATTCTTCAGTCAGAGTTTTTCACTTCCAGACTTAAAAAAAAAAAAAAAAAAAAAATCAAGAAATTTACTAGAAAAAAGAAAAAAACAAGTTTTTTAATTTGTGGGAACCAATGTTGTATAGAACTACTACTTTAATTAAAACATCACCAACAGCTAAATTTCTGAGCAATTTCTAGTTTAGCCTGGAGCTCATAGTAGCTGTGGAATAAGAAAATTGACAGCGCTCAGGACTAATCACCAGATATTCTGTTGTTGAAAGGGTCATCTTGGTTCTTACCTTTTAAAATAGAACATTTATCAGAACTCCAAGTGTGGTGATGTCCAGAGTACATACCCACCTTGCTAGCAGCATCTCAATGAGTCTTCAAACCCCCTGCGCTTTCCAGGAGGAATGTCATCGTTCCTGCCCTGGCAAATCCAGTCCCAGAGAAACATTTTGAAACGCTGCAGATAATTAAGCTCCCAGTTTAGAAGGTTTATACAGCCAGTTCATCTGTTTATAAACAGGAAAAAACCAAAATAGTACCAAATCAAACTTTTCCAGGATTCTGCCGTTTCATTGCAGTTTCTGAAAAGAGGGAGGCAAGAGATTCACATCTGCTAATCAAAGGCAGTGGTGTCCAACAGGATATATCAGAGAATGAGATGCAAACTGCAACCCTCCACCTTTGAGATGAACATCCTCTGAAACAGAAAAGTGTCTGTTCATGCAACCAGTGTCCCCTTGTTTAGGTAAGGGCTCATGCTCAACTACTGCAACTGAAGGTTTCACTTCATGGCACTCACAGTTGGAATGAGAAAGAAACACCTAGATAGGGGCTAGACATGAACATGGTGTGTTTCCTTACATATCATTCCCTGACTGTAATTAATGCTCATGGTAGTTCAAAAGAGCTGTTAAGTAAATAGATGTAATGACTGTATTTCAATGGTTTCTTTTGTTTGTGATATGCTGAAAATTGATTTTTTTTCATACTTCTGGTGCATGTGGAAGTATTGCTTTTTTAGATGCATACCAATATTGTCAGCTCAGTCTGCTTTTTTGAGTGAAATATCATGGGATTATTTATTAGAATACTCAAATTGATTTGCAGGCAGGCAAATTAACTTTGGGGGAAAGTAAAATAGGAAAAGGAAACAGAAAAAGAAAAGGATAGCTTCCTTAGGCCCAAAGTCCCATAATGGGTCTAAAATGCTAATTCTGGCATGCAACAAAAGAATTATTTTTACCACAGTTTTGAAATAATAATGATTTTTCTCACACAGTTAATTTCCACAGCAATCAATTATATTACTCATTCTGTAGTTTATGTGTAAGGCATATAGTTAAAATTGGAAGTGCATGACATTTGAATAACATGATGATGTAGCTGGTATATATTGCCTGCACCACTTTTGATGCTTAGGAAAAAAATAAATTAATCTGCTGTGGTCTTCATACTCAATCAGGAAAAAGTTGTTAGATTTTGTAGACTTCATACTCAAATATTTGTGTGATGTTCCGAACTACATTTAAAACAGGAACCTAAGATGGCTGATTTGGAAAAGAAATCTTATAATAATAATATAAAATCATTTGGAAAACCAACGAAAAAAAATAGACAATATTTCTTAGAAGCACTGTTTTGTGCAATGAGTATTACCATTTTGAAACTGTGGAAATTATGCTCCACCTTCTTTAATCTAAAAGTGGACTGGTGGACTAAATTTTTGAAGGTTTTGAAGGCATAATAGGAAGTCATAGCTCATAATTTTTATGATTGTATTGAAATCAAATGTTGCTCAATTTTCTGTTTGTATTAATATTTGTAAATATAATATTTACTATCCAAAGGGCTGTCATGACTTTTGGCCCCTGTGGCTTTAAACTGCCTGAGAAGATGTTACTATGTTTACAAAGGTTTAAAATAAATTTTTATTTTAATACCAATACCAATGAAGGTAGTGGTATGTCGGAAGAAGCCAGAATGGAAGTTACTCTGAGCAGACCATGTGCTAAGCAAGAATCCAATTGCCCTTCATGACTGAAGATGTGCAGCTCACTGTTGCCAAGCTCAGAACTGTTGCATTTTTACCATTGCCCTCACCAGTGCTTCCCTGTGTGACTGTCATGACCCACTGCTAGAGGGCACAATGTTTGCTATAAATTCTTGTCAAGCTAAACATAGACACTAGACCATTTACCAGGGAACTTGTGATTTTATTGTACAGTTGCCATAACTCTGGCAACCAGCCCACTGTTTAGACCCAAAAGGTGTTGGCTAACAAGCCTTTAATTTCATACAGTACACTTTTACAAGTGGAAGTTAACAAGCCCTAATTTTTGTACAGTAAACTTCAATAAGGTCTCAGTGATGCCTCGTGAAGGCTGACCTAGAGCTAAAGAATAAAGTAGGTATTTATCAGAAGGCCTCAGTGGATCCACCTTGGGCAGCACAAGAGCCCAGCCCAGGTGAACCCAAAATGGTGACAAAATGGATGGCCAGTCAAGGGGTCTCACACTTTCTAAGTTTTGGTCCATTAGCATATCGGAGCTAATTGTCCCCTAAAGCTTTAGCTCATGAAGTCCCATTGCTCTTGTCTTTCTCTCTTCAGTCCACCCTTGTTTAAGCTCTTGGGCCCAAGATCTGTATCGGCTGTCTTTGGGTCCCCAGCTAGAGAGAAGAGAGAAGAAATTGTTTTGTCTACCTACTCTATGAAAAGAGCTTTCTAGCCCCTAATATGAAGCCCAGGCCCACACATTTAAGCAGCACAGAATCTTAAAAATATACAAGCTAACATGTGAGGCATCATCACCTCCTCACAAGAAACTTCTCAAAGGTGCTTGCTACCAAGACACAAAATACTTTCACAAGCTCCCCACTCTGACAGCAAAGTTCAGCATGGAGTACAGGGTAGAATATGATAGCTATGTTTTGCCCAGGCAAAGTAAGGAGGGAGACAAAGAAAGACAGTAAAGGGGGAAAGAGAGCAAAAAATATCATTCCATCCTTAGATCCCATGTTTGTCCTGCTGCGTGGATGGTCCAGGGCTGGGGTAAACAGTGAGAGCAAAAGAGAAGAAAAAAGAATGAGGAAGCCAAATTTGCTTCCATGTCTCATTAATCTGGTACACAGCTCCTGCATAAACTCAATTTTCTTGCACACACACAGGAAGGGAGTCAGAGGGCAGCTGAGCCCAAGAGTGAAGATGGAGCAGGAAGTTGGCTCAGAGCACTGTCCCACCTCCACAGGACCCTCTCTTTTGATCATAAGTTTCTCTTCATAACAGTCAGAATGTTTGAGACAAAATGCACTTACAAGTGGTCCTCCACAGTTAAATTATTCTTTGAATCACTTTCAAATTACTTAGTATATGGGCTTAGTACATTAGCTCAGTTTTATTTCTGCTTAACTTTCTTAACTCATTTTTTAATTTGTCAGATGCAGTCATAAGCAGATTTTATCCTAGTCAGTAGATTCATTTTACACTGCAGGGTAGTTGCAGCTCTACATTCAAATCTGTTTCTATTTGCCATGTGTTACTTACTCTTTTCAAACACCATTTTAATTTTGCAACCCCTGGACTCACCTCCATGTAGACTTTTTTTGGTAATGCCAGATAAGTCCTTTGCTTCTTCTTGTGGATGTTTCCATTAGCTAAGATTGCTGACTGGAAACTTTCACCTGGCAGCTCCCCACTAACCTGTACGGTGGTGGTCTCTCTCCACAGAGCTTTGGAAACAGAGCATGCACCCCTCTGTGCTTATATTTACTACTCTCCCAGTGTGGGAGTATCTTTTATGAATTCACCCTTCAGAACCACCAGGCAGTTCACCAACATGGTCTCAAATAAAACCTCAAATCACTGTAGCAAATATTTTCCATTACTTGTAGCAAGCTGACCTGCTTCTCAAAGTCAGGGAAGTTAAGTACAGCATATATTTGATTTAAGAAATTACAGCATATATAGTGGCTTTCTTCATTACAGTGTAATTACAGTTACTGTGTAAATTAATATTTCTCAGGTCTTGAGTTATTCAAGTTTTTTTTCCCATTTCTCTTATATTTTGCCCCAAATGCCACTGTAACTGCCCATGATACAGTACTGTGATGTGCACAAACATACCCACTTTAATAGCTTTCTTCAGTTAGGAGGTCAATAGAAATGGCACACAGTGACCCATAATTGAATGCAAGAGATTTACTGAAACTGATTAAACTTTCAGAGTCACGCACAGGCAGCTACACTCATACATCTCAACCAGGCTGTAAGTGCACTTCTTCCCTCACACTGACTTGCAGATTTAAGAGTCATGTCCTAGGTCAAAGAATATACTCATAATAGAGGAACCTGAAAGTGCCTGGATGAATAATAATAATTGCAATTAATAAAATACTTTGCACCAGGGACAGGTGATGGCATTGCCAATCTTTCAAAATATGTTGTGGTTGATAACAGTTGCTTAGGTCTGCAAATCTTCCCTTCTTCATAATTTAAGAAAATACTTTAACTTTATTTTAAATGCAAGTCAAACACAAATCATGAAGCCAGATCCCAGACTCTTGCAAGCTGTTATAAATGGAGTGACTTTATCCCTTAGTAGGGAGCCATATTACTGCATTAAAAGTTCAACTTTTATATAAATACACAAATGAATGAGAAAAGAAACTTTGAGCTTCTTTTACAATGGGTGTCTTTTTCTTTTTCTTTTTTTTTTTTTTAACGAGGAAATCATAAACCACAGAATTTAAGTAGATGTAAAACAGAAAACAGTTAAAATGTTTGTGGAGGAAAAAAATTCTATTATTTTTTTATTTTGAAAAGCCATCTTTTAAAAAATCAGAAATATATCTCTCCTGATTTAGGTAGACTGGAAAATAATTACCGTTTAGAACCATTTAGGCAGTTAGGATAGAATGGAATTTTTATAAACCATTAAAAATTTTAATGGCCAATGTAATTCAGATATTGAGATCCTATTTTTCCTCAAATTAAAATTTGTTCTTCCTGTTCCGTTGTGTTTAGCTTGTTTATTTGTTTAAATCAATTAGATTTAGATTTAGATATCTAAAATTATGATGTCTACAGATAAAGTAGGGCTTTTTGCAGTTCTTTCTCTTGTTAGTGGAAGAAAATTGCCATTATTCATCATGCTGATTATCTGACCAGTTTTTAATATCTGCTTCAAGGTAAAATGAGACATTCTTGAAACTTTATTCTCTGAATCTTCTGATTGTGGTGGGACCCTAAGGCAAGAAAGTAAGATGTAGCTATCCAAATGTAAATTAACAAAATTCATCCAGACTATTACCCACAGCTTATCAGATAAGTCATCTGTATACCCTTTTCTTGTCAGATATATGTAGGAGGCTGGACTCAGAAAGCAGTTGCACTCCAAGTCTCTTCCCTTCTTTTTTTGTTCCTATACTTGGACAGTCATAAACTTTTCTTTAGTTGATTATTTACCATTCTTTCCCTTCTGCAGTATCCAAAAGGGAAGCCTAGAAGATATAAACAGCTTTAAGATATAAACAGGTGTAGCAGGCACAGGCCCTGCGAGCCTGCCTTGGCGTTCAGAAACAGGATGCTGAGTCAGGAAGACTGGACAAAAGGAGCCCCTCTCTCCCGCTCTCGGACCCTGGCTTATCTCTCTGTAAAGCTATAGGTCACTTTCCTTTAACCCTTACCATTGGACAATTCTCAATCCTCCCTAACCCTATATAAACCCCTGTTTCTGCCCGGCTCATTGGAGCCGCTGTCCCTGAGACCCTTCGAGACACTCCGTGGAAGAGCTACGAAGAAGACCAATAAAGACATCGTCTTGGAACCTCATACAGCGCTCTCCTCTCTTTCCCGGTCTTGCGAGTGCCTGCTGGGTGCCCCAGCCAAGCCTAGCTAGCCTAAAGAGCTGAAATCACTCATGAGCTGATAATCACTGAGCTGTATATCACTAAAGGCTAGCTAAGGCATAGGCTGGGTGCATTGCCAGAGCTTGGGCTGGTTAGCCCCCCTCAGAGCTGAGCTATCCGGCTTTAATGCAGCTCCTGGGTACACCCCGTAGCCCAGCCAGCGGCATTAACTGGCGCCCGAACAAGGGGATCTAAACCCTGGAGAGCAGCATTTCTTCTTGAAATAGTAACTGCCTTCGGATCGCCAAACCCCAGAAGAAGTAAGGCCTCCGTTTTAGAAGGTCTACTTCGAATGGACTCAGTCGACCCTCACCTTCACAGCTGGACGACTGTCCGAGGAGACTTGAGACGGCGAGACCACCTACCAGCAGACCTTTTGACCCACATCTGGCTGAAAAAGTGTAAGTTTTAAAAATCAGCCTTTCTTGCGCGCAAAAAATTCACTTGGGTCCATTTTTAGTTTTTTTCTTTTTTTTTTCTCTTTTTTCTGCTGGTAGGGAATGGGATTAATGGGATCTAAACTTAGTACAAGATCCCAGGATAAAAAGAGAGAAATTTATTTACTAATTCTAGAAATCCTATCTACTAACAACTTCTCTTTTTCTAAAGAGAAATCTAATCTGAAAAAGTTTATAACATGGATAATCCTCCAGTTTCCTGATGTTACTACAAACTCTATAACGCTAGATTCTTTTTGGGATCAGGTTGGAATTAGACTCTATCTTTTACAGTCCAAACAGAATCTATCTGTAGCTCGCTTTATACCTATATTTCATATTATAACAAAAGCCGTAGAAGTAGTTAACAAAAGTTCTTCTCGTACTAACACCTCAGGGAAAAACAGAGATACGATCTTATCTGTCGCAACAGACCCTCCAAATGCAAATTGTGCTGATAAGGTCGCTGCCACATCCTCTCCTTCCCTGGGCCCTAGTGCGCCGTCTGATCCCACCGCACTACTAACCCCTCGGTCAGCAAATACTAATACAAACCTCGCGCCGTTCCCTACCCCCTCCGCCGCGCCTGCGGGGTCCGCGCGGTCCGCCCTCCCCCCGCCTTCCCCTCCGGACGCGGGAAGCACGAATCCCTTTCCGTGTATTGTGCAAGCTGCGCCGTCCTGTGTGCACCCAACCCCCCTGCCTACCTCTTCGAGTGCTCCCTCCCCCCCTGCCACGGATGCTCTTATCTCCCCTGCCGTCCCTGCCGGACCCTCAAACACAGCCCCCACCCCTGCTGCTGCCCCCCCCGCCCCTGCGTGTATCGCTGCCCCCAGCTGTGCCACAGCGGGAGGTTTCCCTGCCTGCCTGGCTGCCGCAGCCCCTGCGAAGCACGCTGTACCCGCAGCAGCCCCCCCCAACCCCAATGCCCACCCGCATCCCCCTTGCCCCCATCCCCCGGCTTCCCAGCCGCCCACCCACCCTCAGTATCCCTCGCACGGAACCTCAGAAACCCCCCACGGTACCACCCCACCCCCCCATCTCCCTCAATCGTGTGCGTGCTGTGCTACCCGAGTTGCTGCCATCCCAGCGCCGCTGCAAACCCCCTGTAGCCAAACCTTGCCGTGTGCTTCCTCAAATCCATCCCAGTCCCAAAAAGCTCTGCCAAAGCCAGCTCCAACACAACATAAAAAGCATAAGGGTCGCTCTCGCTGTTACTCCTCCTCCTCCTCCTCGCACAGCAGTGACAGTGACTCTGATTCTGATACACAGTATATTGATGCATGGGCCCAAATTAAACTCGAAGCTGCAAAGGCAGGGGATTGGGAAATGGCACAGAGAATTTCTGCCTTCCCAGTAGATTATAAAAAGGGAAAAAGAGGGGGGGCCACTACCCGAAAAACGTGGGAACCTCTAACAAATAAGGAACTCATACAGCTGAGGAACACAGCTAAAGAACATGGCAGAAGCTCTCATATTTTTAGAAATTTCCTAGAAGCCATGTTCTCAGCACATATCTTGGTACCCCACGATATTAAGAATATGGCCCACTGCCTCCTTTCCCCAGCAGAATATATGTTATGGGAAAGGCATTGGAAAAAACAATTGAAAACATTATCAGATTCATATGCTAAAAATGCTGAAAGGCCAGATCTTACAGTTGAACAGCTGGCTGGTGAAGGGGATTTACAGAAACCCAATGATCAGGCTGAAACCTTACCTAAGGAAGCATTGCAGGACCTGGCTATGGCAGCAAAAACCTCCTTACTTCTTACCCCAGATGATTCCATTCCTTCCCAACATTTTTCTAATATCAAACAAGGAGTAGATGAAAGCTTTATCAAATTTGTGGATAGGGTTAAAGATGCCCTAGAAAAACAGATAGAGAGCACAGAGGCAAGAAAAGAACTGTTGTGTAAACTTGTCATGAGTAATGCTAATGAAAAATGCAAAACAATTCTGAGGGCTCTACCCCTGGACACAGAACCTACCATAGAGCAAATGCTGGAAATCTGCACACGCCATTTGTCCAGTGAAAATACAGTGGCAGAAGCAGTTTCTAAGGGTATTGCTGAAGGAGTTTCTGGTGCATATGCAGTTATGACTTCTAAAGACCAGACTCGCTGCCTGTACTGTGGTGATTTGACACATTTTATGAGGGACTGTCCAGACAGGCTGCCTGCCCGATACCCTGGCCACACCTACCGAAGGCCCCAGCACCAGCCACGCTACCAGCCGTATTCGGGAAACGGATCTCGGAGCCCGGTGGAGCCCCGGGCTACGACAACAAATCAAAGGCCACCCAGACCCATCCACGCACCGCCCCGGGAGATTCCAGAACACCTGAAGAGGGTCCAACACACGGAGAGACACCGATGGGAACAAGGCGCCAGCTGGTAACCACTCTGTCCATTGACTTTAAAAATAAAGATGTTTATCGTGTTCCCACAGGCAAACGTGGGCCAAAAGGCGGTCCTTCTAACATCTTAATTATAGGTGACACTGTCCATAGCCCAAAGGAGATCTTTGTTGTTCCAGAGGTGCAGACAGTGCACTCAGGACAGGAAATCTTTGTCCAGGTGTACTGCACGGACTTACCATATTTTCTTTCAAAGGGAACTCCAATTGCACAGGCTTTTCTACTCCCAAAGAATCACAGGGAGCAGCTTCCTCTCAACCCTACAGCAATGTGGGCACAAGTTGTGGGACCAAGTAAGCCTACCATCGAGTGTGGTCTCACCTGCAAAGGAGAAAAGTTCCACCTGCCAGGGATGCTGGACACCGGTGCTGATGTGACCATCATCGCTCGCTCAGAGTGGCCAGCACACTGGGATCTACAGCTAGTGCCAGGCATGATTTCAGGGATCGGTGGAGCCACAGTGTCCATGCGGAGCAAGAACAACGTCCTCGTCGAAGGGCCTGAAGGCAAGCTGGCAACCATCCGCCCATTCGTGGTAAGGGCCCCCATCACCCTTTGGGGAAGGGACATTCTATCCCAATGGGGGGCTTCCCTACGTATTCCCAGCCAGGATTTCTAACTGGGGCCGCTGAGGAGCGCGCACTGCCAGATACTCCTCAACTCACCTGGAAACGCCATGACCCGATCTGGATTGAGCAGTGGCCCCTTTCCAAAGAAAAGCTGCGCGCACTACAAGCTCTCGTGGAAGAACAGCTAACCAAAGGCCACATCGTTGAGACCACCAGCCCTTGGAACTCTCCGGTCTTCGTACTGAAAAAGCCTGGAACGGACAGGTGGAGGCTCCTCCACGACCTTCGCAGAATCAACGAAGTCGTCGAGGACATGGGACCCTTACAGCCAGGCCTGCCCTCCCCATCGATGCTGCCTAGAGACTGGACACTTGCTATCATAGATATTAAAGACTGTTTTTTCAGCATACCTCTGCACCCTCTCGATGCCCCAAGGTTTGCTTTCTCGGTGCCATCTCTTAACAAAGAGGCTCCACTTAAAAGATATCATTGGCGTTTTCTGCCTCAAGGATTAAAGTCCAGTCCTACTATATGCCAGTGGTATGTTGCTCACATCCTGTCTCCCGTTCGGAAGCTTTTTCCAGAGGCAATCATCCACCACTATATGGATGACATCCTGGTCTGTGCATCAGAAAAAGCTTACCTGGACAAAGCAGTTAAAAAGACTATTGAAACCATAGAAAAGGCAGGATTTGAGATCCGTGAGGACAAAGTACAGTACACCAACCCATGGACTTACCTTGGCTTCCAGATCCGGGAAAGGACCATCGTACCCCAGCAGCTCGCCATCCGAGACGACCCAAAGACCCTGAGGGACTTACACAGCTTGTGTGGATCCATCAACTGGGTGCGTCCCCTGCTAGGACTCACTACAGAGGACCTCGCTCCCCTGTTCAACCTTCTCCGTGGCCACGAGGATCTGGACTCTCCATGCACTCTCACAACAGAGGCCCGAGATGCCATCACCAAAGTCCAAGAAGCCCTGTCTTCACGCAAAGCCCATCGCTTTGAACCCAGCCTGCCCTTCCAGTTCGTCATTTTGGGAAAAGCACCTCGGTTCTATGGACTGATTTTCCAGTGGGACACTCAACTTAGAGACCCTTTGCTGATCCTGGAGTGGATCTTTACAAATAACCAACCTAAAAAGACAATTACCACCTTCCAAGAAATCATGGCACATCTAATAAAAAAGGCTAGATCTCGCCTCCGCTCTCTTGCAGGGTGTGAGTTCACATGCATATACTTGCCACTGACCACTGGGGACCTGGAGCATTTGCTTCAGACCAATGAAAGTCTCCAGTTTGCCCTAGATAGCTATACAGGCCAAATTTCAGTTCATATCCCAAAACACAAACTTTTTAATCGGGATGTGACCTTCCATCTGACCCCAAAATTAGTCCAAAGCAGGACTCCTCTCAAAGCTCTAACCATCTTTACAGATGGCTCAGGGTCATCCCACAAGTCGGTAATGACATGGAAAGACCCAAATACCCAAAAATGGGAATCTGATATTGAAATAGTGGAGGGATCTCCACAGATTGCAGAGTTAGCAGCTGTTGTCAGAGCCTTTGAGAAATTCAAAGACATACCCTTTAATTTGGTCACAGATTCAGCTTATGTTGCTGGTATAGCTATGAGAGCAGAACATGCTCTTCTCAAAGACCTTTCCAATCCAAAGTTACACCAATTGATTTCTGCATTAACACGCCTTATTTCCAGCAGAAAGCAACCCTATCATATAATGCATGTGAGGTCACACACCGACCTCCCAGGCATCATCACAGAAGGGAACAGGAGAGCGGATGCACTAGCCATGGCAGTAGAGACTGCTAATGTTCCTAACATCTTTGCCCAGGCAAAGTTGTCGCATGCATTTTTTCATCAAAATGTACCTGCCCTTATCAGAATGTTCAAGCTTTCAAAGGAGCAGGCAAAAGCTATTGTTGCCACATGTCCAAGCTGTCAAAACTACCAGATACCATCCATGGGGACGGGAGTCAATCCCCGAGGTCTGAACAGCTGCCAGCTGTGGCAGACAGATGTAACTCACTTCACACCCTTTGGGAGGTCAAAATACGTGCATGTATCGGTCGACACATTTTCAGGAGCAGTGTTTGCATCATCACATACAGGAGAAACTGCACAGCACACCATAAAGCACTTCCTCCTTGCCTTCGCTACCCTGGGAGTACCAAAGGAGATTAAAACAGACAATGGACCTGCCTATACCTCTCGTAAGCTAAAAGAGTTCTTCAGTGAGTGGGGAATAGAGCACAAGACAGGCATACCTGCAAACCCCACAGGACAATCCATCGTAGAAAGGACACATCAAACCCTCAAAAGAGTCCTCAATCAGCAGCAAGGAGAAACAAGAGCCATATCTCCAGTTGAAAGACTTTGCAAAGCTCTCTATGTCATCAACTTCCTAAACTGTACAACATCAGAACCTGATCCACCAATACTTCGGCACTTTGCAAATACCACCCAAGCAAAGCTCACCGAGAAACCACCTGTGCTGGTGAAGGACCCAGAAACACATCAAATCACAGGACCTTTCCAACTGATCACTTGGGGAAGAGGGTATGCGTGTGTTCTACTACCATCAGGTCCGAGATGGTACCCAGGAAAAAACATCAAACCATACCTAGGCACTGCAAACACTACCGCTACAAACACTGACAAGAATCCTCCTGAGTCAAACACAAGTCCTCCTCAGAACCAAACAAGCTCTGCCTGGAGACGAAGGCGTCGCCGAATCTCCACATGCATAGGGAAAGACCGTCCCACCACGCGACAGCAGACAAAACATAAAGCTGAATAACGTTCTGCTGCATTTAGCTAGAAGCTAGATATAGTTTGAACACAAAATTGTTCTCTGAATTTTAGAATTTTATGTTTTTACCCCTGTGTACCCTAAAAACCCTGTTGTTCCCTTTTCTTGCCTCTTATCAAAAAACCTATACCTACCCCCCCTATCCTTAGCTTATTAGGAAAAAAAAAAAAAAAAAAAAAAAAAAAAAAAAAAAAAAAAAAAAAAAAAGGAGGGGGGAAAGGAACAAGGGAGAAGACCCTAACCCTCTTGTCATAAAGATAACAAATTTTGCTTATATTCCCTATCAGAAGCCCCATTCCTGTCCAAAGATGAAAAATATCTCCGTTGGTGCTGTCCTTACTGCTGCCTGGATGCTCTTCACCGTACCGTATGCCATCGGTTGGATTAGCCCTCAGCCTAGCCATAATGTTTGGGTAACCTTAGCAAAAACATTAAAACAGGATAACATGTGTTTATCCATGGGAAGTGTTGATAACCCACTTTCCACATGTCTAGTAGCAATTCCCTTCGCAGCCGATGACTGGCCCATCTATAACACAGAGCTCCTCCGCACCACAGGTAAGAGACCCAACCTGGTAGATACTTGGGATGAGTGGACAAAAATGTTGCCCAATGCTCTAGAGGAACCCCAAGAATTGGACCTGCTGGGGTCCTCCAAGGCAACATACTGCATCAAATTCTACTTCAGACGCCCAAAAAATAATTGGCCAGAAACTGACCAGACCAAAAACACATATCGAAAAAACATATCACCCATCAACAAAGCTTACAACCCCCCCGACTGGTGTAATTACACTGCTCGTGTGATCTCTGTGTCCTCTCTCAATCCCAAAGTATTACCCAAGGGAACGTTTCTCATCTGTGGTGACAGAGTGTGGGCTGGGATTCCCTCTCGACTCCAGGGAGGTCCCTGTACCCTTGGGAGACTTTCTACCCTGACTCCAAATATCACCTTATTGCACAATTGGAAAAAAGAAAGCGAATTAAAACGCCACAAAAGGTCCTACACAGAATTTGATGAAAATTGCGATCCCAGATTATATGATTGGAACAAACCAAAAAAGATTGCTGTCTCCCTATTCCTACCATGGGTAGCTGCAGCCAAGGCCCTAGGTGAAATAAATCACCTCGGGTGTTGGCTCAGTAAGCAGGCTAATGCTACATCTGCAGCCCTGAGCGATCTCTTAAAGGAAGAAGAAACCACAAGACATGCATCGCTCCAAAACCGAGCGGCAATTGACTTCTTGCTGCTGGCCCATGGACACGGCTGCGAGGACTTTGAAGGGATGTGCTGCTTCAACCTCTCTTCACGCTCGGAATCCATCCATGCGAACATCCAGAAACTGAGGGACCTTGTGAAGGACTTGAAAGTAGAAAACAACCCGGACTGGGTTAATCACATGTTCAGTCAATGGGGATTAACAGGATGGGTTGCATCTTTGGTTAAGGGAATGTTGTGGATTTTGCTTGTGATTGTCATTGTATTAGCCATGTTCTCATGCCTTGTTCATTGTTTCAAAAGAGCTATAGGGAATGCCTTTTTTCTAAATACAGAAAGTGGAGTTGTAGCAGGCACAGGCCCTGCGAGCCTGCCTTGGCGTTCAGAAACAGGATGCTGAGTCAGGAAGACTGGACAAAAGGAGCCCCTCTCTCCCGCTCTCGGACCCTGGCTTATCTCTCTGTAAAGCTATAGGTCACTTTCCTTTAACCCTTACCATTGGACAATTCTCAATCCTCCCTAACCCTATATAAACCCCTGTTTCTGCCCGGCTCATTGGAGCCGCTGTCCCTGAGACCCTTCGAGACACTCCGTGGAAGAGCTACGAAGAAGACCAATAAAGACATCGTCTTGGAACCTCATACAGCGCTCTCCTCTCTTTCCCGGTCTTGCGAGTGCCTGCTGGGTGCCCCAGCCAAGCCTAGCTAGCCTAAAGAGCTGAAATCACTCATGAGCTGATAATCACTGAGCTGTATATCACTAAAGGCTAGCTAAGGCATAGGCTGGGTGCATTGCCAGAGCTTGGGCTGGTTAGCCCCCCTCAGAGCTGAGCTATCCGGCTTTAATGCAGCTCCTGGGTACACCCCGTAGCCCAGCCAGCGGCATTAAACAGGTAAAACAGTTATTAGTTTCATTATGCTAAACTTTCATTAGGCTATGTTTTATTCAAAAGAAGGTAAAAGGCTAATAAATAATCTAAATCTATTTTTGCATTTGTACAATACACTATAAATGCTATGTTAATATAAATATTGAGAATACTTACTCTGTCTCACACTTTAGGCGAACATTCTGGAAGAATAACCTTTTTTTCTGCAGCAGACTCAAATTGCATCTTATTTCAAAAAGTCTCCTAAGGAAAGAATAATGCAAAGAGGATACAAAGCGTTAGGAGACATTTGTATAATCATTTATATAAAAGTTTTCAATGTTTTGTGATTTCTTATGGACTTGCAGTTTATCTTTAAATTTATATGTAACTAAATAGGCACAGTAAATAAAATTCTTCCATAAACACATGAAACAGAATAATTTTCTTTATTGACCCCATGACCAAAATTTCCTTCAGGTCTGAATAATCTGAGAGATTAGTGGTTCATTAAATAATCTTTATTTCTAATCTATAAAACTATATTTCTGAGTTGTAGTGTATTTTCAAATTTCCTGGAAATTTTATCACAAAGTAAGTTCATATAGATAAGCAATAGTAGCAATTGAAATAAGACTACTCATCAGAAGTAATAGAAACTGATAGGTGGGTTGTTTTTAAACTGAATTTTCTCCTGTCAAAAAGAAAGAAAAATAAAATTACACTGCATCTAAAGAGTTCCTGAAGTCTCTTTACACATATGCGCATACATTTACATAGAAAACATATTTTTGCATGCTAAGTGAATATCTATGTCTATATATACTGTGTTCTACAGTGTAGAAAAAGACTTATATATATTACATTTATTTAATTAAATATATATTATGTTGAATCAATATTTAGTGGTCACATATGTTCACTCTATTCATATTGAAAGGTTATTATATTTTCACAGAACTTTATGGTAAATCTCCTGTTAGCAATGCATTGTGCATGTAATATGAGAGATTCTTTTATTTATGAACTTTTAAAAAAGTGCTTGCTTTTTGCCTAACTGTACTGAGATAACCAGTACATACATTAAGAAAAAATTATGAAACCTTCTGAACCTTCTTTCACTGAGATCCTGCTGTGCCAACACACTGTACTGGGTTACACTCAGAGTAGAATATAGAATAAATAGAATAGAATTCATAAATAGAATAGAACTCAGAGTCACAGAAGGTTTTGTTACCATTCTCTGCGTTACTGAAGGCATCAGAATGAGTTGTCAGTAAATGAAGACATCCCAAAATCTTCCAGTACCTTCATGCCTTCATGGACAATCAGTGAACTCTCTAAGGTTAACATATCAATTGTCATTGCTGGGTTTTTCATATTGCTCAGAGCAATAGCTACAGATTTAGGAACATTGAAATATCTGTGGCATAACTATTACTGGCTACTTATAGGTTCAGAACTTTTGTTTCACACAACATTTATAAGGGGCTCCTTTTTGAAAAGATTCTGAACCTCTGGTCGCAGCATCCAAGGGGTGCTGTGTCATATCAGTCATGTCAGAACCAGAATAATAGGTCCATTGTTATTATCCAGAATAAAATATCCACTTTTTTCCTAGTAAGTAGCATATAACATTTTCAAAGACAGCTTATTTTTCACTCTGACCTGTACTCATTATGCTTTTCCTCTTCCAGTTTTCTCTCTCCATACCACTGGCAGGGAGTGATCACGAGGCTGAGTGGTGCTTATTTGCTAGCTGATGTTAAACTGTGACATTCCAATAACCCTTTCAGTAATAGCTTATTTTTTACTCTGACCTGTACCTACAATTGGCAATTAAAGGCAGACCCAATGCTTGAAATACATGTAGTTAGGTCTGAATCAAATAGATATAATATAAAAATGTTTGAGTCAAGTGTATTTTGATTTTTACAAAAATTAGGAGCAGGACTTTTGAGGATCTTTTCTCCTACCCTTTGGTAACTTAATCCTATTATTCATGCAAAAATACAAGACAAAACAATACCGGAAAAAAGGAATTCAAGTGTTTGATGCTTAAAAGAGTGATCTAAATCCTGGTTTATAGGGAGTTTTTCCTAATTTCTACCTGTCTTTAGTTTAATGTCTTGATCTCCTTGTATAGAGAGTTCAAGGTTGTGTCTCAGGGCAACTTAGTTCTGAAACACTTCCTAGAGGAATCTATCTGACTAAAAACAGGCTGCAGAGTGATTACATAGCACAGAGCATTGTCTTTAGAGAAATTGGAGACTAAAAGTACCCTTGTGAATATTTTTCAATTGTTCACTTCTTTCCGACCTTTGAAAATAGGCAATGACTTTTAATTTCTAAGATGAGACTAATCATTTGTAAAAATATGTTAAACATGGTGTGTTTTTTCCAATGTTAGTTTTAATACTTTTACTTGTAATTAATGAATTCATACCTGCTAAGGAGCTTTACTAAAATGAAGGAGCTGCACTGGAGTAGTGGGGTCTGTCATTGGCCAACATTCAATTTCTAAAACATGAGGAGCTTCATGGTTTTTCACAAAAAACTTGGGCAAGGGAACTCATTATAATTAAAATAATTTTTATTTTAATAAGAAAATATATTAATCCTTTGCTCCTTCCCCTCTGCAGTCAGATCACTTACAGAAAATGAGTTTTCTATTTTTACTCATGACTTTTTCCTTATTCTCCACCTGATGATAGAATTCTCCATTTGAAGAAACATAATAATGCCCTCTATAGATAACTGTGATATCACAAATTCAGGATTATGATTTTCAAGTGGGAGAAAAATAGTAACAGTGGATCAGCTGCAAAGGAACAAAGATCCTATATTCTTGTAAAATTTTTTAGAAACAAAGTAAAACTGCAACAAACGAAAAGTTTCAAAAATATATAGTCAAATTTTCTGAAAATATTTCACAAAACATTAATATGTATTATTAGAGAAGGTAGCAGGTTTCTTAAGTATGGTGAAATATACTTTGGATCTTTATGTTCCTATAGAATGGATCACAAAGAATGATATTGTGCAAGAATTCTGAAAGACTAAAACAAATATTTTCCTAAAGATGAGAGATGCTCTGTTTTGAATAGAGCAATCCTTTGGAATAGAGAAATCTCTTTTTACTGGAATAAATTAGTTGAGTGGAGGATTATTATATATGTTCACTATAGACTAAGAGCCAAGAAAAGGCCCTGGTTTTTTTGGGCCTTATATAAACTTGGGTCTTCTTGGGACTTCTTTATATCTGTCATGAATAAGTGGTTTGGATGCTGTGGTCTTTTACTAGAAATGTAAATTCATACTTACTGGTTATATAAACACAGAAACAATTCCCTTGTATGCATGTGGCACTATGCTCTGCTCAAAGGGTTTAATTTTATATTATGCACATGTTTTAAGCAAATCTTTCCACAGAGTACAGTTCTAGTACTGTAGCCATCTCTTTTTGATGGTGTAGTTGTGGTCTTTTCTTGGGTAATAGGCAAACGGAGCGTCCTGCTGTCTTGGAAACAAGCCCAATCTTTGGTTAACATGAAACCTTTTACAATCATGTAACATGATGCATATCTATTTAGTCTCTAAGTTTCAGAGTTGCACACACCTCTTTTAGTTTACTGAAGGTCAAAAATAATCCTCAGCAGCGATTAACAGTATTTGCCATATAAAGAAAGTATAGCATAATGGTAAAGAGAATGTCGATTGTCCTTGTAGCAAGTTCTTTGTTCACATGGAAGGCATGTATTCCACAGCCTTTCACCTTCATTATGATTGTATCCCCCACTCTCCAATGTCAGGCAGTTATTACTCATTTTCTTTAAGTGTGAAGTTCTAAGGGGAAAGTATTATTTAAAAAAAGAAGTATTTTACAAACACAAGAGATTCAAATTTATTACTGTAGTAGGTCATCCATTTCCTGGGTTAGTGTTTAAGCCCCTGTGCATTCACATGACACGTAGCTGTTTCACTGTTTTGAGAGACATTAATGCTGCCCTTTTGTTAGCAAAACTGATGATCATAACATGACAGTATGTAACTTAGACTTCAGATCCATTTATATCAACCAGCAGTTTCTAGCTTATATGATATCTGCCTCTTTACCTTTGCCCTCTGCCTTATGCTACTTCTAGTCTTATCAAGCCTAAGTGGTTCTAACATATGAAATAGCCAGCAAGATAGAGATCTAGTTGTATACAAATATATATTTTACCAAATTTATGTGACAAATCAGCTCAAAATAGGATTTTATGACTTCCAGAGACAACTCAAAGCAGGTGAAGAAAAATGTGCAAGGGGAAAGTGAAAGCAAATTGGAGAGGAATTATTTTATTTTGTCTTGTCTGCAGACTTATGCAGCATTTTGCCTAAGTTTTGAAGCTCAAGGTAGAAGGAACTGAATGCAATTTATATTTTCTTTTTCCTTTTCTTCCTCTTATTTTTTGACCTAAAACTAATGTGGGATTTATAAAATCCTGCATGCATGAATGGTTGTTCAGATTCTAAAAGCCCTTTGGTTCAGTGTTTATTTTTGACCCTTTTTATTTTATATTGACAAAAAAGAATGAGGGTGTTATTTGCCTGATCATAGATAACAGAGAGCACAGTCCTTAAGGATGATCTGTATGGAAGTGTGAAGATCTGTTAACCAAACAAACCACTTGCTCTGCCTTGTTTGTTATTTGTCATTCACCAATGTCCTGAAGCCTTCAGTCAATTTTTCAAAGAGCAAAAATTCCATGTCACAAAAAATGTCATGGCAAGTCTCAGTGCCTTGTAAGACTGAGTCTTTACCGAGACACCCAAAAGCTGGATTTTTTTCTGGCTACACTGATTGAACAAAGATGCCAGTCAAACGCATTTATACAAATCAAAGCCTATTTGTGAACAGAAATAAATAATGCAGTAACTGCAATAAATAATTCAACCAATCCCAACTGAGTGAAATACAGCCCCTCCTTTAGAAGCAGTCCCACCACACCAGTACTCAGGCACAGTGATTCAATCAATATGAGCAGCTTTCCCTGGTGTTGCTCCTGAGCTATCTGATGTGCTGCAGGAAGCAGGTTTGAAATCTTTAAGACAGTTAACAACTTTCATGAGATCTAAAATACACTTTATCTAAAATGTTGCTATTATTAATATTAATTGGGTAGCTGTGGAAGCCAAGTTCTACTCTCTATTTCAATGTTGCAATACCCTGACTTTAATAGGACTTTACAGATAGGAGTGAGGGCAGAATTTGGTCTTTTTTGACAAAAACTGTTTCCCATTCACATATGTGAGCTTGCCACTCCCCAATAAGAATAAAAATTATAATTAGTTAAATTTTGTTTGAGTGGCCTTTTCTTTAGGACAACCAGGAGGACTGTGACCAATTCAAATCTCTTAGAAAGATGCTTCTTAATATACATATATGTCTACATATAAATGCATATATGCATTTTTCTTGCTATATCTTTACATCACATTTATTGTCCTCAAAAACTACATGTTATTACATGTAGTTACTGTTACCTCCATAATACTCTTATGTGTGAAAGGAGCATACCACATGTGCTATGTTTTTTTCTGTAAGTGTAATCAATACTATAACAGTCTGGTCATCCAGATTATCCCGTTAATACAAGAAAACTTCCTTCATACTCTTTAAATTGTTATAAAAGTGCAACCTTTCCAGTACCTACTCCTGTACCCTGGTATTGTCTTCATCTATCCATGCCCCTTTGGGTCTTGGTCAACAATTGTTCTCAAGAGTGGAATTGAGAAGGTTTTTGACATCCTGAGGTCTGTTCTGTAGTCTATGTTCGTGGTGGGAGTTTTTTCCTCATTAGTCTAGCGGTCCACTTTGTTGCTTCATTGAATGTTTCTTCACCTCTGTCTGCTCCCAGCTGAGGTATGAGAGTGAAATATTAGATTTAGAAGATGACAAGATTTACTGTTTTCAAAGCAGTCTTTGGTGATACAGCTTCTAAAGCTGTGTGCTTTGGTTATCCATTCCATGCTTTGCCATGATGAATGCTTGTGAGATTAAAAATAGGACTAAATAGGTAAAACATTAAAAAAAGAAAAAGAAAAATTGAGGAATATCTTGAGCCCACTACTTTATAGAACTATCAAAATTCAAACTGTATGGATTAAGTTAAAAATGCACAATTCTGAAAGAAAAATGTCATATATAATAAGTTCTGCAATAGCATATGAATCTAGGTCACTGCACACATTGCAATTTCTTTTTAAGCCCCTATGTCCGTGGAGCTGTAGGCTTTGTGGTTCTTTGAACCCTCACCTCAACCCTAATAATGGCTTGCTGCTGACCACCACAATGGGTCAGCTGAAATATGTGTGGAGGGAGCAACGTGGGTGCAGTGCCATGCTCCTCTTGGCATGCCTTTTGCAACTCCACTGTGCCTGGAGCGGTAGGCTTTGTGGTTTTCCAAACCCTAACCCAAATAATGGCCTGGGGCTGAAGGTCAGGTCCCCTGGACAAGGAGTAGCCTAGGTTTAAAAAGTGTGGAAGGAGGAATATTGGTGCAGTGCTGTGGTCCCCTTGGAATGCCTTATCCAGTCCCAGTGCCCCTAGAGCTTTGTGGTTGTCTGAATCCTAACTCTGACCTGAAAATTAATGGATGCTTAAATCTGAGGTGAAAGCCAAACATTCCAAAGGGAGCATGACATGACATCAGCATTGCTCCTTCCACATCTTTCTGGACCACCCATGATGCTGGAAACCCCTGGCTCAGATTCTGCTGTTCATTGGTTTCAATGTTGCAGTAAGAGATCTCTTGGAATCCTTTTGTCTTTACACAGGTGGAATAGTGTCAGCAGCTATGTATAGGTGTAGTAGCTAAATAGCATATTTTGGGGTTTTTTTAATCTTTTTCTCATAAGGTCTGCCTTGAAACTGTTAATGAGTTGCTGTGGGAGTCTAAATCAGGACAGCAAGGGAACACTTGTGTCAGGTCTACAGGGAGCACAAAGAATAACATGAAACAAGAGTTAAGTCATTCAAAGACCCATGTTTCATCCTGTTTCTGCTTCTTCTGCCTTCACCAACACCACCTCCTTGCCACATAAATATCACCCCAGGGTAATAGCAAATTTAGGGCCCATGTAGCAAATTTAGGATGGTTACAAAAAGGTATGGAATTGCTGCAAGAATGCATCAATGCCGGTGTAGACATACACAATATCCTTTACATTTCTCTTCATATGACAGCTAAGCATTTACGTCTGTTTGAATGTAGCAGATGTAACATTCAAAACTGACCATTTTTTCAGGTTTATAAGATGTTTGTTATCAACTGACAATTTTAGTATTATATTTATTATCAATTTATTATTATAGAATTTTCTTGACTAAGAGGTAGATAAATCAAAGATAAAAAGCCTTAGAGCATATATAAACATAGGGGATATATGTTTAATATGGGAGACAAATATA
Source organism: Fringilla coelebs (assembly GCF_963513975.1). Classification (NCBI taxonomy): domain Eukaryota; kingdom Metazoa; phylum Chordata; class Aves; order Passeriformes; family Fringillidae; genus Fringilla; species Fringilla coelebs. The sequence goes on along the minus strand of NC_140033.1, from coordinate 17,682,693 downwards.
TTTGATTTGGAAAAAGTATCTGTTCTAGGCTTATCCTCTTACTGGCAGTTGATCTTTATTATTTAATTTTCAGATTATTTGCTCTGCTTTTGAGCTAGTTTAAATGCTGATATAAATTTACCTAAAGAGGATATCATAATGTTGACATTAAAAAAGCTGATTGATAGAGTTAATACAAACAGAATTTTTACACCAATGTTGATTACTAACTCTAGATTATCATCACAAGGGTGAGATGGAGAACTAAGCAAAAAACACCTTGCATGACCCATTCAGTTAAAAAAATCCAACCTGTAGAAACAAAATATGTAAAATTATGTACATGACCTCAATGATATTTTTTGTCTTATTTTTGCATTTAACTGCCTATGTTGGATCAGTTTCATTTAATTGATGCATAGTCCTAAACCAAGACAAGGGTTTGAAAAGTTCCTGTTTTATTCTTTGTCTCTCCATTTCTCACCAGGCAAATCTATTCAAATTGGCAAAAATTAAATTTTTTTCCTGAGTTCGATCCATTTTGCCAACACTTCTTAGAGGTAAACAATCTCCCTGTCTTTATCTCAACCTGTGAGACTCCTCATTACTGCTTTTTTCCTTTTTCTCTCCCTTCCTGCTGAATGGAGGGGAGTGAGTGAGTGACTGGGAGTCTGGTTGTTAGCCATTGCTGGCCCAACATGATTCTTTCAATTGTAAACTAAGACTGTAAAACCTGATGCACATATAAAATATATTCACTGTCCCTGGAAGTTTGAAATCTGAAAGAGGAAAATCAGTTTTAAAAAAGACACTAGAACTTCAGGGAGAATATTCTCAATTTCCTGATCATGAGCAACAGTCTAAGTCTGTATAAAATTTAAAATATAAGCTTATGATATTCAGCTTCTTTAGAGCATCAGCATTTATAGTTGCTTTTATGTCAGTAAATAATTTTGGGTCCTTTGTTCACTGCTTTTTTATTCCTACAACACATGAAATACTTGTTCTGTTAAACTTAATTTTAGTCTGTTACTATACAAATTATATACATAAGCACATCAATATACGAGTATGAATTTCATCCTTATTGGAAAGTAAGAGGCTTTGATCTAAAGAGACCTACTTGACTTATCAATAAAAAAAGACATCTTTTAGATAGTGAAGACCTGGGTGAAAATCATATAAATATATATAAAAAAAGTATTTTCTCTGTGTTATAAACTAGTTTATTCATTCTCTCTGAGCGTGGTTTTCAAAGATATTCTGTGGGGACCTTTACTGTGTTTGTCTGGGTGAAAACTGGTATGGGTGTCAATTCCTATTCATTTTCATTTCAGAGTTAATTAGGAAATATTAAGTATGGAGGAGGGCAGGGGGCAAAGAATTTTCTGAGACGTATGCCAAACAATTCTACAGCTACTTTAATTAGATTCAACTTCCAAAGCCAGATAGAAAAGAGCCATCAGAGGGAGGTTATTAGAAGAACCATGCTAAACAATTTACAGTAATTTGGAAGCCAAAGAAATAAAATGCATATTCCAGCAAGGTTTAGTTTGAAAAAATAACAGGACTACGTTTTGATTTATTTTATTTTAAAGAAAAATTGACCAAATACTTGTGAAGAGTGAGTAGAGGTTGCTTATTTTATTTTTAGGAGACAAAATCTAGGAAAATAAGAAATGCTTAATGTCTAGTAATGGGTGTATTTTCCTAATTCCAAGCTGTCTTGGAAAAAGTGTCTTGGAAATTAACAGCTGAGTGGCAGTGGAAAAAGCAAGCAGTAAAGAATAACTTAACCCAAACTCTCTAAAGTGTCTTAAAGAGTGCAGAGACCCAGCCAGACTTGACCACTAGCAGGACTTGGTCCAATATATCTGATCTGTATTTCAGAAGTACTGTCCGAGGAACCTGCCAATTTAGCCTTCAGTTATTGCAACGTTATGAATAGTAGGGGCTGGATGAAGATTGACAGAAGTATTAATTTTTTTCCAAATGCAACCAAATGAAAGCAATTTTATTATATGTTTATCAAGAAACAAGATGATTTTGAGATACCACCTGTCCTGGCATCAGGGAGAGAGGGAAGAGAACAGCTGCTTTGAGCTACTGCCAGCTATCTCTCCATTTAAATGCTCAGATCCAGAGTCCAATGACTGTGTAGAGCCCTAATGGACTTAGCAGAGTAGCCTGGTTAGGACAGATTGCTCCCATGGTAACTCTTGACTCACCTTAAGACTTTCTCTTAGCAATCACTTTCTGGGCCATAACAGTTGTAAGAATTGAAGCCTTGTTAAACTGAACATGCTGTGGAGCTGGTATGGCAGACACGATTCCACCTGGAGCTATAACTGAGACAGTAAGTCAAAAGTCAAAAGACTTGACTCAATTTGGCAAAGCCATGGCCAGAGAAAAGCAAGATAAGGCAAAGCATGGGAAGAGCATATGTATGAAAACAGTATAAAAGATGGGAGAGGGTAAGGTTGAATTATCATAATTCCTCCAGAGGTAAATTTAGATAGCTACACCAATTCTAGCTTTTTTTTTTTTTTTTTTTAAGCTATGCTTGTATCATGGTTTCATTCTACAAGCAACTTCATAGGACAAGACATTCTCTTATCTAACCCAGTCGTGTCACCGTCGTGACTTCTAAGACATCAAGGTCTGTAAACAGTAGCCAGAAAAAAATAATGAAAAAACAGTGCAAATTATCTTAAATTTTATATTATTAGTCCTGATACCCCTTTTTATTTTCTCTTGTGATGACTAAAGCATAAAGAACAATCAGTTAAGACTTATGAAATGGTCAAAAGCCCTCTATCTGATATGAGACCCTGGCAGGTACTTGTGAAAATCAGACAGTTAAAAGAGAGTTGTAACCCCTCAGCTATCAAAAAAACCCTTTTCTGCCATATTTTTGAAGACTTTTGAGCTTTATGTTTTCAACTAGTCCCAAAGATTTTTATATCTTGTTTGAAAATATGCTAAGACTCCTGCCTAATCCTTTACTCATCTGCTTCAGTTCTGTAGAAAACCTAGGTAATAAACTGGTGGAGTTCTTCTTTTCAATACCCTATGTGACTTTCGAAACCCAAATCTTACTGTTTTTCACTTTTCTCTTTGACAGGGAGAAGAGTTATAGTCCTTTAATCAGTCCTCACACAGCAGCCTTTTAACATATTTTGGAATTTTCTTTGCTCTCCTTTCTTTCTATTTGTATTCAATTCCAGAAGTTTTGAGATGGAAGGATGAGAACTGCATGCAGTCTCACAGGCAGTGACAGAATAAAGGGTTTCCGCATTATGGAATAATGGCACAATGAAATTTTCTGGTTTACTCTTTATTTCTTTCTTAATGGTTTGTGATGTCCAGTTTAACCATTTGAGCAATACTGTTCACTTAGCTAATTCAATTCAATTTCAGAAATAAATCTGCCATGATTCCAAGATCTTCAGACCCACCACAGTTTTTAGATAGCCAGAATTTCCTTTCCTATGTGAACAACGGGTATTGCCTTTTATTTGGTATTTTACTGTCCTTTCCCTCTTCTCTGGAGCCTTCACTAAACTCAAAGTTCAAATAAAAATACAAACAAGCAATTTCTATTTACACAGGACTTGTGCTTTTGTATTCTTCTTAAATTCTTTATTGGTTTTCACTCTTCAGAAGGTCAGCCTAAAGACAACCTTTTGTGTCTCTCCAACAGTGCTGCTTCTGAGATTTTTTTTGTAGTCAATGTCCTACACCTCTAGTGGATTTCCTGCTCTCAGCTGCACTCCATTTTCTCTCACTAATGAACATGTTGTCTGTGTGTTCACCACAGAGAAATCTCTCAGGGCATACTCTGAGCCTTTGCCCTTCCTGAGTTCAAAAAGTCTGAAGATTAATATCAGCTGTGCTCTTGCTGATCAACAGCAATGTGGTCCGTTCTAAAGTGGAATTTCAGGTGGCAGGTTTACAGTTTATATGCGTGCTTCCAACTTGGCTTTCCCCTGACCTGATGTATCACTTAAGCATTATGTGCTAAAGCGAATAGAACTTTCTGCTTCAAGTTATCTCCTGGACTCCAGGAAAGTCTGCATAGCGTAAACCAAGACAGTTCTTTCTGGAATTCTGCAAGAAACAAAATACCAGAACAACAAACATGAAACTATTAGTTCTGGCTGGCTGACTTGAGAGTTGTGAAGATCACTATGATTCTGCTAAAACTGTTCTCTCTCAAGCTGCCGTTCCTTAGAAGTACCCGTGTGTTGCAGTACGGGTAACATTTTAGATTCATAGCAGAGTTTGAAAAGTTTATTCTTTGTGGACAAGTCAATTTCTCATTTGTCTAAGAGAATCAGGAAAACACCTCTGTGCTCACCATTAGTAGGTAGAACATTGCATGGGAATTAAGAACAGTTTCACTTATGTTTGTCTTAGGTTTGACCATTGCTATATCCAAATGTTGAGGAGTGGGACACTATTTTCTGTCTCCTTGGCAAATTCCTCAGACAATTATATTGGCAGATTTGGAGTAGTCTCTAGCTCTGTCATGTAGCTACCCTTGCAACACTGTTTTGTAGTGATTCAGCTTGTTTCTTAATAATGTCTGCAATTTTTATGCAATTACACTGCTACACAAATCACTTATGGGATCTCTAAACCAATCTTTTTATGGATATATGTAGTACTTATTAACTATTGACATTCTCCCTACCATTATTTATTATAATAAATAAGAATTACAACACAAATTATTACTTTGCTAGCCTGGAAATATTCCAGCCTTTACATTTAATCCTTTTTCAGAATTCCTGGGGTCTACTTAGAGTTATACAGATATTTTTCAGACTGTTGCTCTCAAGTTTAAGCCATGAGAGTTTTATCTACTACCAATTAAACCCCATGGAACTTGCTTAATGTTGTGTTTTACCAGATGACTCTGTGTAACTGGTTACATAATAGTTTGCTTTGTATCCAGTATCAATTTATTCTTGGAGATTAACCATTGAAAAGATATTGGTAAAAGCTTTGCAGCCCAGATTGAAAACAGAATCCTCACTGTTAATAAATATGTAGGACATAATTTTGCATCCATTAAGCCCAATTATAAGTTATTTCCTTGAGTTTACACAGACCAATACATTTATTAAGCAAAATATAGATTTATGAATTAATATAGTCTTACACAAAGATTTCCTGACAAATCCAGAGGTCCAGAAACCACAGGCCTAAAATAACTTTAAAAACCTACGTTCTAGTGCTCCCAACAGTGCTCCCGATCTGAAACTTTTTATTCTTTTAGGAAATAAATTTTGAAGTAATAAGAACATTTTCTGAGAAATACTGAGATACATTTTTTAATAAATATTCCTCTATGAGAATAGAAGGAACCCTTTTTTGGTTGCAAATAATTCAACATCTCATCAAAATTCTTACTGATGTTGTGGAGAATTAGGTACTTTATTACTTTAGAAATCATAGCAAAAAATTCTTGCCAATTATACACCTAAAAACTTACAAATTAGGAGTTTAGATTCTAAAGAGTTGTGATTCCAAATATTTTAACTATTAAGAAAAAAATAATAAAAAAACCCGATGTATTAATAAATTATTTTAAATATCAAAAGTGCTGATGAAATTACATCTTTTTGAAACACTGGCTATTTATTTTCATACATTAAAAATTTTATTTAAATAAAGACTATCCATTTTTCTAGCATTATTGTCCTTTATATGAAGGCTCTTAGAAACAATAGCTAGGCAACATGTATAAAAGGATATATAGAATTGTAAAAAAATATTTTTTTATTAAAGAAATGAGGATAACAACTTTATAAGACCTCAAGGGTAATATTTTAATGTTAAAACATATATTTATGTTATTTGACTGATTAGTTTGAATGGTTTATAAGAGCAAAAAATAAAGATATCTTAGAATAAAAATGTATAAAATGCTTAAAATATTTTTTGACAGATTATTGAAATCATCATGTAAAATATCAAAGCAAGATGACACCATCAAATAATGGAAAAAGCATAAAACCCGTATCAGATAGAATACATCACAGAATCAAGAATCTTTTGGGTTGGAAGTGACTTTTAAGATCATCTAATTCCAACCCCAATGCCATGGGCAGGGACATCTTCCACTATACCAGGTTGCTCAGAGCCCCATCCCACCTGACCTTGAACACACGAATACATTTTGAACACTTAATGAGTAATGCTGAGTAATCCTTACAAGCATTTAGCTGAGGCATTCTCTGGGGATATGCACATTTAAAATGTCACTATTTCCACAAGGCATTTGATACAAGATATTTGCTACCTACTAAGGGCTTGAATTTATGATGAAAAATGCCAATACCTTTTAGCCTTGACAACCTTAAGTTGTCATGATATGCAATTGATTTTCATAATAAAACATGTTTATTTTTATTATTTTTACTTTTAGAGCAATCAATCACTTTTTAATAAGTGATCAAAAGTATTGGAGAAAAAAAATATTCTAATTGTCATAATCAATTGGTCATCAGTGTCCTGCAAACTGTATTTTACAACATTAAAATTTAGTTGTCCCAAACTCAGCTTCTCAGAACAAAATTTAAAAACTGTCTTTTGCAACGGATCAGTGGTTGCAGATCAATTAATTTTTCAGTAAATCAATTGCTGCATTGATTTGTGCCTGCAAAGCGTAACCCTAAAGTATTTAAAAATTAACCACTTAATGTCAGGATCCAATGTCAATACATTATTAAGGGTCAAATGCTGATTTTGATCTCACTTGAACTGTTGTTATCTCTCTATCCTATTTCAGCTTCTTTCTTTCACCAGTCCCACTCCATTCTAGAAGGGTGATCTGCACAACTGTGTTGCCGTGGCATCAGAGTCCTAAGAAGGTGCACTCCAGAGCTGTGAGCTGGACCTTTTCCTCACCCACATGCTTGTCATCCTCTCCCACAGTGAAGCCTAGACTGAGCAAGACAGCACTTTTCACCTCATGGGCTTTAGGTGTTAAAACACTGAAAACAAATATTTTAGCTAATAGCAGTTGCTGTATCTCCTGGGCTATTCAGATATTACAACAAAATCCAGGATGACTCAGCTGGAGTGTTAAACAGGTGGATAAGAATTTCACACAAGCTCGTTGTCTGTTATTTGGTTAGGTTGCCTTTCAGATAGTTCAGATTACTCTGTAAACACTGCAAAAACAAATGTCTAATTTTCAAAACATTCAGCAGAAAGAAATTAGTATCTGCTTTGTTGGTTAAAGATAAAATTTTTATTCCTCCTCCCTTCCCCTCCCCAAAAGCCATGTCTGCAAGCTAACAATGTGTTTGACCCAGCTTGTCAAACTCCTAGATACAGAATTTCTCTGCCACAAATTAGAACAGTTTTCAGTAGTGAGAGATCAGGTCACTATTATTTTTGAGGTTATGCTTAAGTTGTGAAGACCAAAAGGCTAACAGTTTTTAACACTGTTTGAAAACATTGCTTGCAGATGGCAGCTCTTGCAAATCACCATTCTATCAGTATGTAATGCTCCAAAAAGTCTCAACATTTAAGTTTTTTAAATAGGTTTTCTGTGATTAATCAAACTGATCAAATAAAAATGCAGTTAAAAAAAATTGGACTACACATCAAAAGGTGAAAACCTGAAAAAAATTAGTTCATAGATATATATTTGTGTAAGTACAGCAAAACGATCTTCATATAACAAGAGGGAGGGAAGAGGCAGGGGCAGAGAAAGAAAAAAACTGAGACATTTTGTTTCGAACATTCCATAATTACATGAAGATGTATGGGTACCAGAAAGCAACCAATAGCCCACCAATTTTTCTTTTAAGTGACTAGGAACATATCCTTTCCAATTCCTCTTTACTTGCTAATGTGAAGAAAAACGGTTCTGCTACACGCTTTAACTGTGAAAAATGTCTTTTTTGTTGTTGTTGGTAGAGCACTTCTTATTTAAGAAAAAACATAATATGTTTTTCTGTTTCTAGTTCATCATTTGTATTTCTGACTTCAGATTTGATTTGCTAAGGAAGATTTGTGTATGTTGGATATGATTTTGCTATAGTTTGCTCATACATTTGATAAAAGAAAAGAAGAATTACATAGATGCTTACCAGAATATAAATGAAGCAGAAGAAAGAGTATATAGAATTTAAATGTGGGGATAAGAAACCAGCCTTTGTGTGCTCATACTCCCAGTAATCGCATTAGTGCAGCTTGAATTTAGAAAGTGCTTTATGTAAAAATGTAGAAAGGAGCACCTTTGTAATGCACTCACTAAGAATAAACAAAGTGAAGGACTGTAGAGAATTGCCATGGCATGCATTAGGTCAATCTCTTCTCCCAAACAGGGATTTAATATCTCTTTTCCACCCAGAAGCAATAAATGCAATTCAGTGTTCAATCAGACATCCTTTCACTTACATAAGTTTTTTTCTTTGATTTTGTAGACTGTCACAGTTAGTACCTCTGGACTGGGAAATGGATATTGGGTAGCACTCCTTTCTTTTTTCCATTATTTATGCCACTGATGTACTTTCCCAAAGTAAATGTCCAAAGCATTTAAATACAATGTTTTGGAAAGTTGAAAGTCTAAAGAAAAATACCCAACCACAAACTCCAAGACAAAACCAAAAGCACTGAAACAACAAAACTGAAAACTAACCAACCAAAATAATTCTTAAATTTTATTATTCTCATTTCTACTTCCACAGCTGAGGCACTAAGGTCACAGGTCACAAAAGTATTTGAACACCTTTGACAATATTTTCCTCTACAAAAATAGAACCAGAAATGAAAACACATGTTATTAGTCTGAAAGTTTCACTCAAATATTGTTACATACGATCCAAAATCCAAATATAATATTTGTTTTTTTACTGTAGCAGGTAAACCTTATAGATGATGACTGTTTCTCCTGAAAGTGAGAAAGTGAAATCTTTACACTGAGCAGCTGTTCCACTATTTCTCAAAAAATTTCTAAAACCAGTCACTGGGCTGATCTATCATGCAAAGTTTTTCATTGGCTTGTTGGCTAGTTTGCTCAGTTTTGCCTCTTAATATATTTTGCCTTCTACATTTTCACCTTTACAATGAAGTGGATATAGTGAACCAACGATTGTCAGACTTTTAAACACCTTTTAAAGTGCATTTAACACCTAATCTTTTTTGTCAGCCTTCATTTTTCTGTTATGGATAAAGAAAATAAGCAATTCCTCTCTAATTTTTATACGTAAATTAAGACAGGCTTTTGGAGCTTCATTTTTCTCTCCCTCAAACATAAGCATTAAGATCCTAAACTATTTTGCATGATTTAAACTTTCCTAACTCTTTTTTTCTCTTATTGAAAGAATGTGATACATCAATTTTTTGCAATTGAAGTTGTTAGCTTTTTAATGTTTTATGTGAAATAGAATATTCTTTTGGCTGGAACTTAGAGAAAATTCAGCATAAATTTCTTTGTATTTCAAGCACAATGGAATCATTATGTTCTCAGCATAAAAATACAGACTGCAGTGCAATAAATGTGGCAACTGGGAAACTGACATAAAACTGTTATGAGTGAAATGTTCCAAATTCCCTACCTTTTCCCACCACAGTCTATAGTGGAAGGGTCGCCCAAATTTTTAAAGCGATACTTAAAAAAAAACAGTTGTGGTGAGAAAGACCTCTAATTACATACACCAGTTTGAACAACATTTCAACCAGCTGTTCCAACCAGCCTCATTAAGAAAATTCTGTGAAAGCAGGAAAAAAAACCCCACTAATGGAAAGATATAAGTAGACTGATTTTCAGTTGCTGATGTTTATGTTGTCATTAGTACCAAAATAGACCAGGTGATGCGCAGAAGATGCACTGTATTAAAAAAATAAAAATATTTTTAAACTGCCTACTAAACATATATATATACTCAATCCTGTTAATGCAAAACTAATGCTAATTTCAAAACACAATCAATTTTTATGCTGATTTCTTTTACTGCACTGAAACAAACTATTAACGTACACAGTGCGTCATTAAAATGGTTACAAACATTAATCAGAGAAAACTAATTCCTTACAGTATTTTAGAGTGGTTTGATTTTTTTTTAACTGCATCTTTAGTGGTGAGGTTATTCTCTATATGACTTTCTAGAACAATTAAAAAATAATTATCAGGGGTGCCATGCATTTTACATGTGACTCAAAGTAATTGAAGAATGATACTTTTGTAATTTTCATTTTGTGTTAACCATACGTATTGCACCTGTGATCATTGCAGGGAAATGTGATGGGTTTTTTTCCTGGTGATGTTTTGTAAACTGTAAAAGTAAGACATTACATTGGTTATATGTAACATCTTTGAAATGCCTTTGTTTTGAAGCTATTTCAGCTTGATTTAGTTTTTAAATCCTGGATGAAAGTGTAGTTTCTTGATCTAGCTATATCTGATCCTTGAACTGGTGCCAGAGATGTTACATCCAGGTGTATTTCTTTAGTTTGTCTAGTTTTATTACACTATGATGCTTTGCCCAAGAGATACAGTAAAAAAACTGGTGGTATACAACAGTGTCTGGGTCAAAATAGAGCAAAAGCACACAAAATATTCTGCAGTTCTTTGAACACTCAGTCCTAGAAATACACATAAAATCTACTTGAGCATCAGACCAAATATTACAGACTGAAAAAAAGTCTTTCTGCTCTTATCCCTTTCCTAATTAGTTTCAGTCCCAAGGCAACCAATTAATTATATCCTTTGAAAATGAACTTTTACCCCCCAAATTCATTCAAGCCCTTACTTTCCTCAGTCTTCAGGCTCTAGATTTTCCATTTCAAATTTTAAATCACTTGTAAACACTACAGATAAGAAAATTCCTTATATTTTTAATGCTTATTAATGCTTTATTCCTTATATTTTTAAAACAAACAGAAAAATAGTCTTTTGAGTTTTCCTTCAAAATTGCTCATTCTATCTAGCAAAATAAATGTAGATATCTACCTCATAAAAAAGCAAATTACAGGGAAGTTTGAAGTCAAAAGCAAAAATAAGAAAGGCTTTTTTCCTATGAACTTTTTGTGTTTTTTGACTTAGTACATAATAGTGAAAAAAATATAGCAGGCTTTGATTCAAGTTCACTTCTAGTCACTTAATAACATTTCACTTTTTCATATCTCAGATATATACAAACAGAAAAATAGGGAACTGAATTGAAGTCCTGCAATATGCCTGCATGCAATCTCCAAATTAATTATTTATTATTTCTGCTTCTGAAGCATCACTACAAGGAAGCCTGAAGTGAGGTGTAATAATTGACAGATAGCAATTTCAGCAGTCATATACTCACTGCTTGGTGTGTTGCTCTCATAAGAGCAAGAAGACAAAACTGTCTGTACAGCAAAGATTGCAGCAACAAAATTGCTATAGCATTGCCAAAACTGTTTGAAATACAATTTGTGGCTTGACAAAAAGCTGAAACATTTTTATGAACAAGAAAAAAAATTGCAAAGTATGAAGACTTCAACACTGTAGAATCATAGAATCATAGAATTGCTTGGGTTGGAAGAAACCCTAAATATCATCTGGTTCATAATTAACAATGCCTTGATCTGTGCTGTATAATCTTAATATATAGGAAGAATTTTTCTATTTACAAGTCAAAAGAGTATGTTTCATTAAAAAAAATCCCAAACCAACCAACAACAACAAACCCCCCCCAAAACCCCAAAAACAACAACCAAAAAACCCAACAACCCCACCAAAAAACCAACAAAAATAAAACCCAAACAAAAAACCCCAAAGCCAAAAACGAAACCAAATAAAACCCAAAACAAACAAAAACACCAAACAAAGAAAAAAACCAAAAACCCACCAAACAAACCCCAAACCAACCAAATTAAAAACCCCCACCAATCCTGAACAATCAGGTGATGAATTAGCTAGTGTTCAGAATAATGGACCAGTTAAGGTTGACTGTACTATTGAAATCAGGAGATAAATAGTCTAGATCTTTGCAGTTCAGATGTGGAAAATACCATGAGTCCTTGTTTTGTTTATAAGTAAAAAAAACTCTAATTGAGAACTCAGTGTAAGTAATACCTTAAAAAATTTTGGTACCAGATTAACACTGGACCTTCACCTACTGACTTGTAAATAGTTTTTGTGCTGTTGTTAAACTCCTGCACAACAAACAATATGGCATCTCACCTTGATAGCTGCTTCATCAGAAAAATCACTTTATTTTTCTACCTTATATGTATATTCTTCACAGACTAGGTATTATGGTTAAGATTCATTACCTAGAAATACTGACTGTGTGAAAATTACCCAAAATTCATAAATTGCACACCAAGATATTGAAGTCAGAATCAGAAGAGTTTTTAAATATTGAGGTACATTTTTCCCCATTTCCATCTGAAATTGGATTGAAATTGGCTGAACATGAAAAATATTGAGGTTTCAGTCTGTTTCACACAAACAAAACCACATATATATGTTGTTTTAAAACTCTTCTTAAAAAAAGAAAAAATTAAAATATTTTGAATTTGTTTTTCACTCTAATTCTGTAGTAACTTTTGAAACATTTAGATAATTAAGTTATTGTAACACTGATAGTTTTACTTGAAAATGTCAAAGACAAAAAGTTTTAGTCATAGTATATCCCTATAAATCTGATTTCCCACTGATTGTAACTCAAACTTCAGTGACGCTTTATGAGAAATCTTATTATGTTTAAACAGAATGGACCAAAACCTCCATTATAGAAAAACAATTATCCTTTTTTGTTATCTGCAATCTGCTATCAGTATGTAATATGCAATATCAGTAATATATCACTTTAGTAGCATTCTGTTTCAATTTTTTATTCTAGCAAAGGTGCCGTAGCTAAGTATAGGTTTATTTTAGCATGACAATGAGGATTTTGGTGTAGCAAAGTACTCAAGCTTGTCTTTATAGACACATAAATGGTTAGTCCCATTCAGGAGGGAATTAGTAGGAGTTAGTAACATCCAGTGTGAAGAAAACCATACAATTTTTATTGGAGTGTCTTTACCAGAGCCTTATTGCATTAAAATGCAGCTGAATGTATGAAATATATGAACTCTCATGAAAATCATTAAAAATCAAGAATTTAATTAACACTTGATATAGGTGAAATTCTAAAGGCTAATACTATTACTCAAAACGTTTAATTTGATGTATCATGACCTGTTTTAAGACAGAGAAAACCTCTTCCAACCTATGTGTGCAATCTGTGTTATAACTGCTAAGCAGAATGCCATCTCTTTTCCAGGTTTCAGATTTCCAGTTAATTTAATTTTCTACTGATCTGAACACCTTGCCATACTGATACCATATCTTGGTACCATACCTTTCCTTACTTCCATACCTTTTTGAGGACAAGAATAAGATCTAAAAAACATAAAATAAAGGTGCCTAGTGGATGTCTGCAGTGTCATAATGTTGTCTTCCATTTTACCATCTATCAGTTTCCCAAAGATTCCTACTTGATTCAAAAAGTAGGAAAGATAGAGCATGAAATTGCAGGGAGATCTGATCTGAACACAAGAAAGATCCTAAAAGGCAATTTCCCGCATCAAAACATATTGGAAGCTAAAATGACAATATAAAAGAGGATGTTACTGATATTAAAAAAACCCAAACAATTGAATTATGTGCATATTTCCATCTTTAATTGTCTTTTGTTAGTTCTAAATTAGGTGATACCAACAAAGATAGTTATGAGTCAAGGAATGTAATGGAGACATTTTTGACTGTGAGAAATAAAATCCCTTCTTAATTTTAGTCAAAACTGTAGGCAGAAAAATGCAATCCATTTTTTTCACTGAAGCATGATGATATAGATCACACGGACATTAATTAAGTGTATGTCAGTTCTATGTTCAAACAAGGAAAGGGTTATTCAAGGAAAGAAGTTTTATGTTACATTTGCTCTCTGGTAACTAATTGAGAGTTGGGAAACATCTAGAACACCACCTACACTCCAGCTCTAATTTACATAGAGAGGTGTGAACCTAAGAAGATGTTCTATTGATTTCATATCTGAAACTACACTCTGAATTAGAAAAGCAAGAATTCTTCATGAAGTAACAATCACAAATTCTGTACTCTCCATATAAGATTCTTTTAAATTTTTAGATTGTTCTTTAGATAAGAAAATCAATTTGCCTGACCAGAGATTTATTATCCTCAGTAACAAGGATACCTTAAAATTGCACAATGAAAGAATGCTCTGCAAAAACTCTTACTGGAAGGAAGGACAGCAAGGGGGGAGGAGGAAAGAGAATGAAGCAGATCATATTGCTGTAACCATCATTTGTGAAGTCAAGGTTGTTGGGTTTTTCCTGTCCTTGCCCCCCTTAAAATCATACTTACATGAAAAATGACACAGAACCTTTCAGACCCAGGATTTAAATAACTTGGTTGAGATCAGAAACTGTTTCCTTTCAGTATTTACACACAGCTCTTTAACTTGCTTTGTTAAGAAAAGTGACTGCAGTTGTTCTGAAAAGACAGTAGATGGTTGAAATATCTTGCAGATTGCCAACAGGATCTAGCTGTCAGTTTTCAGATTAACTGATTGCATACATAGTGGAGTGTTACATTCTGCCAAATAATTCCAAACCTATACAGTTGATTTTTTAACATAAAAAAATAATACTTTTCCCCTTGAGATAATGTCATCAAATACCATCTGCTGACTGCAATTTTAGTCATAAATCCTTGTTGTATTTATCAGAGAGACATTTTTCAAAATAGCTAATTTTCATCTCAGATTCAGACACACACTTATTTCTTTGCTTCTTTCTTGCTGAGAAGTCTGATATAACAGTCTCTCACTGAAAGGGTTTGGCATTTGCCCAAAACAAAATAGGCTCATCTCCTTGCATGGAATTAGTTTGCTTAATAGGTCTAGAACTTAGAATCCTTAAATGCAATAAAAAAACATTCCCTTCATGTAACAGAAACTATTAAAAGGCCTGTGGGAGGTAACATGACAATGTTCACAATGAAATTAATATTGAAACTAATAAAACCTTGAGGGAAAAATCATCATGCAGGTAGAAAAAAATTGAGGCATGGATATATGAGAATGGAAGGGTCATGGTAACAATATTGAGCATAATTTGGGGCTTTTTTTCCAATTCCTGTTGAAAGTACCAGATCAAATTAGTGAGTATGTATGACAGAACATATATATGGGTTAAATGTCATTTAGCGTATTTGTCATGTATGACAAATTTCATACATAATTTTGTTGCAACTGAGGTATTTAGAGACCCCTCAGGAGAACTGGTACATCATGAAGATAAACAGTAAAAAACCATTTTCTCCCCAAAAGCATTTTTTTTGTTGTAAAAAAACTATTTTGCAACAAAACAAAGGAAATGTACATCCAAAACAATCACTTATTTAACCCATATTTTGTCTGTTAATCTGTGAGAATGATATGAGAGACATTGGGGAAAGCCTTGCTGAAGTCAGGATAAACACTGCACCTTCCTCCTCTGATGAGCTAGCTACTCCATAGAACCAGTACTGGGTCTGCATGGCCTGGTTTTTGGTAGTAGGGGGTCTAGGGGGGTGACCTCTGTGAGAAGTTGCTGGAAGCTTCCTCCATGTGTGGCAGAGAAAATCTCTGGTGGGTCCAAAGATGGACATGTTGCTGGCCAAGGCTGTGCCAATTAGAGGTGATGGTAATGCCTCTGTGATAACAGATTTAATAAGAAAGAAATTAAAAAAAACCCACCCTTTTGTGTTTCTTGGGGGTTGTGTATTGGAGACAGACACACAACACAACACAACACACAGATCATCATCAGCAAACAGCCATGAGTTTATTATGGCTACCCCTTTAACAGGGGCTTTGGTAGCTGTTTGGAGGGGATCTCCCTCTGCCCAGCCCTCTGGCCCGTGGTATACCTTCGTCTAAGCTGGAACGGGGTTGGCTGCAGTCTCAGTTACCTCTTTTCTAGAATGAGCAAGGTCAGCTGAATTGGATTTGTTACAGCCAGATTTGTCTTGCTCAGAAACAGACTAGCTGTACTGCCAAAATTTTGTAGTTGTAATAGTGGCCAGAGAAGAGTGGAATGGGAACTTGTAACAGGAACAACTCTGCAGACTCCAAGGTCAGGGGAGAAGGAGGTGCTGCAGGCACTGGAGCCAAGATTCCTCTGCAGCCCTTGATGCAGACCATGGTGTAGCAGCTGTGGCCCTGCCACCCATGGGGATCCATGGGGATGCAGGGATCCACCCTCAGCCCATGGACAGCACCATGCTGGAACAGAAAGCCCATGGAGTGTGAACCGCACTCAGGAGCAGCCTGTCCTTGAAGGACTGTGTCTTGGTTTGGAAAGACAGGTGCCTGTTAAAGGAGACAGGAGCCTCCCCTGGAATGGAGAATGCAAACCCTCCCCACCCCTACAAATTGGTATGAATAAGGGGCTCTCAGGCAAAGAATATGGGAGCAGGAAATAACAGTTCTTTAATAGGGAAGGAAAAAAATAAAATGATAAGATACAACAATGCAATACACTAGAACAACACTGTCAGAGTCAGAACACAACCTGACACCCTGTGGGTCAGGGTGTTGGTAGCAGTCCAGTTGGAAAAGGGCTGCAGTCCTCCTGGAGTGTCAGGCGTGGTTCTGTTGGAGCAGGGGAGTCCTATAGGAAAGGGCAGTCTTCTTCCTTCGCAGATCCGTGGAAGTAGAAGCAGCTGCTGTTCCTCTGGGGAGTCCAGTGGAGCAAAGGCTGTGCTGGTGTCAGAACCTTGCAGCTTATATCTGCATGGCACGGCTTGGCTTCTCCCTCTGGGCAGAGCATCTCACAATGGGATGCTATAGCTCTTATCAGTCATGGGGTGACATTCAATAGCCCCTTATCAGCAGATGTCCCCTGTTGATCATGATCACTCAGGAAGAGAGATAAGGAGAATTGCCCACTTGACACCAGACAACTGCCATACAGATGGCAATAGAATACATCTTGCCTTGCAATCTGGAACACACTGCACCCCATGGAAGGGTGCCCCGCACTGCAGCAGTTTGAAGGGAACTGCAGCCTATGGGATGGACTCCTGTTGGAGCAGTTGGCAGGGAACTGTTGTTCTCATGTTGGAGAAATTCACAGAGAACTGTCTTCTGTGGGAAGGACCCACGGTGCAGAGGCAGAACGATTGCTATCCCTGAGCTGTGGAGACAATGAACTGACCATAACCCCCATTCCCTGTCTCCTCGTGCCTCTGGGGTAGGAGGTAGAGCTGGGATGCTGGGATTTGGAGTTAGCTCCTTGAAAGTCAGACAGCTTTCCAGGGTCATCTCCCATGGGATTTTTGGAAGTAGAGTCTTGAGTGGGGCAAATTATGCTCCCTTAAATCCAAGGCTGTGATCCTTCCATTTTCTGGTTTTATCCCTAAAATCCACTATTTTACAGTCACTGCAGCAAAGACTGTTCCCAGATTTCACATCTAAGACCAGTTCCTCCTTGTTTGTAAGTATCAGGTCCAGAAGAACATTTTGTATTTTTTGCTCCTTGGTCACCCATGTCAGGAAGTTATCAGCAGCACTCCTGGAGCATAAAATTAATTCAATCTTCTTTCTGAATGGATTTTGTCTTGTAGTCGATTTTGAGCAGCAATGAAATTTCATTTTGCTTCAACACTTATAACTGTGGATGCTCAGAGACAGGATTCAGTTCAAGATAAGGACAGCCAAGTGAGCTTGTTGCCTGTCCTTTAGGTATCTAACTCAGGAAAAAGTGTATTGTTTTTTATGTATAATTTAATGGATGGAATATGTTTGCTTGGGCTATTACATCACATTTAGAATCTAGGAAGATTTCCATATGTAAGTATCTACATCTAGATCCTAATTTCAAACTCATGTCAGACAAGATAGGAACTCCCACTATGTCTTTTTCCTCAATTGACATAACACAGGATGCTAGCTTATATTTTAGATCTTCTGTCGAATACAGCTGGGAAAAACAAAACAAAGCAAAACAAAACAAAAACTAAAAACAAGCCCACAACAAAACAAAAAAAGTCAACTTAAAAACTAATGAAAGGAACAGACACATTTAAATGTATTAGAGGACAGAATAATCAAAAAACCTTTGCATTAGAAAACTAACTTAATGATTTTATGAAATGATTTTATTTCTTAAGTAAAATATGAATGCAGATAGGAAAGAATGAAGATAATTCAGATTAAGCAATAAAACTAAATAAAAATGTGACAAATGAAAAAAAAGAAAAACCTAAATAAGCTTCGCTTTGTAAATCATGCACAGAAAAGCATGACAGGAGTTTCCTAGATTTAGCAGAAAACTGGAAAAAGTAATAATCATAAGAGTAATGAAAAATTATGTACAAGAAGTATTTGATGTGTCCTACATGCAGACTTCCAGTACCCAAAGAAAGCCTGAAAGAAAGCTGAAAAGGGACTTTTTGCACATGTAAATAAGGAGTCTGGATCCCTGTGAAGATACTGTAAGATCAGAATATAGCACAAGTTTGGCAAAGTGCAGAACAAGCAGTGAACAACAGCACTGCTGTTGCTGAAAATCAAGAACTCTGAAAAAAATAATAAATTATTCATTGCAAACATCACACAGCATAGCAAAAGTTGCTACGTTTTTTCCTCATTACTGCACATGATTTGAACTTTTTGAAAGCAGACTCCAATTTAGACAGCTGTTCATAACATGTGGAGAGGGAACAAGTGGTTCCAGTAGGGATCTCATGAAAGCTCTCGATGCTTCTTTCTGAAGTAATGAACACTTCATTGCAGAGGAAAAAGCATTACCTCATTGTATGAACAGCAAATAGACAGGTGCATATTATCAATTTTACTGTCCTGGTGAATAGAAAAGTCTTGAAAAGACATGAAGGAAAGTCCTTATTATATTAAAGGCTACGTGTTGATGGCTGAGTCTATGCAGTTTTGTTGCATCTACATGCAGACAATGCTTCAGATTCTTAAACAGGCAATGAAAAAGTTGTAATTTGGGTGGTTTACAGTGTAAATTTAGTTTTTCTTGCATGAGAGACTGAGGATAACAGAGAAATTGAGACTAAATATATTGCCTATTATATCCTTCTCCATCATAATCCTTTTTTGTCCCATTATGCTGCATTATCTTTATTTTGGATCTTTTATGTGCATTTATTATGATAAATCTTCTGTCATTTTGTTCTACTATTAGTCAATTTAACCGTCAATCTGTGCAGTCATTTTTCAGATTAAAGCTGTGTTTTAACCTACATTTCAGATTTATTGGAGCTGAAATATTTTAGCATGAATTATGCCTAAATAATATATATATAGATATTGTATGCACATAAAATCTGCTGTGGGTTTCAGAATCAAGGTGGAAGACAGTTATTGAGAGATAATTGTTGCTATTTATGGGAAATGGGTTCTCATTAAAAATAAAGGTTAAATGAAGAAGTTAGTCCTTTCCTGGGAATGAAATTCACATTTCTTTTTAAAGTGACAGCTTTCAATAGCAAAAAATAAAATCTAAATTCAAATTTGCTATATAATAGACCTCCTTCCTTATTAAACTTTTTTTGGACTTAATAAAACAAACTTCTTAAGGTTTACTTCTGCTCATGCTTGGCTTCCTTCCTAAAGCAAATGTTTCTGGAACCTTAGAAGAAAATCCCTTTAGCCATTTCATAATTATAAGATTATGAAATATATATTCCCATATTAATGCTATATTCTGAATGCAAATTTCTTGGTGGAGTAGGTAATTTAAAACCAAATTTTTTAACTTCCAGTTGGGATATGTAAATACTCTAAGGGTGAAAATAAAATACTCTAAAGGCCCCACAAATATGTGGAAAAAGTAAAGAAGGGATCTTTCCCTAGTAAATATTTCCTAAATTTTTTTTTCCTTTAGCTTAGACCTTGAGGTAAAAAATTATGATGGTCAGATACTTTTATGAGGAAAAGGATTAAAAGAGAAATTGTAATGAGTCCAGGTGATTTTGTGACCGTACCAGTACTGAGAAAAGTTTCTCTTCCTCAGTGGCAGAGCAAATTCACATCTACCTGAAAGAATGGTAGCCATTCAGAATGACAGGCTATATATTAAACAAAGCAAAACAAAAAAAAAAGCAAACACAAAAAACCAAAAAATACTAGGTAAAATTAAGTATCACTAAACTTGCTAACTTTAAATTGGAATATTCTTGAAAGAAATAACATATGAAGTTTTTGATATAGATATTCAGAAGGAAGCACTTTATGACTATTATCTTGGAAAATGCTAAAAGAGACATTTCTGGTCTAATGCATTTTCTGGTTTAAATATAATTGTCAGCTGATGTTGTATTTGAGACAATTTTTTTTGGATGATAATTTCAAATTGTGTGTTCTGGATCAAACTGAGATCAAATGTGCAAAGACAGTAGCTAAGGGGATAATCCTCATTCAATTCCAAATGTCAATTTCTATATTGACAATCCTTGATACATGGAATATAGAAGCTCTTTAAAGAACTACAATGTGGTAAGAAATAACCATTGATGAAAAGGTCCAGTGGTATAACATATTCTTTTGCTGAAGCTCTTGTTTTAAAAGTGCTAGGAGAAATACAAATAGAAGAACTGCATTAAAAGTCTTGAAGAAAGATAATGATTAAACTTTCTTGCTTTCCATTCTTTGAGTATTAAAGGAGTACCTGTTTTTCATTATGTGGTACTGATATAATTTGATTTTCTCTAGCTATTTAACTCTTGATGAAACATTCTGTTGGGATGTTTCTAGACTGTTTTAATTTACTTCTTAGAGAAACAGAAAAAATGGCTATCAAAAAAAATCCATGACTAATGGCTTACAAATTGGTGACAGCAGATTGTTTAAGATAATTGTGCAGAAGTAACTGAGGCAAGAAAGAATAAAACTCTCCGAACTACAGCAAAGCCAGTGTGAGATCTACCTAGAGAGCAAATCTTCTAAACCCAGCAATTCATTCTCCTTTATTTTTCTCAGTGCATGTGTTGCCTTCAAAACAATTCTACCCAAGAGAGACACAATTGCTGTTTTAATTACAACTCACAAAAGAGAAAGCAACAGATGTATAAACATATTTTAAGTATTTATTAAATATCTGCTGAATTGTTATAGTCCTGTTGGCTCATTAGTAAAATCTCCATGGATTAACTACTGATTCCCAACACCTTCATCTACAAAGACATAGGGAAGATTTGCATTCTCACCTTATGTACACTCATTATAATTTCTTTTATATGTTGCTAATTATAAGACCTTATATTTCTTCCCTCTTTTCTTCTTGGTAAGGCCTCACAGAATTGCTGACTATAAAAGATCTATAAAAGGATCTATAAAAGAATCCACTGAATAAATATACCAAACTATTGAGTTCTGTTTCAAACTGATCAAGGTTAAGAAGCATCGACTAAAAAATAAAGCAAGAGCAATGTAAAAGGGGGGAAGGAGCAGGGAAAAAAAAGCCTTAGTTCTTGGAAAATTAAGACTGTGAGGATTTTTCTTATAATGCCAAGGATAATTGTGATCCCACACCCCAGAGGTTTAGAATTTCCTGGAAGAATATTCTTCTTTTGTACTTTATCTCTGAATATTATTCAAGACGGACCAACAGTAAATTGTGACAATTTCTTCATGTGCATAATCAGGAATAACTACCATACATTTTCCATAATAGTATGTAAACTTTTCAGAGGGCACATTGCAAATTTCACTTTCTGGACCCATGAGGGATTGTGTTAAAAGTGCATGACCCACTGGAGGGGAAGACAGCTTTTTCCCACTTATTTTTCCCACCATCCCACAGAATGACCAAAGGTAAAAAAATAATTTAATCCATATTATACTAATCTCTCACCATGCTTTACATCAAGAGAAATTTGTAGCTTCCTCCCGTAGCTTTCACCCAAATGTGATAACTATCCAATACTCCTTTTGTTTTCCTCTACTGTTTAACCGTTCCATAGGTTAGTAGTACTTGAACCGTGATGCAAGGACATGTCTATCCTGAAAAATATCCTAAGCAGGAATGACTGAGATAAGTTGAACAAAGAATGATATTCTTTCTGTTAAGCAGTGGGTACACCAGGATTCTTGTGCATTTGAATTTTTCATTGATGAGATAAAGTAAAAATTTCATATTAAATAAACATACTGGACATGAGTCATTGAGCTAAATATAAGAATTCAATTTAATTTAGGTGCTGGAAAAGTAATTTCTCTGGTCTTCACTCGCTGATGAAGAATGAAAATATCTCTTGGTCATCTGAGTTCAATGCAGATGCCTAATATAGGGCAAGGACATTTCAAATGGTGCTAGTTGGCTTTATCCGAGTAAAAGAAACAAGTCTCAAGGGTAGGATCACTTTTGAGATTAGGATTATTGCACCTAAAGTTATATATATAGATATTTACATGTGCTTGGGAGTCTAAACTTCACTGGAAATCTAATCTGTACAGGTTATGTAAAGAGAAATACACATGGGCAAGCTGCAGTTTTCTACCCAAGGGTGAGTGGAAACATCTTCTAAACTACAAGTCTCTGCCAACCAATTTTTAATATTTTTTATTTTTATTGTGGGTTTAGGCATTTTGCTTATAAGTAAATGCAGAAGTATTGGTTTTTTTAAAGAGAATTAAGGTAGCAGAAGAGACATTTTTAAAGCCTATGGGGAAAATATCAAGTTACTTACATTTCTGGAATACACAGGAACTGTCAGAAGACAACATGTAGAGGAAGTTGCGATGGGTCATAGAAACAGTTTTTTCTTGAATCCATAATTTTCAGAACAAAGTGTGTTTATGAATTTCAACTTCCAGGTTCATCAACTAAGTTATTTTGCTGAACTCATTGAAGGATGGAGAGATACAGGAGGTAGTATGTTTTTATGAAAAATATTATTTTCATGGTAACTGGATATTTCTGTCCTTCAGTGTTTGCCTGAATTCCTTTTTGAGGACTTTCCTGAGGGCTCCATGATTCCCCTGCTTCCAGAAGTGGATTAAAAGTGAATAACTGAGGCTGTTATACCTCCCATGTTTCAGTATGCTTACACTTAGCATACAGTGGGCTCAAAACTGCTGCAGGTTTTGAACTAATTGAGGAGTGATCAAACCAGTTTTATCTTAGATGTAATAACAGTGTCTAGTGTTTTGTACTGTAGGTGTTTTGGTTTAAACCCAGTCACCAACTCAGCACCACACAGCCAGTTTGCTCAGTCCCTTATCAGTAGAGTCAGGGAGAAAATTGGAATGGTAAAAGCTAGAAAAAACGAGTGAGTTGAGATAATGACACTTAATTAGGGAAGGCAAAAGCCACAAACATAAGGAAAGAAAACCAAGGAATTAATTCATTGCTTCCCATGGGCAGGCTGGTGTTAAGCCATCTTCAGAAGAGCAGGGCCCCATCCCATGTAACAGTGACCTGGGAAGACAAATATAATCACTTCAAATTTTCTCTCCTCCCTCCGTCTTCCCCTGACTTTAATCACTGAGCATGATGCCATGTGGTCTGGAATATCCTTTTGGTCAGTTGGGCTCAGTTGTCCCAGCTGTGTCCCCTCCCAAATCCTTGTGCCTCCCCAGCCTCCTCATAGGTGAGGTGGGGTGAGTAGCAGAAAAGGCCTTGACTTTCTTTAAGTACTGCTCAGCAATAACAAAAGCATGTTTTTGCTATCCACACTATTTCTAGTAGAAATCCAAAACACAGATCCATATCACTTACTGTGGAAAAAAACAACTCTATACCAGCCAAAACCAGTACCAGCATAAAAAGCAGACATATATCTATAAGAAAATAAAAGAAGCCTAGGACCTACTCTTGAAGTCAGACTGTGGTGCCTAGTGTCCCCCAAAGTCTCTCTGTCATGCCCCTTGTCAGCTGGAAAGTAGAGAGAAGACATTGTGAAAAGATTGCGATAAGGACAGGGTGAGATCACTCACCAGTTACCACCATGGGAAAGGCAGACTTGCATTGGGGAAATTAATTTAATTTTCTACCAATCAAATCAGAGTAGAATAAGATGAAATAAAAACAAATTTTAAAATACCTTCCCCTCACCCTCTCTTCTCCCTGGATTCCACTCCTGATTTCTCAGTGGCACAGGGGGAAGGGGATGGGGGCTGCAGTCAGTTCATCCAATGTTTTCTCTGCCTCTCCTTCCTCCTCACAGTTTTCCTCTGCTCCACTGTGGGGTCCCTCACACAGGTTGCAGATCTTCATGAACTTTTTCAGTAAGAATCCCTTAAATGGAAACAAATTGCTCTACTGTGTGTCCTGTGGGGTCACAAGTCCTGCCACTAAAACTGCTGCATCCTGGGCTCCTCTCCTTCCCAGGATCACAGCTCCTGCCAGGCTCCTGTTGAGCATGGGCTTCCCATGGTCCCTTTCAGGCATTTACCTGCTCCAGCATGGAGTCCTCTGCAGGCTGGAGAGGAATCTCCTTGCCTGGAGCATCCCCCCCCATTCTTCACTCACCTTGGTTTCTACAAGGCTGTTTCTCTCACATACTCACTCCTCTGTCTGGCTCCTGCTTTCCAGTAATTTGTGTTCCCCTCCTTAAACTGGCCATCCCAGAGGCACTGCCACAGTCACTGGCAGCCTTAGCTTTGCCCAGGAATGAGTCTGTCTTGGCTCTATCTCTCTGCCTTGGGTGTTATTGGCTGTATTGAACTCAGGGAAAACTTCTGGTCTCTTTTCGTGGAAGTCACCCCTGTAGCTGAACTGCTGCCAAAATCGTGGATTGCAAACACTGTATACAGACTTGTATTGGATCACATTTCTTTGGTGTCAACATAAACTCTACTAGAATGAAATTTCACAATTGTACCTAAAGATCACAATTGTACCTTGATATCTGCAATACCCCTACATATTGATTAATTTGCATGTCCAAACCAGAATTTTAGGGTATTTTTGTTTAGGTAGATGATCAGTAAGACAATATACCTTCTGAGGTAGTAGCTTTTCCAACTACTAAAGTCACCAAGCCATTGCTGTTTTTTTTCTAAAATAATGTACTCAGTATACCAGAAGTAACATCCATAGAATTCAGAATCTTTCCCTTTAAGGGGACATACTGCTTCATTTCAGTCATCTCTCTGGTAAAACATTTCATTGTGCTCAGTTACTGAACAGCAGAACCTGAAGCAGCCATGTAGGTGCCCTGATAGACAGAGAAGGATACACTGGCCCACAGCTGTGACTGGTGAAATGCTCAGGTAGACTAGGTATGAGGGACTAAGCAGTTAAAAATGGCCAGCTTCCTTTGGCTTGGTAAATTAAATTAATGAGGGAAGATGGGAAGAAGTTCAGGATTGAAAACACATTTTTATCACTACTCATTTTTGCTGTCCACCACATGGGATGATACATCATTCTTTCATCAATATTCAGCAAAATTGGCAGAAAGCTCACAGTCATTTTATCGCCAGAATTACTGATTCATTTTCTGCAAAGCAGCAATCCCAGATCTCTTGTTTATTACAGGAGTTGCTTTGGGGAATAATTTTAATAATGGCATGAATTGTGGTTAGGGGACTACTATAACTAGATAGGCAGAAAAAAAATCATACTCAAAAGTGCAAAACAATTGTGACTAATGAATGGTAAATGTAAGCAAAAAACTCCATTGTTTAGTATGTGGCAGTGCAAGCATAAAAATTCTTCCCAGACCAGCATGTTTTAGATTTCCAGAGGATAGAAACTGCACAAAAGAGAGAGCAATGGAATATTGTCTTCTAACACAGAGAATGCAAGAATGCATAGTAATTTGAATGAATGGCTATGCATTTTGACAAAAGAATGCTTGAGGATGAATAATCTGCTGACTTTTTGCACATCTTCAAAGATATCCTAAAAAAATTTGGGGGGAAAAATTTTAAAAAACTTCAAGATAAGTATCCTAAATAACTGCATATTATTTTTTTTCCAAACAGATATTCTGTAAGAAGTTTGCAATGAAATTGTACAAAGAACTCAGATGACAATTTGGATATAAAACAATCTTTCAAACAAGTCAAACCCACCACAGAGAAGCAAAATGTCTTTTTTTTTTCCCATCAGTGTTCACTGTGGAAAAATCAGGGAGGTTCTTTCCCTGGAACTCTTTTTTATTGGAGACTCAGCAGTTGTGCCTGAAATTGGCTGTAAAAGGGGTTATGAAGCAGACTGACAAAATAAGCAGTAACAAATTGGAAGAACTACACGGCATTCACTCAAGTGTTCTAAGATAACTCAAGGATGAAATAGCTAAACTACTAATGGTAGTGCGTAACTTCTCAGAACTGCTGTTGCATCTTAGGACTGGGAAATGATAAATGTGATGCCAGAGGAGATCTAAAAAATTTCTCTCTGTGTCAGGTTGTGGCATAGTTGACAGCTAAGTGACCAACAAGCCTCTCTATCACTCCTTCTCCAGAGAACAGGGGGATAAAATAACAAACTAAACACTTGTGGGTTGAGATAGGTGTAGGGAGGTCACACGGTAATTGTCTCCATGAGCAGACTTGGTGAAATTAATCTAATTTATTACCAATTAAAGAGGCTAGGATAAGGAGATATATATTTTCATACTCTCACTCCCAGTTGTGGCACAGCATTTTTACCCTTTATTCAACAGGTTATCACAGAGGGACTGGCAACATCATTGCTGAATTCAGCTTTGGCCAGAGGTGTGACTGTCTTGGAGCTGGCTGGAACTGGCTCTTTCAACATGAGGGCAGCTTCTGATGTCTTCTCACAGTAGCCAGCACCTGGGCACACGCACTAATTACACCTGAATACACGAACAAATAAACAATTAGAAAGAGGAGGCAAAATTAAGAAGCCTTCTCTTGCAGAGCATTGAGATTATAATGGATTTGTGCTGGTAGAATATTTTTTTACACTCATTTGCAAATAACAGAAGAAAAGAGACCAACAGTCAAGTGACAAAGTCTTTCCAAGTATGAAGGCATTCAGTGCAGGGTGGAAAGAGTTCAGCTTTGAAAACTTTGATGAAGCCAGTAAGAATTTAAACAACTATGTTAAAAAAATATGAGATGGAATAAATTATGATAAACATAAAGTAATTTACATGGGAAAAACAATAAAGGACACCAAGCTGGCCCTATTACCCAGGGGAAGACTTTGGTTTTGTGACAGTCATTTCTAATGTGAGAAGAGGCCAGTTGTTAGAATGCAATAAAGAAATACAGAATGAAACAGAAAATGTCATTATTCCATTGTATAATTTCATGTTTCTGGTATGTTTTGAATACTCTACAACCTTAGTCCTCGCACCTCAAAATGATACAGTAGAATTAGAAAAAGTTCAGGAAGGAGCAAAACCTCTGGTTAAAAATGTGTAAACATTTCCATATAAGTAACGATTTAAAAAGGCAGAACAGAAAAGGAACCTGTTATGGAATGTGGGAAATAGAAAAGATAGAAGATTTCCAGAAAGCTGCAAAAGCAGGCCTTAGAAACAGAAAGAACAGAAAACTTAGAGCTAGCTTCAGCTGCAAAGTCAGGAAGTAGAAAAAGTTACAATCATACAGCAAGCAAGGACATGAAACAATAGCTTGAGTTTTAGGCTTGGCTAAGATAGACCTTAAGACTGAAGAAAAAATATGCTTAGCAAGAAGGTTTTAGGCCTAATAATGAAGCATTGTGTATTGTTAATAGAAAGCATATAAGCAAGCATTACAGAGTAAGGATGTGTACATGTGTTTTTAGGGATTGGGTAGAACAATTGTCTGTAAGCTTTAGCCATATGTTATTGGCTAGAAAGTTTTTAAAATGCACTGTAAAACAAAGAAATCTTTGGCTGCTGCTGGCAGGATATGAGCTGTTGCCATTTTTCTATTGTCTCAACCACATAATGAGGCTGATGCTGCAATAAAGCTCAAGGAATGTGTCCCAGCACTCCCATCCCATTTGTGAAAAACCACCAACACATGAAGAAATGAGGTGGTAGATTTAATAAGCATCCACAAAATCACAAGTGCTATAGACAGCTTAATAGAGATCAATCATTTCTGTTTTCTTTCTATCTACTATCAAACAAAGCTGACAAGAATCAGGTCCAGAATAAAGGGTGAACTTTTAGGGGTTTTGGGTCTTCTCCATATAGTATGTAGTGGAATAATGAAACTCTGTCAAGGAATGCTGTAGACTGTAAAAATTTAAATAGGTCCAAGGTTCTTTCTGTGAAAGAAAAGTTTATTAAGCATTACTAAATAGGTGGAGCACATCTGATTAAAGATATTTCCTGAATTGAAAAAAAAAAATTAAACAATAAAAGGCAGAGAAGTAATTCAGGAAATTTCATATATGCTTGCTCCATTCTTCCTCCTGCAGTGTCTGCTTATTCCTGCTGCTAGGAAAAAGTTATCAGGTGTATACTTTTGATCTGACTTAATGCCATCAGCGTCGTAATCTTTTATTTAATTTCTTGTCCAGGGTTAGACGTACCTTGATTTGGTCAATCTCCCATTCTTGCAATTAGATCTGTGTAGTGTATAAATTCTGCACGATGCTCCCTGAGGAGGGGAGGTGCTGATCTCCCTGATATCCAGTGACAGGATGTGGGGAAATGGTTTAAAACTGCATCAGGAGACATGCACATGTGACAAGAAGAAACATTTCTTTATTGAGTGGGTGCTCCAAAACTGTAACAGGATTCCTGGAGAGGTGATTGCTGTCCCAGGGCTCTCAGTGTTTGAGAGGCATTTGGGCAATGCCCTTAAAACATGCTCTAACTACTGGTCAGCCCTGGTCAAAGAGATGGAGGACATGATCATTGTAAAACCCTCCCATTCTTGGTGAACTATTTTTATCTATTTAAAATTATATAAAATTGCAAACCTAGGAGAAATATTCTCATTTAGAAAAACTGTAAAATACTTACTATATTTTTAATTGTCATTTATATAAAAAAAACACCCTATTCCTAATGTGGGAAACATTTCAGTGTCGCTTTAAAAAGCAACAAGAGTAATTAATTTCACACCCATGTAACTCTCATGTGATTTTGACGTCTTAGAAAAAAAAATAAAGCACAAAGCAATGACATTGGAATAGTGAGTGCACTCCCACTCACTTCTAGTTTGAGAAAAAAATAAAACTTTTAGAACGTAGAGGCTACATCTCAATTTAACTCAAGTGTTCTTAACAGCAAATATTGAAACAATTAATGAAATTCACAAAAAAACCCCATACTTTTGTTCAGCTTCTGGTGCTGTATGTAACACACAAACAGGTTTTCCTAGATTTTTATGTGTGTTTTAAAACTTCTTGGAAGAATGACTGAAGAATTTTCTCAACTTCTTACAGCAATCAAAGCCTAGTAGGTAAAGCTAAGCATGATGAGACACTTTGTAATAGTGAGTATATTAGGATAAATCTAGACTAGTCACCTTGATTTTTTTCCACTATTGTACCTCTAAATCTGCCTCAGTATGTTAATTTTCTTCTGAAAAGGAAAAAAAAATTATAAAATCATCTTGCTCTTTCAGCTCTTTTCTCATTAAAGCTAGTCTAAGTATCTTCTGTCTCTTCCATTAGATTCAGATGTAATCATACCCAAAAGACCAACATATCCATCGCTGTTCAGCTGCTGTAGTGCTCTTCACTCTGCAGGAAGAAAGATTACTTTATCAGCGGGAGGTTTCCTGCTACATCCATTGAAAAGTTGATATCCTTGAGGAATATTTTATATAATTATACAGAAGAATCAACAGAGGCAAGCGTCAGCAAAGGCAGCGACATTATACAGGGTTACAAATAGTAGAACATGGATCCTACTGGAAGGATTGTCAGTCTCAAGGACTGCTGAAAGAGTTGAATGTTTTAGTCAATAGACTGTTATTTGTATTTCACAAATCTTCTTGATTTATTTTTAAAATTGTTTTCCTATTAATTTGGTTAGAGATAAATTATATGCAGCTAGGGGACCTACTTGGCCATCTTTTGATTTGCATTCTATAAATAAAGGGTAAAAACTTCAGTAAAAAGAATAGATTTTGTTCTATTTTCCAGTCCTATACTTTTCCCCCCAGTGATTCTTATGATGAAAGCAAGCCCTGTCCACTCTTATGAGCCTCACACATAAGGCTTAACTTAGTCTAGGCATTCTTTTCAAAAGTTTGCTCCTCAATTCTCTGTTAAAAGCTGACCCAACCTCGACAGTTTTCTAAATAAGCAGAATAGTTTAGATTTTAGCAGATATATGTTGCTCTGGTAGGTGGAGCTTACTGTCAGTGCTAGAGAGATTAAGGCATATCCATCACTGTATGTCTGTGACCAATGTTCATCATTGTTCAGTTTAGAGTTTCTTTCAGATGAATGTTTAAAAAATCCTGAAACTATTCAGTAGTACACTGTTGGTTTTGGTCAGTTTTGATTTTTTAAGTAGCAGACAACATGCCAATTTAAAACTATTCCATTCTTATTAATGTAAGGAAAACAATCTCATTACAGTTTTTAATAAAAACCATATTATAAATAAATCTCTTCTAAATATTCACTAGAAAACAAAGCGTTTCTCTTTACTAATCTATATTTTTGCTTATTTCCAGATAGCTTTATTTTTTAAACAATAAACTTTTTCTTAAGAAAAGACATCTTTGATCAAGCAGTGTTAATGAGAAAAAAAGGTGTGAAACCAGGTTTTTCTCAATCACTATTAGACAAAAGTGTTTTCTTTTGTTGTGAGTATACAAACATAACAATGTGAAGAGTGTTCTGAGAAGACTAAACATATTGAGCAAACCACAGAATTTTATTTGAGGCTTAAATAATACTTTGACCCAAATTCCAAAGGATCCATACATATTTCTTAACAAAAATTAAAATACTATTAGTAACCCCCTTTTTTAAAACCCTTCGGAATGCTAGCTTTTATTAACTGACTTCAATTTTTTGCCATCTTTAAGTAGGTTAATTTAAAACCCTGGATTCCTACCAAATTATAATGTCTCTCATATTTTCAAAGTGCTCTACTGGACATAAAATATCTGGCTTCTGTACAGTATTAACCATAGACCTTAAGCAAAGCAGAAACTAGAGTAAAAAAAGCCTTATTAAAAATAACTTGCATATAGATTATAGATTGCAGATTGCAGATTATAGATTGTATATTGTAGATTATAGATTATGTGCTGATTTTAACCAGTTTTTGTCTCTAATGATGTGACTGAAAGTCTCTATGAAAATTTTAGAGTGAAGTACAAAAATATGATTCCAGTAACTGGCACTACCAAAAAGAACTCAAAATCACTGACTCTGAAACATCTCTGAACCTCCATTTTATGGATCAGACCAGTGACCTGGTAAAAAATTTGTAGGCATCTGACTAGGAAAGTTTTTTCTGGTGAGTGAGCCGACCTGTGCCAACAAGTGCCATGGCCTCTGTAAAGAAAGGGAAAATCACACAAGGTCTTAAAGTGAGTTTGCCATTCTTGAGAGCAGTGAGCTTTCAGACCTCAACTCCATCATGGAACATCATCTTTAGTATTTTTATTTAAAAGAATTTTTTTTTCATCTTTTTAAACAATGGAAATAATAACTTTTATCCTAAAATTTCAACAGTCATAATCTCTAAATAAACATTGAAAATTTTAAAAGTATATTTTATACCTTAGTATCCTTTTAAGCATATTATTACTCAAATATTCACCAAATGAAATAGCTCTAATAAAGAGTAATAATAATTTATCAGAAGCTTGATTAATATCAATGTTAAATTGTTTTATTTGATCACCAATAAGGTAAAAAAAAGGAAATTTATTTTCATCATACTTATACTAATCATTAAGATATATTTTGTCTTATTACACTTTGCTAGTAATTGTCAGATTTTTATTTAATTTCAC
The DNA here is from genome assembly GCF_963513975.1 of Fringilla coelebs. NCBI lineage: Eukaryota > Metazoa > Chordata > Aves > Passeriformes > Fringillidae > Fringilla > Fringilla coelebs. Next base: position 17,650,843 of record NC_140033.1, on the reverse strand, counting down.
TTTCAACTGGCAGTGGCAATTGGTTTAATCTGATTAAATTGATTTAATCTGAAAGGCTTTGGTGGATTAGATTGTGATGACTTGATAATTACATGCAGAGTGTCTGTAGCCCATGGACAAAGTTTATGGATGTCAGTTAAGAAACAACAGATTGCAAGATCTCCATACAAAACATATAAGAAGTAGCTTACTTTTAGTTTTATTTTATTTTTCTCTTCCAATAATTTATTGTTTTGTTTGGTGGATTTTTGGGGGCTTTTTTTGCTCATTTTTCTTTTCATCAACTTTAAAATTAAATATAGTCATAATTTTCTAAATATGAGTCTCAGCCATAAGGAGAACCAAAACTTATGGACAAAACCAAACAAATGGTCATAGCTAGAGCTCTGGTAACACAGCAGAAAGATAATAATTGTGGCTTTAAATTTAGGACTTATCCTGGAACCACTCAATACTCAGAGCTCAAGTAATCTCCATTATTTAACTAAACAAAAGGATAGGTGGAATTTACTATCTGAAATGTAACTGAAAACAAAAAATTATAAAAGTAATTGTCAATATGAAAAAAAAACCAGCATGGTCGTGGAAGACCAGACTTCAACATCTGACTTCTAATTATATGTGTTTCGCTTTTTGTTTTTAGGCTCCCATACAAAAATTTCTAATTTTACTATGTTTTGCTAATGGCTTACGGAATGGTTAGTCCACAAAGAAACAAACTAAGTTAAAATAAAAAAGTCAAGAGAAAAACATCTTCTATTTTATTCTAGCTGTAGCCATTTATAGCATTAATTTAATATTCTTCAGTACACAATCTAAAAATCTATACTGTGGGGGTGGAATTTTGTACACTCAGAATTTAAAACTAAAAATTGAAGTACAAAAGATTTTTTTTTAACATGTATAGTTTGTACATTCACTTTTCACTTATAGTAAAATATAGTTTGTATATTATCTTTTCACTTATACAAGAATGAAGTTATTGAATGCTGCAGTTACTGTCTTTGGTGATGAGCAATCTCTACCACCAGTAACAACCTCTGAACACAGACAGGTGTGAGGGCTGCAAGGCACAAAAGGTACTTAAGCTGTTTGGCTACTGACTAACTTCCCTTTAAAATAACATGATTTAAAGAAGACAAAGGATCATACAGTACTTTTTAAACTTTAACAGTCAAGTGCCAGTGTAGGGAAACCTTAGCTACATAACAGATAATACTTTGCAGCAATGTATAGGAGTTGTCACCTCAGAGGATATGAACACTGAAAATAGATTTTTTGTATAATTTTTCTTTTTCCAAAGAAACTTTGTTTAACTTTCTTTAATCTTAAACTAACACACGAGCGTTTATTCAGAGAAGTTAATTATTACCTGCTACACAGCATGGTTTATAATTATGAGAGGTTATTTAAAGCTCATTACACATAGAAACCTGAAAGAGACAGCTCTTCCTTCCTGCATGTTTGAAAGAGACTTCTAGTTTGTATCTGTTTGGTTACAAACTCATTTATACTTCATACTTTTTAAAACACTATAATCTAATTATAATCCAATTCAATATTGCAGAACCTAGATCCAAATATAACATGCCATTGAGCATTATATGTGTTTCCTTGATAATTTATTTGTTGCCATAAATTCTCTGTGAAGTCCCAGAGGTATGTGACAAGAGCAATTGCCTCTTTCAAGGTGACTTACAAGGGACAGCTGGGACACAACACTTGGCACCTTATCATGACACTAATGTAACTCTGAAGCCAGAACGTGGTGGCACTCACTACTCTTGTGAATCTAGGCTGTTTTACCTGAGAGAGATGAGGCCTAGGTGCCTGATATCAGATATTCTAAACAGCTATTGTCAGCATGTAAAGTTGTTTTTAATAGTATATATATCAAATTAAACCAAATAGGTAAGTCAGGTAGGTTTTGAACCTTGAAATTTAGAAAAGGGAGAGTTCTCAAACAAACAGAATTTAATTTATTGGAAATTTCAATTTTCCTGTGTTACTGTTGAAAGGCTTCTTAGTAATGCTGTCACAGGTAGAACAACACCATACTGTTTGCAGTTTTGGATTATTCAACTGTTCTGCCATTTGTTCATGGTATCCACAGCTTGATTCATTTCTGCAGTATAAAGACCTTGAAGCATGATTCCTCTCTTCCTCTCTTCTTTTAAAAGATTAAATTTGCTCTCAAAAAGCAGCTGGTGAATTGTCAATAATTTTCATGTGCTTGAAAGTGATTGAATCAACATAATCACATGCTACAAATGAACAGGTGCTGGAAACACGGCTTCAGACACCCCAGAAAAAGATTAAACCAGGATGAATAAGCTCAGCTACAAAAGGTAACCTTTTTGGCACTCCATCAGTTTTAAAATACTAGGACATTCTGAAAATTATTTTATTCAAAGCATGAAGAATTGATTACTATAAATCAAGTTCCTTGTAAATCTCCCTTCAGCTTACAGTATTCACAGAATACTGGTAATTTTATCCCATTTTTTCACAGTCCTGATGAGAGAAAATTTGGGGAGGGGAGGAAGGCCAGGTCTATGAAGGCATTTCTTGAAACACTTGCTGTACCTCTATGCCTTTGTTTTAAAATCTAGCATTATAATGAGTTTTAAAATAATTTTAAAAGGGCTTGCAAAACTGTCATTGGAGCTCCCTATTTCCTCTAATTTTTTTAACACTATAGTTACAAGATAACTGTTGCCATTTAGGCCAGACATGACATACACACGTGACCAAGGTCCAAGAAGAGAAAAAAAGTTTTTATTCTGGTGTTCTCCAGTTTATATACCCTTAAAAAAGCGTGATCTTAAGTCGTTAACTACATCACAATAACTTAATTTATTCATTGGTGCAAAGCAATTAGCGTCAATGAAATTGGCAAAAGTTTTACAGAAATTTAATAAGGCACATATACACATCTACTCAGGCACGTAGTCTAGCTTGCAAAAATCCTCATGTATCTTTTCTGATCAGTTTCCATGCTGAAAGCCTTGTCTTCTTCCTTGCTATGGATACACTCGAAAATCATCAATTGTTATTTCTTCTATTAAGCCAGCTTTGCTTGCAGGCCAGCTGTCAAGCTCCTCCATAGATAACAAACCTTGGTTTCTCCTCTTCCTTAAGAGCAACTTTTAGTGTTCCTCTGCAAATAAGAATTCACTCACCGGAGCAGCAGCTGTCTGAGTGTGTGACTGGTAGAACATGTTATCATTCCAATACAGAAAATGACTCTGTAACTGGCATTTTGTCAACAATACCAAGATTTTTACATAACACATTTACAAACCAGACTTAGAGACTTAGAGAAAACAGTGAAGACAAAATGTATTTATCTTAGTCTATGAACAAAGCTGTATATAAACTTTCTCACTTGAGGCAATGTGGCGAATAAGATAAATAAACAGAGGCTCTGTACTGGCTGAGATATGCTTTAAACCACTTCTGGGTTTATGTTGATTATTATCTCTAATGCACCAGTAAAAGGACTTTTTCAACTATCCTGGTCGGTTCTCATTTCCTAGTCAAGTCAGATCAAAACTACATTTTTTTAATTCTGGCTCATATAAAGGCACTTATCTATGCTGTCCAGTATGTGAAATCAACTGATATGAAAGGGATATTATCATATACTATTTTTGATTGTACAGAGTGGAGATACATAGATATAAATGATAAATATATTTAATTCTACTCTCTCTATTATTTCTAACATAAATTCTTATACAGTAAGCTCTGATTTGTGCTGTAATTTCTGTCAAGACCTTGACAGAAATTACAGCACAAAATAAATCAAGACCTTGATTTATTTTATTTCTTTCTCTGTGCACATTCCCATTTAAATTCCATCACTGTATATCCTGTCTCAAATTCAAGTTCAAGTGGAGATAAGTTGTATATATTCACCACAAAACTATCTTCATTTCCCATAAAGTGTGTCTGTGAAAAACTTAGTTGTTCTCTGACGCCTGAATTTAACAGTGCAGAAATAACATGACCTAAGTCACAGTCAGAGTAAGAACCTCATGTTTCTACATGACCAGGACACTGTTAAGATCCTGTGCCAGACACAAAACTGCACAATGCCACTGACGTGATGAAGGAACTTGGCAACTCAGATTAGGGTATGTCCACGACAGGTTCTCTTGCTCTTAAATATTTCTTAGGATCTCTACCCTGTCTCTCCACCTAATTGTGGTATTGTTTCTGTGGTCAAGAAACATGTACATGTTTTCATGTACAAAGTGTCAGACACTAAATTTCTTCATCTCAAGAAAATTTTCTGTTTGCATAAATACTTTCTCAGTCTAGGCCTGAGTAACCCAGAACAGTATGAGAGAGAGTACAGCTGAATTAGAGATATTGTCCCAATTGTAGGAGTTACATTAGAAGGTTATTTTATTCTTTAAAGTCTGTTAGGTTCTGGGTTTAGTCAAAAAGCTGTTTGGTTCAGAGGAATTCTAGACAGGGCTTTGTTTCCTGTTTAGGCATAATGGCTTTTAATTTTGAGGCTTTTCTGTAAGCAGAACAAATATGAGACTACCTAAGAATGTTGAAGTTACAATCCTATCTATGTTCTTCAAGGAAAACCATGATAATGATATATATTGAATTCTTAAAGTATTTTTTAAACTGCAATTATTTTCAATAAGAAAGAAATTTTGGTTTTTTTTCAAAATGCATCCCTCATCATGACATCTGTAAATCTCATGCTACCAATAGGATATTCCAGTCCTTCCACAGCTGTGTATTGCTTCATGTCTACTCACCTCTGTGTAGGGTATGAGGTCCTAGAGCAGGAGGGACAGACATCAGACCTATTTCCTGCGTGATTCCATGCTCTTTCATTATAAGCAGTCTCCAGCAGAACATCCTTCTTCTTCTTTGTATGGTTGAAGTACACATGAAAGTTTATCATAAGAAAGCTTACATCAGCATAGAAAAAGATATAAGAAATTTGCATGCCAAAAAGAGCTTGTGTTTTTCAGAAAGAGCTCTTCAGTGCAGTCCATATTAATAGAATAGATAATTATAAATATGACTAAAGTGATAGTCTTCCAGAATATTTTTCAAAGCTCCCTGAGTTTATGACGCACTGCACATACCTCAGCTATCTTTGGTGACTTTTGCTTTCTAGAAATCTTTGATGGATTTTGGTCTCTCAATATGTCCCTACATTTCTGAACTTTCAAAAACTTTAAGCATTTGTCTTTGGACAAATAATTATTATTTTCTCATTAGCTGTGTAAGGAAGGAATGTATCCTTTATATCTCCTCTGCCCCTAAAGTTTTATTCTGTCTTGAGATCTAATACAAAATTGTCCTACTGTGTGGTTAAAATGCTCTTAGTCAGAGTTGTTCAGAAGAGCTGAGATCACATTAAAGAGATTAGTTCAAGAAAAATAAAATAAAATCAATTTTTAAAAAATGGAAAATATGTCTGTACACTGCATGCTTAATCTGTTAATAACTTCTTATATTTTAAGGATGGATAAATGCTGAATAAGACACTCTTGTAGTAAGACAATTTAGCTCAATTTAAATTCCTCAACTTTACCTAGCAGGTATAATTCTGTATCAGTCTACCCCAAATTATTCCAAAACATATACTGAGTCTTCATCAATTCCTCCACAGAAGGATGAAGCCAGTTGAAAAGAAGCAATATTAGTAAATGTAAAGAACCATTGCAGTTGTAATAATTCCAGTTTTTTCCCTTAAAAACCCCGCCCACATACACACCTCCTCCCTCTCAAAAGGCTGAGCACTGAGACAAGACTACAAATAAATAAAAAACAAAAACCAAAATCAACCAAAGAAAGAAATCAAAGCAAGAAGGGGGAATTCCTGTTACAACTGAATGAGAGAAGCTGAGCTTTCATCAACTTTTAGAAGAATAAGACAGGGTAACAGTGTATCTACATTTATTTTTGTTTCCTTTCACAGCTCCCAGACCATCCCATCCTATAACGCCTCTTCTCTACTCTTTTTTATAGCTGTTTCTATATTTTTCTCATGGATTTCTCATCTGATTTTTCTTTCAAAAATCTTGTTTTTAAAGCCTGAAAACACATAATTTCCACAAATAACTTACCAATGACAAAAATTAAATATTTGGTTGTATAATAACATCTCCAAAATACCATTTTGTGGAAAATCATAAGATTGATCTCAGTGATATGGTAGAATTTTAAGTATGGAGGAATTATTAAGATTTGAAAAACCACCAGGAACTGGCAAGAATTTTAGTCACCTTTATTACTTTTAATCCTTTTCATTCATTATTGATACATGAAGAATAAACATCCTGAGAAAAAAGTGACATGAGCTATTGCCTCCAAAGAAAACCATTATTGAATTCATCCCACTGTTTGTGGAAGTTTTTATAACAGCCTTGGGAGGTCTTTGGTATGTGTTTCAGCCAGCATATTTTAATTTAATATTTATATAATTAATTTTTCTCCAGCAAAATACGACACAGTGTGTCATCCTTCAAAGATAGCCAGTATGCAATCTCCTGAAGGTGAAAGCTAGGACAAAAGTTATCCAACAGAACCTCTTTCCATAAATATGTGAAATATATTATTTCAAATATAATGTATATTTTTGATCTTAATTATTTTCATATTATTCTCTCAGCTTGTCCTTGATTCCTTCCTTGAACTTCAATGCGTCTGACAGCTGTTTTCCTAAAGGTGGGGCTGTTGGGAGCAGTTATAAAGAGATTTCTCTGGAAACAGAAACTGTGATGTACTATGTAAAAGATTTAGAATATTTTCACTTACTTCCAGCCAGCAGTTTTCACATCTTTTCAGAATAATAGGAAGTCTGCTACTTTTTTCTGATCAGTAGTATCACTCTTAAAAATGTTCAAATACAGTTATGCCTTCTCATCCTCCCACAAGGTATTTATTACTTCTATTGTTACCTGAAGCATAATTTACTTTATATCAACTCATTTTGCAAATATAAAAAGATGTGTTAGCTCATGTTCAAGGAGCACGTTTTCTTAATTTTCAGTGTCTACTTAGACTTGAACAAGTCTGCACTTTAACTGCAATTAAAGGAACTTCTAGAGGTTATAATTTGCATCCTTCACCAGTATTGTTTTGCTCACTCTTTAATTCTGGCTAATTATAACCACATTTGTTAAGACTTTGTTGCTATTTGATGAGAGAAAATCAGAAATATGTGTTGCTTCACCCTGAACTCACTACCCCAGAATCAGTAATTATCATGCACATGTAACAGGGTCTTTTTCTCTCTTCTCTGTATTGTCACCTCATAGCCCTCCTGAGACATAGCATTACATTTCTGGAAGATTCTTGAAACGATTGCTAGCTTAGAATTTGTATTGATAAAGTAGAAATCAGACTTATGAATTTTGAAAAAGTGATTATTGAATTTGCTTATTGATGTACAATAGATAAACATAGAAAAATGTTCCAACCTCACAAGGAACTCAAGAATAAAGTCAGGATCTAAATAGACATCTGACCATATTAATTTCCAGACAGATCTTCTAAATCTCTTTTGTCAATTTTCAAATCAGGGTTTCAAGCCATTCACTGGTACCTACCAATGGGGAGGCACTGCTTTGCCAAACACTGTTTCAGTGTGTGTGTGCAAATAATGTAATTTAAATTACCATAGAAGGGCACAAAAAGCTTTTTGCCTTTATATATCCTATCACTGGTTATGTAAACAAGTACAAGAACAAATAATTGCATTATGAAAATTACACATTCTGCCTTGTGTATGCTGATGCTATATTTTCATAATTTTGTCTGCAATGTTTGGATTAAATTATTTGTTTTCCTCTTTAACTGTGCATTTCATTTTTAGATATATTCTTTTTTGTTGTAGTTGATGTCTCTTTTGTCTCGTTTTCAATTTAAAAGTTTATTTTTGCATCAGTTACTTTTCATTGATTGTGAGGAGCCAAAGACTGTGACTTTGTTGCTGTTTTTCAAAGATAAAAAAATGCATTCCCAGTTTAGCAGCATGAACAGGCTTGTAAACCACTGTCGTCCTACAGAATGTTTTTCAGTACATCTTACATTAATTTACATTTACAGGAAAGGATAATATTCCTTCTACCTGATTATCCTAAAGCATTTCTCATTCATTATTTTACACAAAGTATAATCTGATTAGTAGCATTTTCTATAACACGAGCAACAACAAAAGGTTTGCTGCTCCAGGCACCCACTGAAACCCACATTTGTATGTTCATGAATCCACTTTTCTAGTTTTGCTTGTTGGTTTGTTTTTATTGGTTGGGGTTTTTTTGTTTGTTTTTGTTTTGGTTTAGTTTGGGTTTTTTTCCTGATAACCAAGACGTGTATAATGTCCCAGATATTGCAGTTCTAACTTCATCACTGTCCAGGTTGCTGATGGGGCAATGCAAATCGGCAGTGATGCATACTTCTATTTCTTTCCAATGCTGGAAAACCCTAGATAAAATCAATTTCTTTTATTAAATTGAATTGGTTTTAGTCCTTTCAAAATTTTTATTACTTTTGTGAGTGATCAATTTTTTCTACCAGTCTTTCTAGTGTACCTAAGAAATACAATGTACTTAGTTTCCCACACTGTCTGTGTATGTTTTCTGAAGAGAGTCCAATGATGTTTTCCAAGCTCTGGTATCCCCCATCCTAATGCCAATGCATAAATTTAGCTTTTTTTACTTTTTAAAATTTTTTTAGGGCAAAAAAAAGTATTACTACCTTTTCAAAGGTCGCTTTCTTCAAACAGTATACCAAAACACTCAAATATCACAGTGGCAAGACATTGTCTCCATCTCAACACAGAAGGAAAGTTGTGGTTAGTTGTCCTGTATAATGCTTTAAATCTTGTTCTCAGAAGAATTAGAACTTCTATATTGTGCAATAGCCTGCACAATGTATGGAGAGTCAGATCACTTCTGAAGGTGTGGGATTATTGCTTCTTTACCAGAATTGCTATTTATGTCAAGAGGTAGCTCTAGGTCATTTAAAATAATATTTCAGAAGAAATATCATAAAAATTAGGATTACACTGCTAAAGTACTTATAAAGTATCATCTTTCATGCCTAATACACATAAAGTTCTGTTGCTGAAATAATCACCAAATGTTCACCAATTCACTGTTTTCAAAACAGTTAGGGCTACTGAAATTTCAGAATTTTCTGCATGCATCACTACTACCAATTGCTTATCGTTTGGTAAAAAGGCTGAAGTAAATGGTAAAAGGTTTTTGTTGTTTGATTTTGTTTTCTATTTTTCCAAATACAGAACTCATTATTGGATCAGTAGAAATACCATCAATTAATAGAAATTCTTTTTTCTTACAATCACATAATTTCTTTTACTTCAAGAAAGAATAGCGTTAGACATAACAGGTAGTGTATTTCTGTTATTTCTTCTCCTGCTTTCAGAGCCTTTTGGAAGTGTTTCTATTACTTTGTGTATCATCATTGCTAGATGCCAATAAGTTCACAGGGACTGTTTATAGTATGCCTGTCTGGAATTTCCTGGCATTATTTGAAGGATTCCTAAGTCATATACTAAAATTCAATCAGTAATTCACATGTGTGCTGTGGGTCTCAGATAGTCAAACTGTTATCTCATAATCTGTCTCAAAACCAGTCAGGATAATGGTTGTGAAATAAAATCTGAGTGTACTATTGTGTCTGTTTCAGATCGATTTTGAAACAGAACTAATTTTGACAGGCATAGTGTTGTTAGCTTGTATCAATGGAACTCATTTAAGATACTTTGTTGCTTTTTTGGGAATTAGACTTTGAACTGATACTTGCTTTGTCATAGTGAAGACAAAGGATAAGCGAGCAAAAGGGTATATTCTAGACTCAGGTGAGAAAAATACCTTTTCTTCTGGTGTGATCTACTATAAATGTTTTGTGCAATCTACTATGATAATTCAATTTACATTTTGCAGTGAAACTCGGAGCCATCTCTTAGACTTAAACCTCCAGAGAAAACAGATAGAAGCAAGCTTTTTTCCTTTTCTTTTTTTGTTTTGCTGTTTTTGTGTTAAACTAACAAAATTTAAAGCTAGACATATAATGAACAGACAAGTGATCATGGAGCCCAGACACATACCAATGCTTAGTGAAACCACTAACAGGAAGAACTGCCAAGTCTGTTACAGAAAGAGACAACTTTATGGTAAGACTTCATACACTGTTGTCATGAAACTGTCACCAAAATTGAGTCAGGGAACCTGTAGAGTGAATCAAAACAAAGGAGGATGTCTAAGGAGGAATATATCAATTCTCAGAACAAAACCGTGGCACAATAATGCAGCTAAAAGATTGCCCTGAAGAAAGAAAGGCATAGGGTTTAATACCAAAATTATTCTTTCTGGACACTATAAAAACAAAAATTCTATGTTTTAAGACCTTTCAATGCTTTAAATTCTTGTATATGCATACCTTATCCCTTTGCTTTCCATTTATTAAATCTTCAGAGGTTTATTGCATTTTTCAGCTGTAGCAGTTCTTGAAAACATGTATTTCCCAAGGAGACACCCTAATGTGATGAAGAAAAAAAAAAATCTCAAGTACAGATTTCAAACTCCTTTGTGTTTTGGACCATGGAGACTATTATTTGCCATCATAAGTTCTGTATTGATCAATGATTATAGAATGACAAATGACTCTCAAAGCACAGTAATTCAGCTTTTCTTTGTTTAAACACTCTGGTGTACATTCCTATGGTGTTTTTCTCAAGGCAACCCTGAGGCAGCCTTCAGGGTATGTTCTCAATACTGCAAGGCTGCACATGTGGCTTCAGAAGGAGTCAGCAACTCACTGAACCTTGTCCAGCTGTCACTAGCTTGTTGTAGTTTTAGCATGATTCACGGGACACTATTTTAATGAAGATATGTGAGATGTACTAAGACCTAGCAAGCAAGATACCTTTAGAAAAGACTTCATTACAATTTTTTTTCAAAATGCTGGTAATGATCTAGCTGGAAATACCACCTAGTTTAAACTACAATAGGCAGCATTTCAGCCAAAAATAAACTGGTAAGTGCTGATACATTGCATGGGATTTGGCCAGGCCTTCTGTTTAATTTCCATATATGAGGACCAAATGAAGGTTAAAAATATTTATTTGCAAGAGAAAGCAAACTGACACACAGTTATTTTCTTGGCTGAGAAATTATTTGCCAGTCAATCCCCAGTTCCTTTTAGCAGATCAGCTACTTTTCTGCTATAGGTTTCATGACAAGCACTTTGTTTGGATTGTTTGCTGGGTCACTAGCAGTCCTTGTCACAGAGTATTAATTCCTCTGCATGAATGAAATATGCTAAATTATAGAATAGCACAGGAACAGTAGTGAGAAATTAGCAAATGTTACTGATTTTCTTTTAAATACATATTTCTGCAAGAATGACTGAAAACTTTTGAACTAGAAAACATCTATTGAATTTTTTGGCCAAGTTTCAGCTAATTAGTCATAACTAATAACAGCCACAGCAATTTAGTTTTAATTTAGAGAAGAAATGCATTACTTATTTTCTCTCTCTTTATTTTTACTTCCCTTTTTTTTTCTTAAGTCACCTTTAATACTGGTTTCATTTAAAAACAAAGTCCTCATAGATGAAAACAAACAGTATGAAATTAAAGATAAATTTTAGACATACACAGAGAGAACAATGTATTGGATTTTGGAGAGCTGAATAAAAAACTTAAGTGGTTAGTTTTGTTTTTTGTTTTCATCTGTGTTAAAAATAGTTGGGTGAATTCTTGTTTGATGGAAGGAATAAACTGAGTAGTGACTCTTTACTGGCCTGCAGGCACACTGCAACTCACCAAAAAGGGAAACATAAAAATCCAGATCCCATGAAAAAAATAATCCAATTTACTATATCACGTACAAATATTACTGTTTAAATCATGGACAAAGGGATTTTATGTTGCACAAAAAAATGAATAGGTAAAACAAATGATGTATGATGTGAGGATGTACTGCTAGAGTGTGGACACACAGAGAGAAGTAGGCGAGAGCTCTGTGAAGTGCTGTGAATATTGTTTTCTGAATTTTTATTTCAAATTCAAAATCATTATGTAAATAGCATTGCATTTCATACCTTTTCATTTCATTGGCATTCAGAGGATCATAGATGTACTTCAAAAGAGTAAAATGTATGCATCAACAAACAGTAGTTCTCACTCAAAATATGATTAAGCTAATTAAAACCAAGTAGTTCCTGTAACCAAGAACTTAGCAGGATTCACAGAATGGCTTGGATTTATAATGTATATGAAGACTATCCTCACATCTTTATAATAGGAGATTAGAGCAACGGAATAGGAAAAGGGAGAGAGACACAGAGAGAAAAGAAAACTATTTCCTTCCATGATAATTTATACAAAATGTTGAGATACTTAGTGACAATTCTCAAGATGATTGGCCAGGAAACTTCCCTTGGCCATAAATTATAGGAAGATAATGCTAATTTCAACACAGATTAAGTGAAAAATATAGCATTATTATCTATGATCAAACTACCTGTCATGAAAAGTTAAATTGGCAGCATAAAACTGGAAAGAGAATTAGAGCAATCACAGTTAAATATATGCCAGTAGCAGAATACTTCAGTATGTGTTTTGTGGGCAAATGCAGATATCCAGCATATAATCCTAAAATGAATCACAGGCTAGATGAGAACTGGATTCCAACAAGCCAGAAGTAAATCACTTCTGGGAAAGAAGTTGAGGCAAAAGGTGATTCTGTCAGATAAAGAGCAATGCTGATGAAGAACTTAGAGCACCTTGGACCAACATTTAATCAGGATCACATTTTTTTCTCCTTTGTGTGCTGTAACTTCAGGAAATTCACTCAGCCTCTTCTGGCTTGGAGAAGAAATCATCAGTGCAAGCACAGATTTCTGGTAGTTAACTCCAATTTGGTGTGACTTTTTCCTTCTATTCTTAGCATACATATTTTGCTGTAATACATCAAAGACCTTAACTGAAAAAATAACTTGAAATAAGGCTAAGAAGTTTTCAGCTGTCTAAACATAGACATCTAGTGCTCTTTTAGGTTCTGTTGAATAATTTGCCAGTGCTGCAGCTGCAGCTTCAGATGGCACAGGTCTCCCATGAAGACAGTTTTGCATCTGCCAGCAGACATAGCATGACAGCCTAGACCATTTGGAAATGGCACATTTATGTACAGACAAGTCAACTCCTTTGTGTCTGATTTGCATGTCTAGGAAATCCCTGAGTGCACAAAAGAATTGCAAAAATCAGATTTTCTTTTCAATTTTTTAAAAATTATTTATAGAGCATGAGTATTTTATTACTAATCAGTCATTTTGTTGAGCACTGCTGAAATCACTAATATAAGCATGAAAAAACGACAAAAAAATGAGGTGGAGTAACTTTTTTCATTCTTGGTTTTGTTATGAGGCAGAACCTGCAGCATCTTCAAACAATCTGCTTTCCCACTTACTATTAAAAAATGAAAAATGATTCAGTGTTCAGCAAAGATTATTGAGACACTAACCACAAAGTCAAATCAACTGTGGAAAGAATTCATACATGTATAATGGGGTTAAAATCCTCAGGTGCTGTGGCCTAACAAATTTATTTCACTTCTTGATGTCAGCAAACAGTCCCTGTAGAATCCTTGTGTGTGTCAGAGAGAAAGCAAAGCAGAGACACTGCTTAAGTGAAAGGAAAAGAAAGCAAGTGCAAAGACAAGTGAAGGAGGAAAGTAAAGGTGAGGTCACATATTATTACTCTGTTTTTTTTTCTCAGAGGACGCTAGCTAGTTCTTGCATAGCAAGGGAAGGATACCGGATGAGGGGAACAAGGATGACTTGAAGGAAAAAAAGTATTGAAATAAAAGCTAGAGTTAAAATGACAGGAATTCAGTGGAGGAAATTAAATGGGTCATGCACATTCTGGTGTATATTTCTGAGGGGTTGAGACAGAAGGGTTAGCATGTGGGTGAATTCTGAAGTAAGAGAGTGGGACAAAGAGCCAATGATGCAGAAGAGTAAAAGCCAGGAGTCAGCCACTTGTTACAGATGGTAGAACTTTCTAATTTATTTGCAGACAGTTTTCTTTATGGAACTGCTCCAGCCTGGAGTGAGGGGGAGGTCACTTCTTTCCCAGAAAAGGAATGTGAGTGGTCAGCTCTGGGAAAGCTCAGAAGCAACCAATAAGAGAAGCAGCAAGAAGGGACAATGCTGCATAGGTGAAGAGACTGAAGCATTTTGGGTATGTTGATTTATTGATTTTTAAAATACAGGCAAAGAGGTAAGGTCCTAGACAAACTGAAGTCCCATCATACCATATCATGTGAGGAAAGAGAAAAGACTTCAAGAACAACGCTGAAAAGACTGAGCAGACACATAATTGATACATATAGATTAGAAGTCCACTGAAAGTGCTGACAGACCAGCATTTGATTTTGAAGGAAGATGAAGGAAACAGCAGTGACAGCTTGGCTCTGCAGTGGTTCTGCACTGATTAAGTACTTAGTGAAGGGTTAAGTACTTAAAGCTCCCTAAGAACTTCAGTCTGGGCTAAGTGCACTCAGCATGTGGCTCAGTGAGTGTTAAAGAGCAAAAAAACCTTGTTATTGAGGCTATGGCAGATTGCACTCTGCAAACTTGCTAATATACTGCACCAAGAATGAAATTTTTTAATGAATTACAAAAACAAATAAGTTTGTTTCTTTATTAAATTTGTTGTTTGTATCTTTCTGCATGTATAATCTTAAATTTGACAGTCAAATAGAGTATTATTATTTATATATAAAGATATAAAGACTGAAATTGAAAATTTGTGGCCAGGAAATATTTTGTTTCACAAACTCCTCTGAGTACCGAAAAATACAGAAAATATTTTTACATCAGCATGTTTCAATATTTTATATATTGTAATAGACATGTCAAATTATTCTAATAGTATTTATTTTCATTTGTCTACTCAATGAAGATTTTTAATTGCCATGTGTCCATTGAATGTGCATATTTAGTTACAGCCACATTCCCACATTGAAATACATTAAATGCCTGTGATAAAAAATGTCCATATTTTTATTTAATATGAAAGCTCAATGACATAGTAGTTTAATATTCATCAATGCTTTTTAAATATAATAACCTTGCCATAATACCCCGTTGTGCTTTGATTACCACTTATTGGCAGAAGAACTTAGTAATTAGCCTTGAGGTGAAATCTCTCAATTTGACTGATTTACCAGATTTTGAAAAAAAAATCAGATTACCATGGCCAGGAAAAAAAAAAAAGTTGCTACTGGAATACAATGATAGATACTTTTGCAGTTTGGTTGCTATGTAAAGCTGTATTGGGTTTACATGTCAAAAGGTTTTTTGGGTTGGGCTGCAGCTGTGACCTCTATGAGTGGAAGTCATGGGCTGCCTCCATGACAGTTCCAAAATGGACCAGCTGCTGCACAAATCTGAGCCCATCAGCCCTGGTGTGCCTCTATAAAAACATGTTTAGGAAAGGGTAAAAGACACAGCACAATCCAAACACAGTCCTGAAAATAGGCCTGAGAAAAATGTCAGATAAAGAGTGCTGCAGACAGCAAGGTCAGTGAAGAGGGCAGGGAGGTGGCCCAGGGGCTGGAGAGATTTCCCTACAGCCAATGGAGAAGACACTGCTGAGGAGCCTGCCAGCCCCACCCATGGAGGGTAAAGGTGGAGAAGATATCCTCTCTGCAGCTTGGGGAGGGTTACAGGCTGGGCCAAGGCATGAGGTAGGGTTGTAGACTAGGTGTTTCTAGTTCTGTCTTTGTTTTTTCACCATCTTACTCTATTTTTAGTGGGAAATATTCGAAATTAATTTTCAGCCTCTTTTGGCTGTGATTGAAATTGGTAAAAACCTCCTTGTCTTTATCTCAATTTAAAAGCTTTTTAATCTTATTTTTTCCCATTTTCCTGTTGAGAGAGTGTCTTGGTTGTTGTCTGGGAGCCACTCAATGATAGCCCATTGCGCTAGCTCTTTATGCTTTAATGAAAAAAATAAAATAAGCCAAATAAACAACCATGAAAAATGTGAATCGCATAGACACTTTTAAAAAATTATTATTATATTCTATTATATTCAATGTGCAAGAGCACAAACATGGAAACACAAGGGTGTAGTTAGTGCAATGTTTAAAAAAATAAAATGAAATTATTAATTCTACACACATAGACAGAATGTAAGTTTATAGATAGAGTCATATCAGTGTTAATAATTATTTGACTAGATATTTGAGCCAGGAAATAAAATTCCTGTAAAAGAATTTGTCTTAAATTCTTCCTCTTGTATGAGCCCAGGAATCTTGACAAAAAGGAGATATGTGTAGTTATGTAGAGTGTGGTAATTAATCTGAACTAACGTCAGATTTGTCAGTTTGGGATCAATTCAGTTTGGGGTCTGGGTTAGCAAAAACTAGTTGACAGATGTCTTTCCCAAATAATTTTTAATGAGGTTTCCAGGGAGGCCTTGCAGCAAACAGGTGTCGACTCCAAAACACATTGAGGTAGAAGAGGATTAAAACCTGAAGCTCCTGGCTTTTGATGAAATATTGTATGCAGCAGATACACAATTATATGGAATGTAGATGACTTTGTACTCTGCAGTCTAAAGCAAGCCAGGTTTGATCAGAACATGACAAGAACTTGGAGCCTCAGGCAGAGGGAAATTTTTTCACTGAATTCCAAAAACAGAATCACAAATTCCTTGAATGATAGAGGAGCAAATTTAGGAGGTTCCTCACACTACAAGTGCATACGATAAAACTTGCATTACTTACCTCTTGTGTGCTGCTTAATAAGCTGTCAAGACAATGGAAAAGAGTCAGAATTAATTTCCAATATCAGATTCTCTTTTTTACCATTAATCAACAACTGATTATATTTTCTTCAGTCTTCTAGAATCTCATATTAGAAATCAGGTATAAGTCACCTTCTCACTTCACTGTGAGAAAATTTCTGTCAGAAATTTCTTGTAAAGTTTTTTGTGATATCAAAAATATATATTTGCCTTGTTTCCATCATACTACTCTTTTTATATGTAATTCTTCTGATGATTTGGTGTACCTTATAGTTATTAACACAATTATTTTAATTACCTTAATTTCATTTATTTCTAAGACCATTCTTCTACTCCCTTCACATTATTTATTCTCCTATTTAAACTTCTTCAATCTGTCCATATCTTTTCAGAAGTTTGTCTGTTTACAGAAAATTCAGAGTTACCATCTTATTCATTACAGTACATTGTCATGTCTCACCTTCTATCCCCATTGGAATATTGTCTTTAATTTTCCATCACCTCAGTCACAGACTTATCACTGCTACCTGCCTTGTTTCCCCCATCTTCTAACCATAAAATTTACAGACATTTATAGTTTTATCTTATTCCACTCACATGATTAATTTTATACTTTAACTATTGTTTTCATAAATTTAGTGTTTATGCTTTCCTCCAGATCAATAAGAAAGTTATGATATTACTCTGATAAAATAACTGATTTTCTAGGCAAAAGAAATGCACTAGATCTATTTCATCAAGGATTCAGTAAAGAGGCTGGTATGGTTCATTCAATTTGCAATGGAGTTTAATGAAAAGGCTAACAGCTAAAGAAAAGAAACAGCTAAACAAAAAGCAACAACTGTTTCTTAAGGGAGTTCTCTGATATCTGTTCTTGGGACCAATTTTATTTGATATTTTCATTAACAGTTTTGAAAGAAATATATAGAAAAGATATAACCATACCTGTAAAACATTGTATAGAGGAAAGTTTGGATATCATAAAGGGACAACTGGATGATAGGGCAAAATTAATAGAAAAGCAATGAAATTTAGTAGGTGAACATTCAAAGTGATGCAGTTAGGGACTTAAAGAGCTATTTTTAGTTTCTTATAAATGGGATTAATTGACTTTAAAATAGTAAATGAATGAAAGGCAGTGGATATAGTTTTTTCCTGGATTCTAATGATTCTTTTGATACTGAAGCTCACAGCATTCTTCTGGAAAAGTGCAACTGTGGGATGAGCAGCTTCCTGTTGTTCTGGGAGGAGAACTGGTTGAAAGGCAGGGATCAAAGTGTTGTAGTGAATGGGGCTACATCTGGCTCACGAATGATCACTAATGGTGCTCCTAAGGATTCAATTCTAGTGCCAGGGTTTTTAAATGTATTTTTTGATGCATTGGATGCAAGAGTTAAATTCATCATTATCAATTTTCCTGATGATACCAACATGAGAAGTGCTGCTGATTATCTTAAAGGACTGGAGTCCTTGAGGAGGGCACTAGCTAGATTGGAACATTGGGTTGTGATAAAATTTAACAAGTCATAATGCTGGATTCTTCAGCTGAGACAGAGTAATATTGGACATAAATATAAACTGGGAGAGGAGTGGATAGAGAGTAGCCCTGCAGAAAGGCATCTGGGGGTGATGGCTGGCAGCAGCTCAGTATAAGTCAACAGTGTGCCCTGGCAGTCCCATTCTGGAGTTATGACCACTCATAACCACAAAGAGTCATAACCAGACACTAAAAAGAGGTGTTTATCCTGCTATATTTAGCACTGCTTTGGGCTCACCTGGAATCATGCATATGTTTATAATCCCCACAATTTAGGAAGGATGTGAAGGTGCTTTAATGAGTCCAGAAGAAGGCAACACAGCTGGCAAAAAGGCTGGAAAGAGCTTAGTTTCCTAAAAGGAGCACCAAGGACTTTGGAAGGAGGATGAGGGGTGAACTTGTTGCTCTCTGCAGGTTTCTGAGAAGGGGAAATGGAAATGCAGCTTCTGATCTTTTCTTGGAATCCAGTGATAGGACAGCTGGGAATGTTCAAAGCTGATTCAGGAAAGGTTTAGGCTGGACATTAGGAAGAATTTCTTTACTGAGAGGGACTGAACATTTCCTTACACTGGAACAGGCTTCCTGGAGAGGTGTTTGTTGCCCCAAGCCTGTCAGTGTTTAAGAGTTATTAAGGACATATTTTAACTTTTGGTCAGTCCTGAAGTGGTTGGCAATTGGACTAGATAATTATTGCAGGTCCCTTCCAACAGAACTCTTAGTCTAGTCTAGTCTAGTCTAGTCTAGTCTAGTCTATTCGGACAGAGAGATCCATGAGCCACCACAGTGATGCTACTGGCTAAAGAACTAGTAAGGCTGTGGGTAGTAGAAATCAGCAAGCATGTTTGCAAATGTACGTTTGAAGTGTTTTGAAGCATCCATATAACCCACTTTAAACTAACAAATGTTGCCACTTCGCATATATGAATCATCAGGGAACTCTGTAGTTGATAGAAAATAGTACACATACCCTGAGTATACTTTATCTCCCTTAATGACTGCCAATTTAATTTAACATTGAAAAAAATAGGGGATTTTATTTACTGAGAAATACTCAATTAAAAAAAAACAGATATAAACAGGTTCAATAAAATAGATGCTTTTAAAAATTCTTTAAAATGGAAGAACTTTAAAGGAACATATTTTATCTCTGTGGAGGTAGATATTTCACCATTTCTAAAGAATCTGATGATACTCTGCTTTTGGTAGTTCTTCAGAATAATAGTGCTACTGTATAATATTGGAACTAAAGATTTTTTATTAGTTTACATGTGAAAATTAGTAACACAGAAAACTTCTGGAATGTCCTAAAACACATAACCATGTTGTGGATATATACATGTGCCTGATGGATGCTTGTAAAGATGGAACCAGTCTCTTCCCAGTGGTGTCCAGAGACAATAAGTACACCCAAAAACACAGGATGGTCCACCTTAACACCAGGAACCCCTTTTTCAATGTAAGCATGACTGAACACTGGAATAGGTTTCCTAGGAAGGTTGAGGAGTCTCCATCCCAGGAGTTATTCACATATCATCTGGACATGGTCCTGGGCAAGCAGCTCTAGGTGGCTCTGCTTGGGGAGTTGGATGGGATCTTTCCCGACCTCAAAAATTCTGTGATTCAGTGTTTCTTAAGTTTGGCCTAAGGCTGTCAAGGCACATATTGGATAAGTAGACAGTGAGGTGGGTGGGAAATTAGCTGACAGCTTGCACTCAGAATCCAGAACAGGCTGGGATCAGTTGTGGCCTGGAAACAGCCTTGCTGAAAGGAATGTGGGGTTCATGGCAACAAGAACAAAAGTCAGTAGGATGTCACTGCAGTAATAAATGCAAGTCACATCCTCAGCTGCATCTTCGGGGACACTATTAACAGAAGCTATGATCATCCCACTTTTCAGTGCTTTTCAGGTCAAACCCCAAATATTTTGTCTAGTTCTGGTCCCCACCATTCCAAAAAGATGTACACCTGCTGGAGCAGGTCCAGGGTAGGGCCATAATTATGGTCAAAGGGCTGAATACCCTGCCATGTGAGGGACAACTAAATGAGTTAGCTCTTTTCTCCCAGAGAAGAGAAGACCTTGGTGGACCTCCTCACAGTACTCAAATACCTAAAGGGTGCCTACAAAGAGAAGTTCTCTCTTCACTAGGAGACACATGGAGAAAGGTCAATCAATGCATGCAAGTTGCAGCAGGAGAGGTTTTGTCTTGCTACAAGAGAGAAATTTTACACAGTGAGATCAATCATTCACTAGAACAACCTTCCCAGAGATGTGGTGGAGTCCCCATCACTGGAGGTTTTAAAAATACAATGGGATGTGGTGCTAGATAGTCTCATCTAGTTTTCCTCTACTATGAAATGTTGGAGCAGATGATCTTTTGATGTCCCTTCCTACCTGGGCTATGATGCTATGATCCCTAATCTTTTATTCACAAATAATGATTGAATCTTATTCACACTATACATCAGTTTCCTTGTGCAGAGAATGAATATAAACTCATTAAAATAAATGAAAATACTCAATTGATTCTGCAAGTTTTAAGTGTTCTGTACTGTAAATCAGACATTTAGGGTTTTTTCTGTTTGATATATATTCACCCCCTAAAACTGAGATGCCTAGGTTAATCCAGCCTTTAAGAACTCAGTGAGACAAAGGCAATATCTCCATTGAGTTGTTCTTTTTGAGGTATCTATTCTTGTTTCATTATTTGGATTGCTTCAGAGTAAGCCTGCATGTTGAACTAATCGAGATATAACATTTAGAAAGCAAAAGAGCTGTTAAATATGCACCCTGTCTTGGATCACTTTGAAGAATTATAACTGACTTTGCTGATGGCAATGGACAATACTGCAAAATAGGCTTTATAATGGAAAGCTTTAGCTATTGAAGGATGCAAGAATAAAATACCTTATCACATCAGCTTAAGGAATTATTTACACTGACGGCATGTTTTCTTTTTATAATTACAATATCTTAATTTTTCTTTATGCAGTTTCCTGCTTGAAGTCTTTGCCTCTCTGTACTTTGCTGTCCTAGTTTTTTCATATATTGTGTCCCAGTCTGACTCCAGCAGTTATTTAGAATCAGAAAAAATTCAACTTCTCAGTTTACTTATATCCACCTCATAAGTTGTCTCCTATCATCCAAATGTATAAACCAGGAAGTCTACTCACAGAACAGAAATATTTGTTACTTTCTGTCTGATTCAGTCTGAACAGTAACTCCATTTAAATGTCAAATTAATGCACACTCAGTTTGGAGGGTGTATCAGATTCCCTGTTACTGGTATAGCTTCCCAACTGCTTTATGCAGTTAACTTTTTACATAGTTGCAAAATTATGTATTTAATTCATCAAATTATTTCTTTTTGAGTGACTCTTGTTCATTTGCATGAGATATTTAATATTATTTAATCTTCTTTGGGATCTTCTTATCAAAGAATCAGGGAATGGCCTGAGCTGAAAGGGATATTAAATATCGTCTAGTTTCAACTCCCTTGCCATGGGCAGGGGCATCTTCCACTACACCAGGTTTCTCAGAGCTCCATCCAGCCTGGCCTTGAGCACTTCCAGGGATGGGGCATCCACTGCTTCTCTGGGCAACCTCTTCCACTGCCTCATCCCCTTGCATTAACAAATTTCTTCCTGGTAAATCTAAACCTGCCTTCTTTCCGTTTGAAGCCATTCCCCCCTGTCCTGTCAGTGCGTGCTCTTGTACAAAGTTCTGCTCCATCTTTCTTGTAGGTCCCCTTCTGGTACTGGAAGGTCCCAATTTGGTGACCCTGAAGCTGCCTCTTTCCCAGGCTGAACAATGCCAATTCTTTAGGCTTTCCTTGGAAGAGAGGTTCTCCTTCCCTCTAGTCATCTTGTTGACCCTCCTGTGAACCTGGTCCAAGAAGTTGATGTCCTTCCTGTGCTGGGGACCCCAGAGGTGAATGCAGCACTCCAAGAGGGGTCTCACCAGAGCTTCTTTTGTATGAGATGTCTGCGTATTAATTTAACTTACGTAACCCATTGTAACCTTGGTCAAATAAAGGTTCAAACAACTGTCACTTCAAATGCTTTGTTATGCTCTTACAGATATAAAGAGATATATATCAAAACCAATACCAAAGTTCAATAAATGGCAACTCACACAAAAAGAAAATACAACTTGTCATGAACATTTTCTGTGATAAAAGGATTTTTGTAATTGATACGAGATTTCTCAAAAAATTAGAAATGAAATTAGAAGTTGAGTCCCTCTTTGTTAATAGAAAGAGGCCAAAAAACTGAGGGGAAATGAAGGCTCTATAAATGAAATTGTCAGCTTGTTTGACCATGGTACTGTAAAAATGGACTTGCATGTAAAAATTATTTATTGTTTTCCTGAAAAGTGTGTGCAGGTTAAGGTGACTGACTTAACAGTGGGAATACAATCAGGGATCAGTTATGCCATTTGCCTCTAGGTAAAGCCGCTGAGAAAGATGTGATTTTACTGTGACTTGGTCAAATATCTTTTCTGCAGTTTGCAGAATTTACAGTGCCATATGTTTCTGAAGTAACATGCATAAAAGAGGGAGGGAATTTAAGGAGGGAAAATTCTGCACTTCTGCCACCAACAAAGGGAAGAGTTCAGGGAAGGGAATATGACATAAAAGATCACCATATTGCAGTGCAGAGTGGACACGTCCAAATGTGATCCTTATGCAAAATGTTATTGTCTCAAAAGAGAAATACATTATAAACTCAAAGGATGATTGAACAAAATAAAGTTTCTGCAATTTTTTTACACTTTTGTATACAAACAGCCTGCTAAATTAAAGTGGTCGGTAACTGTACATATTTTAAAATAATATAAGAATTCTAGTAGGCTCATTTCCTTTTCGCTTACTGGGGTGAGGCTGAATGTATTTTTCCAACAAGCTATTCTTAATTTCCTGTAGAGAGGGGAGAAATGGAAAAAAAGAGGATCACTGAAGTTAAAAAGAAAGAGAAAAACAGATAAGTGACTCTTCTAATCAAGCACCTAATTAATAGTATAGAAAATTTCTAAGTAATTAGAATGTGGTTGCTTTCAAAATTTGTGAATTTTCAGTTTACACAATTTTAACATATTTTAATGATTTTTTCAAAGAAAATGTATTTTTTCATTGTGGAGGACCATCTAAATATTCTCAATCATAAATAAAACATCTTGAAGGATGTTAATAGAACTTCCTATTTTCCAAATTATTTTTACCTCTAAACTTCACAGGGTGTGGATTTAAATCTTATTTAAAATATTGAGGAACAAGACTGTCAGTTTTAGTTCAGGTTTTATGAAGAACAGTGAAATCTATAAGTGATTTGCTTTCTTTAGTCTCTTTTAGCAATTTAAAGCCAGACAGGTCTCAGCTGTGTTATTCTACATGGATATTCACACAGTTTGTTGAAGGATGCTATCCTACAAAGTGACAGAATTTCTTGTAAGATTTTCCTGCTGCCACTATTAGGATTTTTTAGTCTAATTTTGATTGTGGAATATAGTAGATTTGCTTTGCATAAAAAGTGACCTTGACTGCTTTTAGTTCTATAAAGTTTGTTAAAACTTTAAAGAAAGCCAAACATACTTTGTATGGCCAAATATGGCTGATATAAAATAGTCTGATTTCAGGAATATAATAACTGCAAATATGACACTAACAGTTGCAAAATATTGTAAAAGACAGCTATCAAGGGTGAATTTACAAGGCACAGTTCTCAACAATTATCTTGCTATTCAAATCAAATCAGTGAGATTGTAGTAGAATGATAGATTTATTGTCACCTATAAGTGGATCAAAGGGTCACAAGTGGATTTATCTTTTCAGAGAAGAGTGATGGAATAATATGCCAGCATTGAAGTTATTACCCTTTGTATAGGTTAAAAGCTATACTTTTTCAATAGATCACATTTTTTTGCCTTACACTTTGTCTCAAAATATCTCTTTCCAAGTTTTAAAAAAGGAAAGAGAATCAACTGTAATAGCACATGGAAAAATGTGTCATCTTAACACCTTAAAATATAAGTCACTGTTTGAGATCAGTTTTAAATCCTAGGTATTACTTTCCTATTTGGATGGTGAAATTACTTTGATTTTTTGTCCCATTTTAAGATTGTCAGTCTAAGTGCTATATGCTGCTTTCCTGTAACTTTTAGTGTGTTCTCCATATTTTAACACAAAATTCTTGCAGGTAGCATAGACCAATAAACCAACTGAAAATGGATTTTGACTTTGAATGTTCAGATGTTTTTAAGATCTGGAACTTTTCCTGGAAAAGTTCTGGTTTCCTTTGGCTAGCTTTTCTGAGGAAATTTTTAATGACTTGCTCGTGATTTTTAAAAATTATTATTATTTTTGAATTCTCATTATTTTAAACCAATTTCTAATAATTTTCCTTACATTATATTTATAAAAATTTACCAAAAGTGAGTATGATAAATTTTATTTATAGAACAATTTATGAAAACATTTCAGAAAAAGATTAGGATCCTTTGTTTTTCTCTCCTGGAATACAATAAAAGATGGTGTTTGCAGGCTCATGAGTAGCATTTCACAGAATCATGGAATTGTTTATGTTGGAAGGGACCTTAAAGGTCATTTAGTGCCAACTCCCTTGCCATGGGCAGGGACGCTTTCCACATGACCAGGATGCTCAGAGTCCCAATCCAACCTGGCCATGAGCACCTTCAGGGATGAACCCTGGGCAACCTGGTTCAGTGCCATATCATCCTCACAGTAAAACATTTTTTCCTAATATCTAATCTAAACCTACCCTCATTCAGTTTGAAATTATTCCCCCTTGTCCTATCACCACATACCCTTTAAGAAACTCCCTCTTGTAGGCTCCCTTCTGCTACTGGGAGACCTCAAATAGGTCACCTTGAAGCTGTTTTTTTTCCAGGCTGACCAATCCCAGTTCTCTTAGCCTTTCCTCATAGGAGAGGTTTTCCATCCTTTTAATCATCTTGCTGATCCTTTTCTGGACTCACTCCAAAAAGTTCATGTTTTTCCTGTGCTGGGGATCCAAAAACTGACTGCAGTACTCAAGGTGGAGTCTCATCAGAGCAGAACAGAGGGGCAAAATCACCTCTTAAAGCCTTAAAACCTGGGTAATTTCTTGCCACTTACCACAGGAGGCAAAATGGGCTCAACTTGGAAAGAGTAATTTAACTTTTTGTCAATTAAAAGTAGAATAAGATGATGAGAAGCAAACAAAAACCTAAAAGTACCCCTCTTCACCGTTCCTCTTCTTTCTAGGTTTAACTCCTTTCGTGGTTTTTTTTTTCTTCTTCCCACTCCAAGGAGCACAGGGGGATGAAGAATGAAGGTTGCAGTTAGTTTATAACACTTCACCTCTGTCATTCATTCATTCCTCATGGCAGTTTTCACATGCTTAGGCATAGGTTTCCTCCCATGAGATACAGCCCCTCTGCAAACATCAACATCAGTCCTTCCCATGGGCTGCAGTTCTTGAAGAACTGCTCCAGAATGTGCCCTATCCATGGGGTACAGTCCTTCAAGAATGGACTGGTCCAGCATGGCTCCCTCACAGGCCACAATTTCTGCCAGGAACCTGCTCCAGCATGGATGCTCCATGGGTTGCAGCTTCCTTCAAGAAGGTCCTTGAGAGACAGCAGCATGGATATCTCTACTGTATTCTCCCATGAACTGCAGGGGAGCAACATGCTTCACCATTCTACATTGGCTGGAGATGAGCCTCAGATCCAGCACATGGAGCACCTCCCTCCCTCCTTTCTTACTGGTCACAGCTGCTGCACAGCCTTTTTTACTCTTCCTGAAATAAGTTTTCACAGAGGCTGCACCAGCTCGGCCGATGGGCTCAGCTGTGCCCTGCAGTTCCAGGATCCCTTTGGGCTGCCTGGAACCGTCTGTGTCCAGCACAGGGCAGCCACAGCTCCCATCACTGAGGCCACCTCTGCCACATCTGTGTTACCAAAACTTTGCCAAGTAAATCAAATGCATGTCTACAGAGACATGTCTACAGAGAAATTTATGCCATTCCAGGATGAACCTCAGTGAAATTTTTAAAATTTGTCTCAGGGCCAATTTGAACATAGAGGAATAATTTAGCCAGAGAAAGTTTAACTCAGTGGATCAGATGATATCATCTTGTTTCTGAATGAATCTCAGGAGTGTTTGATCCTCATGAAACTGATAGCTCCACGGATAATTTGAACAGCGCACTCAAAAGTAACCTTGAAGTGATTGGGTTTTGGCTAAACTTGATTAGGGAATTCATTCTAATTTTTTCATCATCTTCCAAAAAAATCAAATTTTTCACTTTACTCTGACTTGACTTACTTATTCTTCCTAAGTATACAACACAAAATAAAACTCAAGGACTTTTCATCCCCAGTGGTATACAGTAACAATTAAAAAATGCTTTCAAAAGTCTTTCTAAAGCAAACTCACCAACTTCATACTTCCACAGAGTTATGGTTTAAAGAAAGTTTTCTAATTTGTTTCATCTTTGGAAACTACAAAGTGACTGATGACATTGCAGCACTTTGGTAAGCAGCATATTAGTCACAATGAAAGATCACTATCACAAATAGTACATTGCTAAATCAGGGAATTACAGCCCTGGTGGAGCTGTGCAGAAACTTTCATACATACCTGATATAAAAAAAAAACAACCAACTTTCTCCAAATTTTTTTTCTTTCTTTTTTTTTTTACCTGGTTTGTTTTAAATTTCAAGTTTTTGAAAAATTGATGGATGAGTCTTCATGAATGTTCTTCTGGACTTTGTTCAAAAGTGCAAACCAGTCTACGAATCAGGAAAGACATTTGATGAAACCCTATGACCTTGCAAATAAAAAGAATATTTTCTCAAATTTTCATAAAAGGTACCAGGCTGCATCAAATATTACAACTACTGTAAGGTTTTCAAGATACATATACAGGTTTTATTATACTTTGTTTAGAGAAAAATATGCATCTGGGAAAATAGAGGAATCAAGACATTGCCTTATATAATAGCAAGTTTAAGATTTTTAGGGGAATGTTGTCTTTTGGAGGAGCCTCTGTTAACAGTGTCTGCAAATGCTGAGAGAAGCATTTATTCAGTTATAATGAAACTGGCCTTTAAAAAGGACTTGGAGGTAAGGTTCCAAATGCTATTTGCTGCCAAATGCACTGTTAAACTTGCTGAAGGATATTTATGAACAGCTCTGCATTTCTGGTTTTACTGTATGTTTGTATGTTGTAAACTTTGAGAATAAAATCTTTGGTTTACTTATGGAAAGCATTGCCTGAGTAAATTACATATAGAGGTCACAGTGTATGCTAAAAATACATATAATTATTTAGGTAAAACTATTCTATAATGTTTTTATCTTCTCAAGTATGTGGGAAAGAGAATGTTAATGTAAAGCTTTAAGTTTTTTCTCTTTCTTCTCCTTTTTCAATTAAACCAAAAAGTAGAAAAAAAAATTACTTAGAGAATTTTTTTAAGTACTCACATTTATATCATCCATGAATATTTTAATAATTCTACTGTTACAATTTTGTTTTGCTTATATGAAGACATCTAATGATACATATGTTTTTCTTTCTCTACAATAGCTTCTTTTCTTTTTCTTTTATTGGATAAATTTATTTTCCTGTATTTCAGAATGTTTTGACATTGCATTGCATTGATTTTTTGATATAATGCTTAAATTTTTACATATGAGGCACACATATAATATGCTTTATAAATCACTTTACACACATCCACATGCACACACAAAGTTCATGTGACCTGGGAAGGAGCAATGCTTTTGTTTAAATGCTTCCTGCTAGCTGTTGTGTGTCACACAGGTGCTAAACAAAGCCATATTTCTTTATTAGTCTCCCTTTACTGATGGCAAATGCACAGTTGAAAATTATGTATGTTTTATTCTACACTGACATGTTGACTGGGAACTAGCTTGTCACACTATTAACATGAAACAGCTTGAATATTGCTCATTTAACAGACTTTCTCAAAGCACTTAAAAAATAAATCATCAAACAGCATTTTGGGCTCCATTTAGGGAAAAGAAAATCCACTTCTTTCAGTATGCAAAGTGATACTCACAGGTTATTTTCAAAATTAACTCTGTTTTCTTTTCTAAGATTTCCAGTTCATTTTAAAAGCCAGCCACACAGTGATAGAAATAGAGGAAAATTGCAGCCATTAAATGCAGACAGGAAATGTGTGCACCAGCTTTAGCTCAATGTGAAAATTAAATCCAAACTGCTACAAACTAGGTCTGGGTTTTAATGTTAATTGTTCACATGCCCTCAATGCAAATTATTCACACTAATGTACTGTATTAGCCAAGCCTGTCACTTTCACAATTATTATTTTGGTTGCTACTGTTGTTGTTTTGTAAATGTCATCTCATTTTGTGTCCATTGTGGGAATTTAGGTAAGCTGCTTTAGTTGTAAGAAAGTTCTGAGCACAACATTTAAGGCTGCTGCTGCAGTTTCATGGATCATTAACAATTTGCTAATATTGTTTTAGCTTGCAAATTAGTGCAGCTTAGTGACTAAGGAAAGGTTCCATAGCTGTCATCAATCAGACTAAAATTCTTCATGCATGAGATGAAAAACGATTTTTAGCCTTTGAGGCTCAGACAGCCAATTACTGTAACAAAAAAAAAAAACAACCCAAAACCAAACCTACAAAAAACCAAAAAAAAAGTGGGGGGGAGGCTAGACAGAGGAGGGAAGGAGAGAAAGCAAGCTATAAAAGTGCTGTTAGCAATTCTATTATTTTTTTTTCTTGTTGCATTTGAAAAGAGCTAACACATGCTCTGTAATAATTCCTTAGCTTCCTGCTATATTAATGAAGTGACAAATTTTAGAAGGAGAAACAGAACTTTTCATAGGAAATGACAAGAGATTAGTGACTAAAGAAAGAATACCAGAAAATCTCACAGTCCCAGAATCATTAAGGTTGGAAAAGACCTCCAAGATCATCGAGTGTGACCTTTGACTGACTACCACCTTGTCAACCTGAACATGGCACTAAGTGCCATGCCCAGTCATTTCTTGAACACCTGCAGGGAGGGTGATGCCACCACCTCTTTGGGAAGTCTGTCCCAATGCTCAACCACATTTGCAGTGAAAAAAATTCTTCCTGATATCCAATATAAACCTCATCTGGCACGGTTTGAGGCTATGTCCTCTTGTCCTGCCAACAGTTGCCTGGGAGAAGAGACCAACCCGGCTTCAGCCTCCTTTCAGGGAATTGCAGAGGATGATAAGGTCTCTCCTGAGCCTCCTTTTCCTCAAACACCTCCAGTTCCCTCAGCTGCTCCTCCTCAGACTTGTGTTCCAGACCCTTCACCAGCTTCCGGACGTGTTCCAGCACCTCAATATTTTTTATGTTGAGGAGTCCAAAACCAAACACAGGATTTGAGATGTGGCCTCACCAATGCCGAGAAGAGGGGACAATGACTTCCTTGGTCCTGCTGGCCATGCTATTGCTGATACAGTGCAGGACAACATTGGCCTTCTTGGCCACCTGGGCACACACTGACTCGTGCTCTGCCACTGTTGACCAGCACCTCCATGGACTTTTCTGCTGGGCTGCTTTCCAGCCACTCTTCCCCAAGCCTGCAGTGACAGAAGTTGTGACAGAAGTGCAGATTGTCTTTTATTTTGTCTTCACCCAAGCTCTCTCACTCAAATTTCATTTCTCTCATCTATCGCCTTCATGCACACTCTCTTTTTCTATTGCCTTTTCTGCTCACCTCTTTGCAGCCCTTTTCTGTTTCACACTTTCTCAACACCTTCTATCAAATCTTCCCTTTTCCCATCATTCTCCTCTGTCACTTCTGCTGGCTGTCTTGATCTCATTGTAGCTCTACAGTCTTCTCTTTCAATATTTGACTTCTTTATGGGAGCTAATAAATTCTATTTGTCACTATATAAACTGTATTAAAGAATTAGAGAAAGTACTATAAAAACTATCAACAGTATCATTGTCATAACACCTTATGCCTTCAAACTATGTACTTCTCTTTATATCAGGGTTGTACAGGTTGTTTTTCACTTGTCAATCAGAAATGCATGCAGAAGAGGGCATGTTCCATACTGCTCTCAGCTGTTTTTAAATTAAAATTCTGGTGTCTCTGGTAGAGAGGTAGGGCATTGATCTGAGATCTCATCACTTTAGTGCCATCACTTTAGTGCAATCATATTTTGTAAAGTTCTGTCAAGGCCATTGGAAAAAAATGCCAAAATTTTCAAATATAGCAAAAGGCTTTTCAGGATTACAATTTATGTTAAGTTTAGGGAGAGAAGGAACTTAAGTCTCAGATATTTCTACCTGTAAGACTCCATAAACTATGTATACCTCAGCATTAGAGATCATGCACAGGTATGGAAACATAGCATAGTGAGGCGACTCTATTTTAACACTGTGCCACAAAGTAGAATCTTAAGATAATTAATATTTTCTAAAAGAACATAGAGACCACTGAAAGAAAAAAATAGGAAAGTATAAAATATTCTTTTTAATATTTCCTTTTGGGACTATGCTTGCAAGAAATCCCAGTCTTTCTCCTGATTTCTAAAATATTTTAGTTCTGTCTGTTTTCCAAATGTCTCAGATCAGTTATCTTTCTGAGGCACAGATACCATACCATGTTTGTGTTACAAACCAAAACTCAAACTAACTCTTTTTTGGAAAATTACAAAACTTTTACAATCAATCCTGTAAGAAACCAGTAGCAAAGAGGTGGAGCAATTAGCTTTGTAAGCAAGAAAAAAAAATTCTAATAAAAGAAATTATTTGCTGAGCTTTGCTTTAAAATAATAATTTAATAAGGTATTTGTATTTATCAGAGACATTTGATTAACCATTATTATGAAAAGGCTTTTATTAAGTGTATTTAAAAAAATTACATATCTTAAAATGTCAAAAAGAAAGTTCCCAGCTCTGATTTCAAATTCATCCTAACTTAATGTGAAATAAGTGATCTGAGTTAGTAGTGACACTAAAGGGCATAGTTATCCACGTAAGGTCTATTTCAAATAGTGCTGGAGCTAGAATCTTAGACTTGGATTTTAGGCAAAAGACTACTCCCAGTCGACTTGATGGTGCACAATCAGAGCTGTCATGTCACATCCAGGTGTAAAACTCAATAGATCTTCATCTTTGCACCAAAATTGTGCAGCATCAATAAATTTTGTGAGCTTGTTAAATGAAATAAGGTGATGAAGTCAAGTATTTTTTTAAGTTTCTCTGAGTGATGAATTTTAAACTTAGGAACCATTAAAAAAAAAATTGAATGCAACCTCTTACTGAGCCAGTGAGGAGCAGTATATAAAATAACATTTCAATGAAGATTTTAACTGGATTTTCACCTTATCATTTTGAAAGTAACTATATGCAAAATAGCAGGTGGTCGCATTTTAGCACTTCATCTTGATTGCTGTAAAAATTGCAGCATAAACAAGAATTTTAATTTGTCAAAAACTTTAGTTAATCATGTTTTTCATTTCAGGAGATCTCAAAGTATACATAGATAACATATTTTCTCAGCGTGTTAAGAGTTAATCACAATTCTGGTAGTAGAAGCCATGTATATATATCTAATTAGAAAATTTATACTAATATCCAATAGACCAGTTATTAAAGTAAGATTTATTTTATACCCTACTGTATCTGAACAACATAATGTAATCCATCAATCAAAAAAGTAATAATTTATTGCTGTTTCTTCTCATTTATAAGTATATTTTTTATCAGCTTGACAAAATGAGTTATGAGTCCTATTTTTCAGCCTTCACTTTCCTTTAAAAATTAATTTGGAAACATCAGATACTTAAAATTAAAAATAAAAAATAATAATGACTTAAATAAAAGAAGAGGGAGAAAGAAAGAATTTTTCTTTCAGTATTTTCAAGAATGCCTTTTACTTATTGTATTTACTGATGCAATAAATCTAATGTTCTGTTTTACCTAACAAGAATGTGTTAACTTGTCCTGGTAAAATAATTTAATTTGCAGTCAACCCATGTTCATGCATTTAGTACAAGGAGAAATAAAAGAGAAAATAGGGAATATGAAGTTATTCAAACATATAACAAATTTCCTACTTTATATTTCAGAAAATTATTAATCAAATATTTCATTCAGTAAATGAATGTGTTGATGAAATTATCTAAAATTCTAATCAGTATAGGTGTTTTAACTTTGAATTGTAGAATATGTCATTCTCTATTGTGAAACTTAGAGTATTTAATTATTCATTCTCTTTTTATGTGCTTGTTTAATTATAAATATTCCATTCATGTCTAAATTGTTACACAACTCAAATTTCCGGTGTAGCAGCCAAGATGATAAGTGATGAATTAAAAACTAAAAAAAACCCTCCCTAACTTACAACAGGTTAAGTTTTCCCCATTGTACACAGAATAGAAGCTGAATAGAAAACAATAATATTTTGATAAGTTATCTCCTTAGATGATTCTGGTGGAGCTTGCTAAATAAACTGTCTACTATTTATATGGAACCGACATTTCCTAAATAATCTCTAAGTATTAGACTGGTGTATTTAGCTCTTCTAAAGAAGTAAATGAGAAAATTAATTAAAGAACAATTTATTTGTTATCTTGAAAATACTCAAATCATCCAAAGTTTCAAGGTTCCCTGCAATTTTGTAGCAGCAATATTCGCTAGTCTATAATTTGAAAATATTAAAAGCATTTAAAATAATTTATTAAGCACAGCACATCTAAAGAATACCATAAGGAGCATAGACAATATCTGCACTGGAGCTAAGAAAATATCTTACTATTTTTCTAAAAAACTGTAGAATAATTTTTAGTTCATTCCTCATTACTATTTTCTATGCATAATGTAAATTAAAATAGATTGCCTATTAACCATAAATTTAACTATTTTAGCACAGACTATCCTTGGCCTATATTCTGTCAAGGGCCCTGTAAATCTCATTAAAAATCATGAACAAGGAAAAATCACAACCAAAGCAAAATAAACTCTAAAATGCGACTGTTTTTGGTTTTTTTTTTCCCTAAGAATGGTCATGCACATTTTGACAACGATCACAGTCAGTGAAATGCTATTCTAAAAATTCAATATAAATGTCATTATTTAATAAATAGTCTTACAATACATATCTTCCAATACCCAATAACACATTGCAAATGAACAGAGCTCAAACTAAGCTAAAACACTGCTGTGGACAGGATAATAAGGCACTAATACACTTCAGCATTTAGAATTTCTAAAGCTTTTTTAATAGCTTTTTTTTAAATATGCTTTTTGTTCAATAGTTTTTTAATAGAATCAAGGGAAAAAACCCAAACCTAAAACACATAACAGAGAATATGATTTTCGTTAATCATTGCTTGCCAATTATTATAAACATTTTTATGAAAGTAACTGTTCGATGATCTGGTCTCCATCTCTCATCAATATTTTAAGTGGACTAAAGCTCTGTTCAGAATGTGTTTTCAAAAATCAATACATTACATCTACAAGCAAACTAAGAGATGAAGAACAGGTTCATTCATTGCTTCCTATGTAGAAAGAAGGAGGTTTAAATTAATATCATTAAAAATCTTTTTATGTGGTCATTCTGAAGCTGCAAAGAAATTAAACATTCTAGATACTTGCTCTGTGTTTCCATCTTCAAAGGAATTTTGAGGCATGCAGATGAGTTTTGTGAAAAGATAATAAGGTTCAAGAGCTAACAGATACAGTATGGTAAAAAATACATGAGTATTCTTTTCTTCATAAGAGGACTGAACATGAATCACAGCTGGAAAAGAGTCTTAAAAAGACTATTAGTGACTTGGGAAAGAGGTCTGTTACAAATGTGAAATATCTGTATATGAATATGTGCACACACATGTATATACACCTCCATAAAGGTGTATGTATTTGTGTATGTGCATATGTGAGTACATGAGATAGGCGTATGCTGTCACATTTGAGCCTAAATGTGAGAGGAGAGTTAAGACTGAAAAATCAGAAAATTTAAAACTAAAATGATTGAAATAATTGATCAACACTTTGTACTAATGTTTAACTAACACACAAAATATATTGCATGTGTGGATGTAGATTGCAGAGCTCATGCATGGATGGCACTGATATGTTCAGTCATGGAAGGTACTGGTCATGACTAAATTCTTAATGTTATGGTAAGTACGTGTTTTTAACAAAAGGAATACTTCCATATTTTAATGGTAAATATATATTAACTATATCCAGGAGTATACAATTCTAATTAAGAGGTGTCAGAAGCTTCTGCACTGGCAACAAATGGAGAGGCAAATGAATATGTACTTTACACAATGCTGTTTTTTTCTCATAAAAAAAAGACTTTCCTGTCTAACTACAAAAGGAATCAGATACAGTATGTATGAAAACTTGCACATTTATTTTAGTCAATTTTATTTTTAATCTTAATAAATTTACCATTCAAATTATACAAAACTCTGGCCATTTCTTGCATAACATTATGAAAGCTGTTCACAGGATATATTCCCAGGGTGTGGAAACTTTGTCAAAACAATACTGCAAAAGAATGAAAATAACAGCCTGAAAGTCACAGAAATCAGAGGAAGTAGACATGAAAGAAGCAACAAAACCCCAGGAAAACAAACCATAGCTGCAAATATTATTGGTGGAAATGTGATGTCTCTAAAGGCCAAGACACTGGGAGGTTTGTGTGTTGTCTAAATTACATAGAACTACATCAAGTTCAACAAAAGAGGACTCCTATCAGGCAGGTCTAGATGAATATTCCTGATTTTTAGGTTCAATGCTAAAGGTTAGATTTGCTTCATCTTCCTGATCTCTGCAAAATGTTAAATCCCCTCCATTTTCAGCCTACATTTCTGTAGCAATTCTAAAGTCAAAAAAAACCAAGTTTAACTAATGACTTAACTTTTGGATGAGCATTTAGGTCAGCAAAAATCTATGCCATGCTAAAGTTATATGTAACTCTTAATTATTTCAGCTCATTTGCTTGCTTCGCTAAATTATGATGTTGGTTGTTTTGTTCTAAACATTTAACCTGACACACACATTTTAAGTCATCGTATTCTTCACTGAAAAAAACCCCTAAACTGAAAACAAAACCAAACCAAACTCCTCCCCCCCAAATAGAATTAAAACCCTAAAAAAAGGTAAGACACAATGCAAAAGAAGGCATGAGAAATAGGGAATAGGCTATGGGGTTTTGAGTAATTTCATGTGAAGAAAGACAAAGTTTCACTTTCCCAACATGGTAGATAAGTTTGGCAAATATAACAGTCTCACTTAGTCTCTTCTTTAGAGCTGTACTTCTTTATGTTAATAAAGAAATACAAACTGGATTATTCAAGTTGTTTTATACCCTACATGAGGGAAATTTATTTAATTTTGAATTCAGTCTTATAGTGGCCAAATACATGTCTAGTTTTATATACACATAAATTGCCAGCAAGATGAAATACTGAAAAAAGAGATTACTGATGATTTAGGCACAAAGCTGGAATATGAAAGAGAACCTGTGAGGGAGGCATCCTGGGGTCATCAGATAGATTTGCAGCCAAGACTCTTCTGTGTAGTTCTTTTCTTATGCTCTGCAATTTTAACTGGAAGGTTTTTATGTCTGAAATGATATATTTGCTGAAAAAAAATCCAGTTTATACTAAAAGATTTACTAAGGGATTTTTTTTTTCTGATGGAGAAAAATATGGGGTTTTAGCAATTTTGGATGACCTGTAAATAAGAATAGGAATAAACGTATGCTATAGAATTAAATCTAACCCTGGCTTCCAAGTTTCTCCTATATTTGGTGTCTCAAGCAAGATGAAATATGTACTTTCAAAAGCTAGGCAATCATGGTATGTATATATGAAGCACTATTTATTTTACTTCCAAATGAACGAAATGAAAAGGAGGACTATACTAAGACATGATGTAACAAAGAAGTCACAGGAGAATCTGGAAAAATTTGCCAGCTATTGTGACATATAGGAACCTTCATTGTGTAGTACGAGTAATCTTTGTGTCAGTCCCAAGGTCAGAAAGAAAAGGAAGATATAATTTCATACCCAGTTTTAAAATCAATTCAGTGTTCTACAAAGCCATTAATCAGCAGATGAGCTTTTCACTGGCAGATAACAGCAGGCCTCTACTGAGATGCGTGAGAAGGGAGCCGGGACCTGGATTGGCAGCAGGCAGGCAGGGCAGCAGCTCTAGCACAGTGACAGCATTACCGAGAGAACATGCAAGAAGAGAAGATTGGTGGCAGTGACCAGTGTCATCCAACTGACCTGTGATTGCCAGCCATGTCCTTAGAGACAATTCAGGTCTGACACATGGCCAGGAAGCCAAGTCAGGGAGGCCAGGTCAGGGACAGCGGGGTGCAATTCCAGGTGTAGGCAGAGCTGCCACAAAACTCTCTCATGGACATAGGTCAAGGGCCTGAGTTTAATATAGCTTTCAAGAAAAGAGGAATGAGATGATAGGCAAGGCTTCCTCTTCAAATCCTCATACCTTATTATTTTCACAGCAGTTTGATTACATGTTTTACAGGTGAGCAAAATTAGAGTTGACTTTGAACACAGACGAACTCCTAGCAGTTATGGAAAGAGGATCCCGAGCCTGTTAACTCCCTCAATATTCTGGTACAGGCAACAGCCAATTTTTTTTTCCAGTGAACACCAGTTTAAACACTGTGAGAGTTTAAATCCTTGGCCTCTGGAGAGAACAGAACATGCCTAAAGATTTTCCTGTATTTAGGCCAGGTTAATGGTGTACAGCCTTTCCTGGTTTTGGCAGGTACTGAGATTGGAGGGTATAAAAAGTTATTAAAATAACAAATAGCCTGATGCAGAAAAGAAAAAAAGTGAGAAAAGGTGGGGATTTTGTAAAGTTTTGAAGGATTCCACTTTGACTTGCATTGCAGATATGAAGAGTTGAGAAATAGGAGTGTATGTAGGAGTCCTAGTTATCTAACTGATTTTTTTGCTTTTAGCCAGAAGAAGACATTCTGTTATCTTTCTCACTAAGATTTTCAGGGTACTGCAATACATTCAAACTGTTTCAATGAAATTTGGTTATGGCTTCTTGTTTAACTGTTCTACCAAATTGTGATTATAATACAAATTCTTCAACTAATTTTTACATTGAAGAATATTTTATGTTACAGATGGGAAGATGTTAAAGTGTGGTATAATAAATCTCATTATTTCCATATTCCTTTACCACTTTAACTAAGGATCTTCCTTTAGCTGAAGTTTAGGAAGGAATGATTTTTAAGTGCTGGGAGCTGAGAAGTGGATAAAAAATTTCTACACCATGTAGAGATATATTTCCTCAAAAACCTACTGGTTCATGTAGACTATGACTAACCTAGGATGTGAGACTCCTTTTTGTCTTAGAGGGGGTTTTGTTTAGTGTTAGGCTGATTTGGACCCTATGAAGTTTTTTGTCCCTCCTTATCACAGTACAGAATTCTTCTACGTCACCTGGACTGTGAAATCCATGGATCATACCACACAGCTTTCTACCCTAATGTTATTGAGTTTGAACTCTACCATCATATATTTCAAATATTCATGTTGCAAAGTTCATTTACAAAATGGTTTTGATCTATTCAGACACAAAGTGATACTCTAGTGTTTCTTTCCCTCCACAGTAATCTGCAGAGAGGTTTATTGAATTCTTTTAAAAACAGAAGGTATTAAATATAGCCAAAGTATTTCAAAGTAATACATTTTTCAAATCTAATGTCTCACACTGTTTCTGAACATTGGTTCAATTGCTGTGAAACTGTGACTTCTGGTTGTGGTTAATGATATGGAAAAGGTACCTGTGATGAAGTCTAAAGTCAGATCACTACCAGGTGCTACAAATTACAGAAAGATGAGTTACTAGCTTTGAGCCATTTATTGCTAAATAATACCCAGCCTGCTGGAAATCTGTTCCTAACAGCCTCATTTTTACTTGTGATACTTAACATCATAAGGAAAAAAGGCATTTAACTCAGTTTAATTACCACTAATCAAAATAATGAAAAGAAACATATTTTTCTCCATGTTAGAAAACCCCAGTATAGTAAACATAGGTCAGAATATAATTAAGGTGGTTTGGAGAGCTACAGTTGTTCCACTTTTTTTTTCCAGGATTAGCTCCATTCCAGGGGTATGAAAACTGTTTTGATAGAAAATGAGGTCCACATTACATTTCCAGAGAGTAAATTTAGAATCATACTGTTCTATTCATGAAGAAAAGGCCAAAAAAAAATCTCTGATCTTCTACTCCTGTAATCACATCTGTTAAAGAAGATTAGGAACATTTTGCTTTTGCAAATTAAATGCAAATGTGCTAGCTGCAGAAGGAACAATGTATTAGAGAATCAGACCTATTGAACACAGAAGGGATTTTCAGTTAATGCTCAGCATCACAGAATTTCATCTAAGAAGGAAAAACTGGTTTACAAACTGCTAGGGACATTTTCCTTCATTTAAAACAACCTAAACCACATATTTTGTGGTAAAACTTCTTACGTTTAGAATTAATTTTCATTATTTGAAAGGTTGCTGACCATTTAGGACATCATCAGAAGTAGGCAGAGTAATTTGGCTATTCCAGCTGAATGTCTGCCTGCTAAGTTAAATGCCCCCATTAATATAATCAATTTAGAGTAACTCTCTTGAATTTTAAAATAGTCTTATGCTTAGTTTTATGTTGAGTGATATAGCTAGAAACTTAAAGATTACATAAGAATTTCTGATAGTAAATTTGTGAGTTTTTTGTGTTCTTGGTTCCTGGGAATACAAGATGCTTTTCCAGAGCTCTGACACCTTTTCCAGTATAAAACGCAGATGTCTCAATTTCAGCAAAACTGCCTCTGATAAATTTCCTTATGCTAACCTATTCCTTATTCCTAGGTTCCCTAGTTCTTTACTAATCTACTTATTTTACAGTGAAAGACTCATCATGTTTGCAAGCTTGGGATTAATGATGTGGGTGGGATCAAGTTTGGGACTTGTCTTCATCAAGTCTGGGATTTGTCTTCATCATCACCAGAAAGTGACACTTAGGAGCCTACTGCACTGTCTCCTGCCCCTGGCCCAGGACCTCTTTTCCTCCCGTTTGAAGCTCTCAGTCCCTGTCCCAGTGATGCCCTAACAGGACAATCCTGGACCAATCCTAAACCCATCTCCTTCCCCATGGGGATGTCAAATTTCCCCATCTGTCACCTGGACTGCTCTGTGCCCTGGCTGGGAGCAGAGCAGGGGCTCCCAGCCAGGGTCTATCCCACTGGCTTTGGCTTTTGGCAGTAGAATTGGCCATGGAGCCCTGTCCTGACATCCTATGGGGTGGTCCCTTCACCACAGGAACCTGGCTCATGAGGGACACCTGCCCTCACAGTGCCCTGATACATGACAACAAACATTGACTTTTACCCAATTATGTTCTGACCAGAGTGAACTAATATTTAAGTTATTTATGCATATTCTATTTAGTAACTAATGGTACATCATAGAGCTTATGTTGTGGTGTAAATAAGTGCTTGCAATGCACACCTTTTTTAGGTACAGCATTTTTGCACTGCTTTCAACATGAAGCTAAAGTAATCTGTTTGGATTTCAACAATCTCCTGCTTTCTTTGACTGGTCTGTACCAGAATTCCTCATACCAGGTCTTTCAAGAGATATAAGGCTGACACTGAGGAATATCAAAAGAGTTGTTTGGTTCTATTTTATTTTAACACTTCCTAGACACGTAGTGCTGTTCATGGACTAGCCCTGTTGTATCCCGAA
This sequence comes from Fringilla coelebs, assembly GCF_963513975.1. Taxonomy (NCBI): domain Eukaryota; kingdom Metazoa; phylum Chordata; class Aves; order Passeriformes; family Fringillidae; genus Fringilla; species Fringilla coelebs. Next base: position 17,610,682 of record NC_140033.1, on the reverse strand, counting down.
TTAGATCAGAATTATAGTTATAGACTATCCTGAGTTGGACAGCACCCACAAGGATCATCAATTCCACCTCCTGGATCTAAAATTACAACCTCTAAATAAGTCAGATTATTGACAACCAGTCAATAATTCAACAGAGCTGGTTTTCTTTACTTCCTTTTTTTCAGAACAAGTAATTAATTTTAAATGCATACTTTAGGATTACTGACTCAGTCACACATCTACACACATGTGCATGAAGACAGTATCAATCAATCCTAACATCCATGTAACAGTATAGATAGTATCCTGTTATTAGTTATTACCCTGGACTTTTCTGATCAAAATTATGTCAGGAGGAAGACTCACCTTTTGGTTTAAATTTCTTATGATTGCATGTTGAAGGAACAATCCTGCAGCATGACTCAGATGAGAATGCACTTCAAAGACACAGAAGAAACCAATTTTATCTTTAAGATTTAAATTTGCTTAGAGAAAATTTGCCATTATGAAATATTTTTTCCCCTCTATTTGTTCTCTCATTCGTTGCCTAAGTGCTTCAAACCTGATTCTGTCCTAGTTCTAGACAGCACATTACCAGGACCCCTGAACCTGAGCATAAACCTTATTTGGGCTAGAGCAGAGAAAGTATGCAGCCTGAATTTGAGATTTTGGGTTGAGTTGGAAATCCTGGCTGGAATAAAAATCATATGAACCCTTCCTATACGGATAATGACCTTCAAAATGAGATTGCATTCTTACCTAGGCTCTCCTCTGATGGGAAGCCTGCTTTAATTTACTGCAATGAGATAATTCCTAATCAGTTTTAGAGAAAAAAACCAAAACAACAAAACAAATCTTGCAGAAAATGTTACAATATCAGCATGAGTCCCACCCTTAATGCAACTGTTCACTTTAATCCCATCATAATAAAAACTGATACAGCTTTCTTATTTATATAACTATATAGAAATGTAACTGGGAGAGATAGTAAAACTCCCAAACTGTAACTATTAAAGCTGATTAGTCATTTCATACTAACACCTAATAATTTCAAAGGAAAATGTTTTGAAATTGATTAGACTGTTTTGAAATTTTTAGTCAGCATGCCTAGAGCCCTGTGGTGTTGTTATGACAGCCACTTTAAAGCTAAGGAAAGATTTATTTGCTATATGCTTGAAAAGGTCACAGAGAAAAGTACTTACACAAGGACAATGCACACAGTTTTATATAAACACAACAAGGTAGTAAGTTCAAATATTTGTCCAAATAGAAAGAACTCTTGTCTGTCATCTTTAAAGTGACCTTCTGATTAAAAGAGCATACCAAAGTGTTTCAGATTAATTTGAAGAGGCAGTAATTCAGTTTTTCACATAGACCACTGAGACTGGGCATGTTTCACTCAGATTGGTTTGTTAAATATTTTATAGATCAGTTTTCTGCTTCTATTGAATTGGAGTGTAATCATCACATTATATTTTCTTTACTGTCAAAGAGCATGTCAAGAAGCTTTTCATTTGATTATTTATTTCTAGAGTAGATAATTTATTCATCAGCATCACTTCGTTACTGTACCTGTCTTCAAGAGCAATTTTGGTTGATATAATCTGACAGAACTGTTGTGATGAATCAACAATCCTGGCAACTCAAATAGAATAATCCTTAACGTTGGCTAGTAGAATGCACCATTTGTCTTTCATAGACCAAAACTAAACAAAAAACCCCAACCTCATACCCCCCAACTTTTCACTGGTTTGATTGCTGATGGTAATATGCAAAAGTTGCTTTTGCAAAAGGCATTTCAACATATTGTGACTGTAGTGGTTGTGGCTGGAATGTAGTTAACTTTCTTCATAACTGGGTTTGTGAGTAAACCAGCGTTGATAACACATCAATGTCTTGGCTGTGGCTGAATGATGACAAGTCTTGATGACAAGTCTCTTTCTCACTCTGCTCAACCTAATCCTTCAGCAATTAGGTTACGTGGGGGAAAGGTTAAGGGAAGGAAAAGAGTTGATACAACTAACCTGAACTGACCAAAGGCAGGTTCCATGCTGTGTGATGTCCTGCACAATCATAATAACCATCTTCCAGGATAGTTGCTCAGTTTTCCTGGGCATTGATCTGCCATCAGAGGTGGTAAGTAATTGTTGTATGTTTGGTTTTTTTCTCCCCTCAGTCCCTCTTTTATTGAACCTTTCTTATCTTCGGTCATGAGTGTTCTTGCTTTTGCTCTTGCTCTTTTCTTCCCTATTCCTGATGAAGATGAGGGTGGAAGTAAGGGAGCAGCCATGCTAAGAATGTCAGTCTGAAGGATCTCTCTGAAGAAAATAATGCAGTCTCTGGCAGTTTTACATATGCTAAGCATAAATTTTCTGTGCCTCTCCTTGTATGATTGCAACATTTGTGCAAAACTAATGAGGAGGGAAGATATAGAACCATCAATCATTTACTGCTTATATATTTTTATAATTGTACCAACATGGTAGTTTGCAAATAAAGAGATATACCTTTATAAAGTTTCACACAGTCATTTTCAATACCTATAGCTCACCAATTGGTTTGAAAAACTCGCTTATTTTTAAGTGGTTTTCATCAGCATGAAAGCCTACTTTGCACTTAAGGACAGTTACCTATGAAAACCACATATTTTTGTTCAGAAGCAGTGGGTGCAAAGGTATCAAACATATTCTTTAATAGTATTTGAACATATTTCTCCACTAAAAGAAATCAAAGTTACTTCTCTGGTTACACTTCTGATTTTTTTTTCCTCAGTCATATAGGTTATATTCATGATTATATAAATTTAATACTTTTTTGTGCGAAACATTTCTTTAAGACTTTGATATTTGAATATGTTCACATAGCGTTTTACAGATTACTGTTCCTGGTGTAGATATGAGGCCACTCTGCCCATGATCCAGTTGAGTTAGAGAAGAGCCATCTCCAAAATGGAAGACAGCCTAAATTGTTGTATTGAGGTATTTAACTCATGCAACCCTCCTCCTCCCATCCATCTCTGTAAATAATGCAACAGAATGAGTGAAAACAGATATAGCTGCCTGAGTTCTGACCCACAGTGGCTGTTTCAGCTCACTGCTATTAAATGAAAGCAAACCAGTAGGGCAACCATCCTCTGGCAGGGACTGATGTCTAAATACTAATCAGAAACTATAATGTCAGCATTTGAAAAATGCCTGTTATGGACATGCCACAGTAGATCATAACCTTTGAGTGCCTACTGTAAGCTTGTAACTGTATTTGTTTTATACGCCAAGAGACACAGATAAAATTTTGCTTTCAGCAAAACACATATTTTTTCATTTTTAGTTGGTCATGGAATTCATAATTTCTCCCATATTTCTAGAATTCAGTCCTCATACACATGCTTTAAGGTGTGCATTACCTTTTCCTGTTACCAATAAAAAAAAAGAAAAAGGAGAAAAGAATTTCCACAAGGGCTACAGTTCAACAGAGCCCTACATTAAGTTTTGTAATTGAAACAGCACAGGTCAGGTCTGCATCTGAATGAGACACCTCTCCAGCTGAGATCTGGTCCTCTCTTCTATTCAGACAAGGGTTAAAGAGCAAGTGGGTGGTCTCCTTTCCCTGAACACGACACTCAGGAAAGGAGCCATAGGGGAGATCCATTTCCTGGTTTTCTGTAGGGGACTCACTATAAATCTTATTGGGTCTTGCCCAAGCACCCAACTCCTTGTTGAACAACTACTTTTTCTGTTAGGAAAGTTTGAACATTTATCTGTTGTGGGGAAGGCAAACACAACCTTCCCCTTCAGAGAAAGACTTTGATCTCAGTGACCCAGATTACATTGAAAATAACTGATAACCTCCCCCCCCCCGTCCCCCACATCCCCTCCCCCAAATACTCTGATTTAAGGGAAAGATGGTCACTGAAACACAGGAGTTTTGCAGGTTGTTGGGAATCTCTGCTACATGCAGATGAGGCTCACAGTATGGCAAGTTGTTAATTTGTGTACCATTTTAAGGAAAGATATTTCTCTCAAAATACTTGTAAGGGATCCTTATAAGAATTATTTGGGTTTCCCTCTTTGTTCATATGAAGTCCATCCATCTTTTGTGAATGTCTCATTTTATTTTTGAGAAGCCAACAATTAAATTCCATTTTCACCCTCTGTTGAGAACAGACATATATATATATATATATCATTTTCATTACGCTTGAAAACAAAATTTAATCATCCATTTGTATCTTTTGAACAGGGTCTTGACATTTGGAAGTATATTACCTGTTTATCTGCTACCTTCCTGCATAAGGAAGGCACACCAATACTTGTAGCATTTAACAAGTCAGGCATTGCTAGAATGCTGTAAAAGCTTTGCTTTCATAGCAGTAGATAAAACATGATCAGCCAGATGCCTCAAGCAAAAGAATAGTTTTGGTGTGTTCAATAAAATAAATAATGAAATTATGTAAACAAAGTTTTGATCATTAGCAAATGCAAATGTGACCAGATGTGTTTGGAACAGATTGTGAGTGTCAAAAAATGGCAACAGCAAGTAAGAAAAAAGAAAGCATAATTTGAATGATCTACTCGCTAACCAGGTTATTCCTATCTAATGTTATAATTAATGAAAATTCAGAGTGTCAGGGGTACTCAGAGTACCTGACAGACTCTGGGGGCAGGCAACTGGGAGCCAAGATCTTCTCTGCTACCTCTAGAGAACCCAGGGAGAAGAAGAGAGTTCAGGAAAAGCCATGAGCTGTCCAGAAGTACATACATTACAGTGACTCCTCCTACTTCTCTCCCACAAAACACTGAATCGTATAATTTGTAAAACTGCATAAATCTGTGACTAAAGTGCTTTGGTATCCAAATGTCTTTAGCCTTTAAACTGTCATTAGGTCTCAATCTGTGACTATGTGGCTAGATATTGCTCTCATGAAGAAATATGTTTTCCAATAAAACATCTGCTTTTCAGTTAGATGTGAAAGTTGGCATAATTAAACCACTTGCTTAATAATTTAATGAGATCACTTTATAGCTGTTAAAAAAAAGCCTGGCAAACTGTCCCATTAAATACTTGAGTAATGAAAATCTAAAAGTCTTTAGTTTGAAATAAGTGTTTACATTCACACTCACAAATCAAATCAAATTGCATTACAATGATTCCAGATTGCAGGGAATAAACAATTACTTAATTTGAATTAATGAAGCATCTTTTTAGTTCAGTTGAATATATATTTAAATATTCATTTGTTAGTATATTTGCCCTAGGGACACAGTAAAACATTTTCATTATTTCTTTGTCTACTTTTGTGCATATGTACATGAGACCTACCATCGGTGACCCAGCAAGGTGGCTGGGGATGGCCTCCAGTCATCTGAAATATGTCTGAAGTCCAAATATAGAGAAGATTTAAACCAGCTCTTGAAGGTCTTGAAGCTCTTGAAGGATTAACATTCCGTTATCCAATGGGTGCATTTTCGTTGATAGCTACTGAATCTGTTTCAGATAAGTACATATTTCACCCAAACCTATCATTACCATGGTTGAAAGTGGTAGTTAATAAAACTACCAAGGGCATCTTCCAAATAGATGATCCCTATTGGATGATGATGATAATGACAATGTTGATTAAAAATAATAACAGTAATAATAACAAGACAAATAAAAACAAATCCAGGACTCTATTGCACATTGGGATTTTACATTTTTAAAGGATGTACGTGAATCTTATTTTCTCTCTTCCACCTCTGTACATAGAAAGAAGCAACATAAAAACTATTTTTTTCCTCTTCAACCTTTTACTTTTCCAGTGTTTTCAAGGCCCTTGAAGTTAGTTCTTTGGTTTTAGATTACCAACTAAATGTAACTAATTACAAAATTTTTGTTCTCTCTTTAAAGTGGTAGATCAAAATAAATCTCTCTTAAACGATTTTTAAGATGAAAAGTATGGAAGAAGATCTCGTTTTAATATGCACACTTGTAAAAAGTTAAATACACTGTGGTCTCAGATAAGCTTAAATGCTTATTTTTCATGTTAATTTCTCATTATTTAATTACATAGTGATGAAAAAATCCTTAAAGGTTTGAAATCTTTATTTAAGTCCACTAAATGAAATTTTTTCCATGAGCAAAAGTCTCATGAAACCTTAGTTATGGTATCATAGAAGTCCAGGTGAAAAAAGAATGGGTTCATAAATATTTAAGAATAGCAGATGACAAGAAATGTGTTCTGAAGGAGGGCGTGTACCATTTATATTCTGCAATAAACAGATACAGTTATGATTTAATTTTCTTCATTTTGAGTTGAGGAGATATTTAGTCAAGTAAAAATGATCTTAAGAGTCAAAGATGTGCAATGGAAAAAAGATTCAAATTGTTTGGACTAATAAAGTGTTTGTAATACTTCTTGTGCTTATGATTTTTAATAGGATATATATATGAGTTTGGAATGTATTTAAATTATAAAGCTCAAGTGAACGCAGGCCCTAAAGGTGATATAAAAGGAAAAGGAGAAAGCAAGACAAAATTATGTAAGTAATATGACACATATTTATCAGTAAAGGAGGAAGAAAAAGAAACACCTGAAGAGAGGACTTAAGAGCCTTCCTTTTAAAACAAGTATTATTCAAAATATGATTTGGTTATGGACTAGATTCTATGATGGCACATTCATCACACAACTTAACTGATTATTCACACACAATTAGATTTAGTTAGGATAGGGACTCTTACAGGCACTTTAATCATTTGCTTCATGAATTGAAAAGGGGTGTGCATTTGATTTACTGTCATCTGGGTGGGTGATAAAGATCAGCTAGTTGATAAATGTGGCAAATGAATTTGCTGATCGAAGCTATCCTTCCATTTGTTTTGCACAATAATTAAAGATTAATTAAATCAGACATGCCTCTAATAAAAGACTCTTACCTGCAGTTCCCTTCATCCAACTGGAAAATACAAACCAGACCAAGATGCAAATTCTTCAAAGAATGAGCGGTTGGATAAACAGAAAGGAGAATATTTGTATTGTTTTGCATCTTTTGATGCAAGCAACGTTTAACATTTACAGTCTGCCTATTTAGAACAATAATTACTTTTGGCCCTGACATTGGTAGCATTTAAGAAATGAACATGCAACAGTATAGAACTTGTAAAGACTCTTTTTTTTAAAAAAGTGCAAATGAATTCTAAGTTTGACAGAGGTAAGCATGGCCTTCAAACTCCAAAACTTCTAAACCTACTAACAGTGCAGAACAAGAGCTGTTTCAAGTGCTTTAGAGCAGTGTAGAAGGCATGTTTACTCGTCATGATCAATGTCCTAAATTATTCTTCAAAAAGAAGACTTACACTTCAGTGATAACTAAGTTTGCTCAAATATATGTCTCTTTATGTAGCAGCTTCCCATTAAAGTGAGAACTTTGTGTGTGCCTGTGTGTGTATGTTGGACACTGAGGGCTGTAGCATCTCTGGTTTGTCTATGTGGAATTTTGGTATTGCTCTGCCAGAAGGCAGCTGCTGTGCCCCAGGGCAGCTTCACAATGACAGCACATGGTGTCAGAGTTCAATCTCCTAACTCATGATTTCAACTGTTGTGTTGTCAAGCACAAAATTATCAAAAACAAGAGTAAAGAAAGAAAAAATTTGAAGGCTACGCAAGTTTTTCAAGATGACATGATGGAAATGGATTGACACACCATGAATACTACTAGTTTAAAAACATACATTTCAGGAACTTCTCTGGAAAATGCAGGGAAAAAGTCAACCTGAAATTCAGTAATATTCAGTGTAAAATAGACACATAAGATAAAAAATGGAAAATGGAATAGTTCTCTACAGTGTGTTTTAGATACTTATTTTAGTTAGGATGCATTCCTTCTCTTGTGAGGGAAAATACAGTTAATTTGAAACCTAGCTTTTAGATGGTTAAAATTATGTCATATTGTCATGACTTCAGAATTACTGAAAACAGAAAGTGATGAAAAATTAATAATTTAAAATTAGAGATCTTTTGTAAACTTTTTCCTCTGAGATTTGTTTAGAAGCTTTGAAAGTATCCTTGAATTTTTAATCAAAGTGGGAGTGCAAGAAAAGGATGCAACTCCTTATAAATACTGTCAGTTTTACTGACACCTCAAAAGATTAGGGCTGTTTACCTGCATCCAACAACTGTCATATTTGTGTGCCATGGCAAAATGATAAATCAGACATCAGAAATCTCTCACAGAGCTTTATATTTTTGCAATATGAAATGTTTATGTTTTCCAAACATGAAGGTCATTGGGCTGTACTTCAGCCCTTTTTTTTCTTTTTTATGATTTGGCAGAGCAGTCCTTGTTGTATTTAAAAACCTCATGCTTCTCCTTATGTGGTCTACACAGTACTTCCCACGGCAGTAAAACTTATTGCCCAGGCCTTACACTCATGTTTTAGTCTGATGTGGACTTCCTAAAATTTGCACTAGATGACTATGAGAGAACAAGATGTTTCAGTCATCAGGCCTTGAACTCTTCCACATAGAGCAGGTAGTGACAGGACCAGGGGAAATGGCTTCAAATTGAAAGAGGGCAGGCTTGGTTTACATACCAGGAAGAAATTCTGTGCTGTGAGGGTGGTGAGGCATTAGAACAAGTTGCCCAGAGAAGTTGTGCCTGCCCCATCCCTGGAAGTGTTCAAAGCCAGGCTGCTTCGATCTTTGAGAAACCAATTCTAGTGGAAAGTGTCCCTGCTCATGGCTGGAATTAGATGGTCATTCAGGTCCCTTCAACTCAACCCATTCCCTTATTCTGTGCACTGAGTTTTACTCAGCTCTACAGTGCAGATAATTGTTTGAAAAAATTATGAAGATAGAAAATCTCATAAAATGGTGATTCCACCTTTCTTTGTCAACTGAAATCAAATCTCCATTATCTTTTTTAAATGCACATAAAAGGCAGATTCAGAGTTAAGAGAAAGTTGAGGAGGATATTCTTCAAAAATTAAAAGGGCATTGTGATCTTTTTGCAAATGTAGAATATTGTTAAGCAACGTTAATGATGCTTTTCATCAATCGCCAGTTTTTTATCAAATCTTTATGCCCCTGAAAGCAGACACACATGGTGCAAACTTGCTGTGGAGACGTAGTTCTTGTGAAGAAATGACCCTGTATCTAGTGTGTTTCTAAAAGGACAGAGAAAAGCACTTTCATCTTGACACTGTAGGCTACCTTGAGAACAGGCTACAAGGAAAGCACTATCAATGGTATGAATCAATAGAAAGAAAAATCTATAGGGAACAAGAGACATTGACCTTGTGTTATAAACCTCTATTTCTTGTTTCCTGAGTACATATTAATTGATCCTCCAGTACCTATTTATAAACATCTATTTTCACCATCTGTAGCAAAAAACATCAGCCTTGTTTTCAAAGTTTTGAAAACCCCTAAATGATAGTTCATAGCATAAGGAACTGCAATATATGTTGGCTCATGGCAGAGAGATCCAACTCACTTTTAAATATATCAGCATTTCACTATCATACCTTGCATTTATTCTGAATTAGAAGTCTCATTGTATGAAATAAGGCACACAGGTGACTAGAAGAAAAAGTAACTAGATCTCTTTAACCATAAAACTACAAAATTTATTGTCCATTCTGTTATCCTACACTACTTTTTTTAATCCTTTGCATTGCTATTTACATTGAATTGTCTTTAATAAAACTGGAAATACAATCTAATTTTATCTATAGAATTTTAAAGCATAAATAAGAAATACTAAACACGACTCTTCCTAGAGTACATCATGAATCAGTCAATAGTTTGAAATGTCATGAGATCTGGAATTTGTACCGACATAATACCAGGAGGTTTGATCATCTACTGAGGTATTGTCTCACAGGTTTTTGACTTTTTTAATCGATTATGAAGAAGCAGGATTCTACAGGTTATCAATATGAGGTCAAATCATAGATCTTAAATCCTGTATTTTTCAAAAAAGATTAGTAATCTGAGATATAAATTTGGATTGCTTTTGTCCTAAACTATTAATTTTACACTATACTGGTTTTCTGTAATGTTTGGTTTCACTGAGGTCATGCTTAAGAATGGACATCTTTTAGACCATTTTGAAATTTAGATTTTAAAATGAAAATATACACTTTAACCCCAAAACCTGGTGCCATAGAGAAAGTTACTTTAGATGTCTTCCCTAGGTTCAGCTCTCATTAGATATAAATACTCCAAATTACTTTTATGCTAATATATATTATTCTGCCTTTATGACAAGATTCACATTCCATAATCATTCAGCAACTCTCAAGTAGTATGAAACATGAATGATAAGTGTGCAGTGTGTTTTCTCCAGGAAATTCTTTATGGCCTGTGCAATACAGATGTTCTTGTCTAATCTTCTAGCATAATTTTGCCAGTTACTGCTTAATGATGTTCTCATAAAATTTTCTATTGTGTTTAAGTTAGATCATTCCTGGGAGCTCAGAGACTTTTCAAACAATGGCTTACAAGGCAAATTTTTATCATGACATGATTCTGTTCCCTACTCTACTCTCATGAGACCCCACCTGTTTGTCTGTGAGGTCCTCACCACAAAAAAGACATGGACATATTGGAGTGGGTCCAGAAGAAGCCACAAAGATGATCAGAGGAATAAAGCTACTCTCTTCTGAAGACAGGCTGAGAGAGCTGGGGTTGTTCAGTCTGAGAGAAGAAAGCTCTGGGGAGACCTCATTGCAGTCTTCTACTACTTAAGGGAAGTGGTGGACATGGGGTCAGATGAAAATCTTTCTGTATCATAAGAATATGTAAAAAAGAGTCACAGAAAAGAATTTCTAAAGGACTCAGAATGAAATACAGACTCTCAACAGTAGAATTTTTTTCTGTGTAAATAAGTCTTCAGCAAAACTGTGCAACAGAAAAGAAGAAAACAGCTCAGCAAACAGACCTGAGTAGCATAAGAAGGAAAGGATTCACTATAAAAGTGCACCATATTTTCAGCTAATATGAGCTAACATGGTATCAATGATTTTGATGGGCCAGTATTTACTAATTCTGAGAAAGCAATCCAGAAAGAGAATTTCTATATGAGTGATATGTTTTCTTTTTAATTAGAGGAAGAGGCAGATTGTTACTTTTTGCCAGTCAAGAAGAATGTTCAGGCTTGAAAGAAACAATATAATTTCTCCTCTTAGTTCCTTGAAACAAACAAAAAAACCAACCTCTCCTATTGTAGAACACTATAAAATTATATTCTGTTGGGTAAACAGAATAATAAGTGTTAAGAATGAATTTTATATGAAAAAGCCTCTCCTCTGGATTAAATAAGCATTTTATATTAGTTACACATCAGCAGCTGTTGCAAATTTTCAGGGTATTGCCTTTTTGGCTTCCACAGTTGCTTGCTCCCAGGAAAGATTACAATCCCTTTTCAATTCCTTTACTATGTCACCTTACTATAACCTACATTTCCTGAAATGATCCACTGAAATAAATAAGAAAGATACAGTGTGTTTTACTCTTAAAATGGCTTGTCACACTTGTCTGCTTTAGAGCAAGACCACACAGCTGAATCAGCACACCTGAGGGTGTCATAAAATCTTGCAAGGGATGGGCAACAAAATATCTTAAATTAGATCCTCCTCCAGTGTAACAGTAATGGAGAATGGAAGCCACAAACAGAAAGAAATTGGGCTATGTCACAAATTCCATGACTTTTACAGCTGTAAGAAAGCAATCAAGTTGCTCTGCACATATCTCCTCCCCAGCTGAGTCAGCCGACATATCCTGGAGGTAGAAAGCAATATAAGGAAGTGGAATCTTCACTGCTTTTGATATGAATTTTTTCATAGGATTGCTGATCTTTAGTATATCCTGGGGTCTCAGTTTTTAGAGTGATCATACAACACCTGTTCAGGCTTTATTCCCAGATCACAGAAATTTATTTCTAATACACTGTAGCAGTAAAGATTTGCCATTTAGAAGAAGTCAGTTTTTCAAAATCATGCCAAATCCACTGGAAAGGTCATGTGTAATTGCATATACTGTATAGGTTTGTCAGCTTCCCTGTCAGGTACTAATGGGAGCATTTTGAAAGACTGAACCACTGCTACACTATATTACTGGAAGGACAAATTGTGTAATCTATACATTTATTCAGTAATACAGCTGACAGATGCATCTCTAGGTATATAAGCTGCTTCAGGCTATACTTAAGCATCTTCTTCAGCCTCTTTCTACAACGCTGTTATCACAGTCACAATATATAACCTGTAGCATATAAAAATTTTTGGACCTTGTACTCATTCTTTCAAGATAAAAAAGGAGGACAATCCATAATAGCTTCAAAGAGCTTGCCAAAATATCACCTAAAGCAGTGGGATTCAAATCTAATTATACATTTGACAGGTTTTAGAAACAAATGGAAATTGTCCCCAGCATGTTGACAAGTGCAAGATAAGAAAGGAGAGCTGTCCTCAAATCATTAGCCCCATCATGTAGCCAGATTCATGAATTTCTTTCAGAAGATTAGATATCAGAAGGGCAAATGTTCATACCATCCTTCTAAGCCATTTAGACAACCTTGAAAATGAATTTTTGAAACTAAAATAAGACACAGTTCAATTAAATTCATGTCATGACTTTTTCAAATGATCATGTGTTTAAAGCAAATCTTACAGACATACAGTTCTGTACTAGTCCCCTAAGCTTACACTTGAGAATTGCTGGTACCACTGCCAGAGATTGCTTTAATATTAATCTGGTACATAAACAGTGAAGCTGCAGTTGAGGCTTCTCATAGGAGAAAAGTCTAATCATCCAATTCTTTGTCTAGCTTACCATACCATTTAAAGATTCTTAGGAGGCCTCACAGCTCATCTGTTTTAAAGTAAAATCTGAATCTCTAAAAAAATGCAGCCCCACTATTCATCAGTCAGTCTATTCATCAGTCATCACAGAACCACAGAATGGTTCAGGTTGGAAGGGACTTCTGGAAGGTCTGGTTCAAATTATCCAGAAAGTTATTCTTGTCCTGCCACTGGGCACCACTGAGAAGAGTCAGGTTCCATCTTCTTTCAAGTATTTATATACATTGATAAGATTCCTCCTGAGCCCTCTGGTAAAACTGTCCCACCTCTGTCAGTCTTTCTCCATAGGAGAGATGCTGCTGTCCCTTCATCACCTTTGTGGCTCTCCACTGGTATGTTCATGTCTTTCTTACCCCTGTGGAGCATGGAACTGGGAAAATACTCCAGACAGGGGTTGTCCAGAGCTGAGTAGCTGTCCTCAACCTGCTGGAAGCAATTTGCTTAATGCAGCCCAGGATTTCCTCTCTCACAAGGTATTTTGCAGCCTTATTTTTAACTTGGGGACCACCAGGATCCCCAGGCTCTTCTCTGCCAAGCTGCTTTCCATCTGGGTTGCCCCCAGCATATACTGGCACATTTTTTGTGTTTTTTCTCTCCAGGTTCAGGACTTTTCTTTGTTGAACTTCATGAGGTTCTGTTCAGACCCCTTTTCAAGGCTTTTGAGGTCCCTTTGGGTGGCAGCATGACTTTCTGGCATATCAACTACTTCTCCCAGTTTTGTGTCATCAGCAAACTTGCTTAAGCTACGTTCTGTCCTGTGATCTAGATCATTTATGAAAATGTTAACCAGGCCTAGACTCAATTTTGGAGTATACTGCTAGACACTGGCTCCAACTAAACTTTGTGGCCCTGATCAGCACCCTCTGAAGCTGATCAGGCAGCCAGTTTTCAATCCACCTCTCTATGTGCTCATCCAGGTCAAACATCAGCACCTTCTTTGTGAGGATCTCATAGATGTCAAGATGTCACTGTTAAAACTTTACCAAAGTACAGGTAGCCAATATTTGTAGATATCCCTTTGTCTACCAAGCCAGTCAATTAGAGAAAAAAATTATCATATTGATCAAGCATGAGTTTCTTCTTTGGGAACTCATGCTAACTGCTCCTGCTGATTTTCTTGTTTTTCATGTGCCTTTGTTGAGGGATATATTTAGTACAGGCAGCATGGTGTGCAAGCTGCAGGGTAAGCTGCAGGCTGAAATGTGCATGGCAGGAAATGCTGGAAGCCTGAGGCAAGAGTGAACTGGTGCCCACACCTTGTGCAACAAAGAGCCCAGGGACCTGAGGCACCAGACAGGTGGCTGGGCACTGAAAGACACAGCAGCAGATGATGATGCAGCAGCCCAGTAAAATTTCCTTAACACTTGGAAAAAAATATTCCAGAAGTAACTTCTGTATTACTTTCCCAGTAATTAAGGTGAGGCTGGTTGACACCATAGTTCCCTACGTTTTCTTTCTTTCTCTTTCTGACGATGTGAGTGGCATTTGTTTTCCTCCAGTCTTCAGACACTTGTCTCAGCCACCATGATTTACCAAGGATTATTGAAAGTGGCCTTAGAATGACATCTACTAACTTCTTCAGCACTTGTGGATGAATTCCATCAGGTCTCATGGGTTATGTAAGTCAAATTTTCTGAAATGTTCCCTGACTTGATTGTCTTGTGTCAAGGGTACATCTTCCTTGCTCTGTCATTTTTTCTGATCTCTAGGACCTGGGATTGTTGAAAACTCATCTTTCTAGTAAAGACTGATGCATAGAAAGCCTTCAGTGCTTCAGAATTCAGGACTTTCTGGTCCTTCATCATCTTGGTCCTATAAAATTAAGCAAGCAAAAAATAATCATACATTGAGAAAACCTGACTAATTTTTTCAGTGACTTTTTTAGTAATTTGCTAGCTACCCTTTACAAAGAACAAGTTTTCCTTCTTGATTTTCCAGGTTCCTAAAAACTTAGTTTGTAAATGTTATTTAAAAAGTCATAATGAAAACAAACAAATGAAAAGTATTTTTTCAGGTTTTTTTCCTAGAAAACAATTTCTCTTATGGAATAATAATGATTATGAGTTTTGTCAGCTTACATGATTAAGGAATCTGTATGTCTTTATTAAATTTCAAATGATCACTGTTTTCATATATTTACTGGAAGATTTCTTCAAGCCTTTGCTTCCATTTCTGCATTATCATGTAAGATTTTCTCTCTAGAAGACAATGTCTTTGCAGCTTTGTCCTGAAGTGTTCTTAATTTCTCTGCCAAAATTATTGTGATATTTCTTTCAAGAAGAACAGTATGCTCTATGAGTCATTTAAGAGGCTGTAGTTCTATATTTACACTAACACAGGGAAAGCATTGAAAAACTTATCTTCTTTTCACATGTCACACCTGTAAGGCAGAAGCAAGGTTTCTGACAAGCTAAGAGGAAAATTCAAGGAAAAGATTTTTGAGAGCTGCTCAAGCAAATAACATCCTATTTTCATTATTTTTGTTTCCATATACATTGAAAAGTTTCCAGAAAACCTAATGAGGTCAATAAGTTTCCGTTGCTGTTTTGGTTACTAAAGCTAATTCCATGAAGAGGAGAAATTATTTATTATAAGCAGAGTGTGCTCATCTTTAATCTTCTTTATTAAAAAAATAAAATTGCAGACATTTTTCTTTTGAATGCAGCATTAAAAAATAGGCAGTTTCTTTCTTCAGAAATGCTTACTTGTGTCACTCTGTGAACTCCAACTTTCACAGAAATTTCTCTGTTTCCTTTTAAGATTAGACCCGTGGCTGCTGAAAACTTTAGTTTTATGTCAGCATTTATTTTGTCTTTAATGAAAGATACAGAACTCAAGTACCATTGTAATAGCATCTCAACTCAGAGTCATATCATGCTATACATTGTTTTGTTATTTTCTCCAAAGAACAAACTATCAAATTATCAATTAATTCCAATTATTATCCACCAAATTATCAGTTCTTTCCTCTCCTATATCCCTTGCTTTCTATTTTCTGGAGATTAATAGCTTCTTCAGTCCAAATATTCTTATCCATAAACTGAGAAATGCTTATTTTTGCATCACTTGAGATTTCTTACCGTTAAGTATTGGTCAGAGCCAGGACTGATGCTCTTTCTCAGTTATATAGTGTGTCATCATCTCAGAATATCCAAGAAGAAATTTCTTCTGTTTCAGATGATCAAGCATTGAAGCCATTCTTCTGTGTCTCTTTATAGGTATATTACAAATTTCCCAATATTACCAATGGTTATGAAATTATCATTTCAATTAACACACAGTGAAAAAATTAGCACTTTAATGAATTTTCATCCTGAGCTGAAATTGTGAAACCCACAGAATAAATGCCAGTGGCCAGTGTGAGAGGGACATATGACAAGTCAACTGTAGAAAAATACAAAAAAATATTCCTTTAAGAGAGTTCTTGTTCTAGTCTCTTATAACTGGATTCTGAAGGAAGTGCACATACACTTTTCACATTTTCAAAGATGATGCAATAACTTTGAAAACCTAGTTCACAGTTGAGTCCTTCTAGATCTAAGTAAGGAAATGGGTGCCATATTTCAATTTATAATTAGTATATAATTTTGGAACGAGTATGTTCTGTACTCAAAACAAAGGCCCTGGATCCCCATATATTTGTATTATAGTCAGTCTGGTGTATCCACTCTGGTTGATTTAATACATTTAGAGATCAGTCTGTAAAGCAGCTGAGAAAACTTCTAAAGCTTAAAAAATGAGTCAGCATTCAGACCATGCATCTCTGATTGCTTGTATTGTAGGCTGAGAAGAGTAATTAGGATTGAGCTGTACGCAAGTAATGTGTGCTGATTATGGTTAGCTGACCAGTGAAATGTGAAGGACGAACTAGAAGTTGGCAACTACGATTAAAACTGATTAGTTTGATTCCTGCAAAGAATGAAAAGAGACTAGTTTTCTGTCTTCAAGCAGATTTGTACTGAAATTCATGTATAAGCAAAAGAGCTTGTGTGCATAAATAAATAGAAAGCCTAGGGACCACAGCCGTGGTTAAGTTATTCCTTGAGTGACTACATCCATCCTTCACACTCACACACATATTCACACTGTATTCTTCTTGCCTTTTTTCCTAAACTGTTAACAACTATTCTGAATGTGCCCTTCTCAAAATAATCACTTTGATTTTAAATATTCACACTTTTGTTTCCTGTCAGACAACATGTGGTATGAGAGAATTGACTGGGTTAAAACCTTTTTTTGAAAGAATAATAATTTTCATAGCTTAGAAATAGTTTTGAGGACTTGGAAAAAAATACAGAAGGATGTTTTTCCCACAGGAAAGCTGCAGTCAGTGAAAAAGAGAAAATCCCAGTTTTGAGTTTTTAACCAGGTAAAATATGTGAGTATGGTTTCACTAAGGAGTATTAGCAGTTTCTTTCTTTCATGAAGGTGCTGAAATAAGTAAAGGCAAAAAAATGCGGGGAAAAAGAATGTGCAGATATTCCTTCAAAGGAATTCCTAGACAAATATGGAAACTTATGGGAAAATTGGCTTGAAGGTTGCCCTTTAAGGGAGGAAAACAATGGATTCTTGTTGTCTACTTTTAAAAACAGTCCATTTTATTTACATTTTAAGAACGAAATCTTATTTTCTACATACTAGTCTCCCAAATTTGGTTTTTAATAATCAAATCTCTCTTAGTTCAGAGAAAAAATAGGGGAATACTCTGAGACATAAGTGCTTATTAGTACCAGAATAAGACCTCCCCCACATTTAAAGTGCAACTTGTAAATGAAAGCAAAATAGAAAAGAGGCAGCTGGTAATTTTAATCCAGTGTGAGGTGATTGTGTCCAATGATGACACAACTTGTGTAAAATAAAAAACAGAGAGAATGAATCTTGAAAGCTATGTTCAGATTGTTAGCAATATGACAAAGTTCATAAATCATGCAAATAGTCAACTAGAGAGCAAAACAAAAAAAAAGTCTGAGAACTACTATATTTTTTCTGGTAAAGAGCTATTTTTGATGAAAAATGTAAGTCACATTCTCTCACTTTTATCTCAAGAGAATATGAGAAGGAGCTAACTTAGAAGAGAGACAATTCCAGGATGCCTAAGGACTGATTATTTATAGTCTGCCTTGGAATCAGACTATTAATTTTTGACAATGTCACTTGTAAGGATACCAAGCACTGATTACAGGAAATATACATAGTATGCTTGGTAAGGATTTATCCTTCAAATGAATTGAGGTTAATAAGTCATAGAACTTAAAACTAGTTTGTAAGTGATTAATTTATAAAAATTAGGTATGAAGCTTATAACACACTCAAAGTAGATACATTTATCCCTCTGTTCTTAAAGAATATGTCAATTTCTACATCTGACCTCCACTAAAGTATGTCTGAATACATCTACACCACTGTTTATCTCACTGTTTTCTATGGCATCTTCCACCAAACAGAAAGAAAGTTGGAAATACACTCGTGATTTGCTATTTTAAAATAATCGCCATACTCTGAATATCCTAGGCAACATGCAGAATTCCCACATTTTTTCCCCCCCTCCAATTTCTTATTCCTCTCACTAAACTATAGACCAGCAAAGAACAAATTAAGTTCTGGTAAAAGATGTAATCTTAAAATTCATGGCACTCAGTGTGATGAATCATATTTTAAAATTCTCAGAAAAAGTCTATTTTTGCTTTAAAAATTTGGTTCTATATATCCTTTTTCTTCATATAAAATTATGTACTAATATGTATTCGATTAAATAAGCAAGGCATTGAGTGCTTGCTCTAGTTACAAAATGGTTCACCTTTGAAATCACTTACTGAAGAGCATATGAAATGGAAATTATAATAAGGCATGTTTATTATCAATCCATCAGTTAATTTTCCTGCTGTGCTGAATTCTAGATACGATATCATTGATGAACCTGATTAAAATACTGATCATGCATCAATAATAAAAGGAAAAATTCATTATAAGTTAATAATCTAACATCAAATATTAAATTTCATTATAATACTGATCAGAACATCCTTTATGTTACTTAAAGAAGTTTGCTCTCCCTCAGAATAAAAAGTTACAAGAGATAATACATCTGGATATTCTCTTACAGGACAGTTCTTCTTTTGACTTGGGAACATATTAAAGTTTCTGAGTCATAATGGTAAGTTTTCCATAAATGTTTTCTTTCCGTGAGCCCTCCATATTGTCATTCAAAATGCACTGTATGAAAATTGCAGATCACACTGCCAAATATTTACTTACATTGGTGGCATTCTGAATTATAGTCCTTTGTGGATAAAAAGCAACCAGGACAAAGAGAAAAATAGAAATAGATTATGTTTTGGGTCCAGTATGATATTCCATTATGAATTATATTCCATTATGTCAGTTGAAGAAATAGAATTTAGAAGAGATTAATTTTGCTTTAATCCTAGCTTTCATTTTGAAACTACTAAAAAAATCTTTAAAAATCATAAGGTCTTGTATTTATCCAAAAGTCAGATTGCATCAAGAGATTCATGTGGTTTCATAGTCTCTTTCTATCAGCAGTGGATGCTTAGATTAAAATAAAGTGGATGTCTCTGAAGGGAGCTGAATTCATAAATGGCCACTGGTTTTAAGCTACCAATGATTTAGAGACTCCCAAAGCCAGTCTTTGTTTATTCTATTTTGAATACTTTGGTATTTTCAGAAAGGCTTGATGCCTCGTTATTTAAATCCATTTCTAGACATTTATAACTATACTGTACTTGTATCATATTTGGGACTCTTACCAATAGCCTGGATTTAGTCTGAAAGTTGACTGGTTTTTTGCCATTTCTTCTTTGCTATCTTAAACCAATTGGTAATCCAAGACAATATTTTTTCATATCCACTTACAGATTAGTTCCCCATGATAAGACTTTTACAAGTTTTCTAAATCCAAACACATTATATCTGTATGTATATCTCTTCAAAGAATTCTGGAAAATTTCTGAGGTGTGCCATCTCTCCAAAATGCCATGTTTCCTCTACCCCTGTGCAAATTCTGCCCGTTGCTTAGAAGGCAGCCCATTAATTACAATTTTCTCCTTTACTCATAAAGGCTCCCAGGTAGGGAGCACAGGTCATGTGCTTTGCTGGAGCTGGGCTGGGCTGCTTGCAGCTCCTGCCTCTGGGTTAAGTTCCTTCTGCCTGCCCTGCCTGAGCAGTGTCAGTGCCCCATAGGAAGGGTGCCACAGCCCAGCCAACAAGAGACCCTGGGGAGGCTGTGGGAACCTGGTCCCTCGTAGCTGGGAACATCCAGACAGCAGCTGCCTGAGGTAAAGAAATGCATAAAATAAATCCAAACAAGCTCAGGACAGGAGAGAAAGTCTTCTCCCCCAGCCCACTAAATTTCATACTCATCCTCCCAAAGACCTCAGGATGGTGGTGTCATGTCCTATACACTTCTCGTTTCATCCTTTTAGGAGCTGAGCCTGCTAATTTAAGGATGCCCTGGGCTATTCAAGAAATGTGCATAGTCCCCTGGAAAAGACCTAGATGCCAGGAAGGGCCAAAGGATTGCATAGCAGCTTTAAATCTGTCATTAATAAGCATTTTATCTGCATTAATTGCATAGTTTGTAGAACTGTAGTGTTAAAACATTAACAGTACTGGATTCATATAGGTGGTGTTTTTCCTTTTGGTTATGACAAGACTTTGAAGATGGCAAGCACAGAGAACAGAGTTGTCACCTTTTTAAAAGCTCACATTGCATATCAAACAGTTAATTTCTCTGACACCTAGCCTTTTTAAAGATACAGCTCTCTTTCACAGTAAGCAGCTAAGCAATTTCACATTTGAGTTTGTCTGAAATATGATAAATGGTGTTAGAACAGATCTTGATCCTTCATATACTTTTCTTCTAGGCTAAAAAATTGAAAATAAGATTGTGGAATCAGTGTTCAGAAGACTTAAATATTTTATAGCAGTCCTGTAGGAAAAGGCAGGCTTTCAAATGTACATACAAAGAAAAATCAGAAAATGAAAAAATGCTGTAAACTTAAAAGTTGCCTTGGTCAGACTCACTTTCCTCCTGTGTCTTCCACTGCTCTTCCAAAGCATGTGCTTCAAGTACCTTTCTGGAAGCCTTCTTTCAGAATGAAAGTGTGTTTCAAAAAATGAAAAAAAAAAACACAAATAGGTGGTGAGAGGTAGCACAGTGGTAGAAATAGATAGTTATAATCTGTTCATAGTACTTGAGGAAAAATGCTTAGAGACAGTTTCAGTGGAAGCTCTAGTATGTCTTGAGGTAGGTAGATGGATGGAGGAATGAATTCAAACTCTCCAGAGACACTCTCTGTGGTGTTCTTATTGGGTATTTATTGCATACACTTGATGAAATTAAAAACTAAAGTATGGCTAACTTTATGAATAATCGCATTCAAAACAATGGAATCAATGTTCTAGCTGAGGTTGCATATGCATTTCCTCATAATGTAGGCAGCAAATGTGTAATTAATAATCTTATTCTTTTCTTAGTGTATTTACTCTTTATTTTTTATTTAAACTTGGCCAAATATGCTGGAATTTAAAGTTTACCTTCATTGCTGAAAACACCAGAGTTTTTTCCTCTCTAAAAATCCGATTTGGCTGAAGGTTTAAAAACTTAATACTGACTGTAACACTGAATAGAAACAAACAAGGAGTGTTGCACAAGTAGATGCATCACTATATAAAGATCAGAGCTCAGAACTTTCTTAAGCAAGGCTACGTTCAGAGGCCATTTTGAGATAAAAGAAGTAATGCAAAAACAGGTCTATTATCAGATTCTGATTTTTGCGATTCACAGCCAGCTGTGGGGTTTCAGTGAATTTTAGTTTCTTGATTGGAGGGGTCAATAAATTTTATATTAATTTTTAAAAAACCTATTAATCAATAGAGGCATTTCCATGTACTCTTTTTTTTCTTAAGATCACACCAATGAGGTATTTCTAAAGGACAAACACCTATAAACAGATAGAGGTGAAAGGTCCAAAATCCTTCTTTTCCATTCAGCTTTCTCTGATCCCTCCCTCCACTGCCCTCCATTATCTCCATTTCAGTGATTGCTGCACTCAAACTGCAGTTCTGAGGACAGACACTTTGCAATATCCTGCTGATACGAATGGCAGTATTCCCATTCCATTCATTTCACTGCAGATCAAACTGTTAGATACAAGTGCAAACTGTTATTTCCCAGTATTTTAAGTGTCTCTTTCCTATAGTGTACTGTTCTATGTCATGGGAAATTTTGAGCAGCGCTTCAGTCTCTGGAGAGAAGCCGTTTTAAAGACCAGCTCACATCACTTGTGAGTCACCAAGTGTTGCAATGTTTTTTTATATATGTCTGCCTATCAAGATTGCATAAACATCAGGTTTGCTAATTAGTATCTGTTATTGCTATTCCACCCATAAAGAAGAATAGAAAGTTAAAATCAAATAGGTCTATCAATCAGGCTGTGTTATCCCTGGATCAGGACTTTGCTAATGCTAATGACATATTTCTAAGCATCCGTTGCTTCTTTAATAAGTAATACAGAAACTAAATGGCAGCTGAGTAGCCTGTTGAGAACAATTAACTCAAAGCAGATGGCACTACAAATACAATTCTTAAAGGGTCTTTTCTTGTTTGGAATTTTCACCTTCCTTGTTGATTTTACCCCCTGGTTGAATTAAGGCCTTTATTGATAGATTTAAGATGTTCCTGACATTTGATTAGCAAACTTCATACCGAGATGGTATTAAAATTTAATATCTTCCAGAAATGAAAAGCAGTTTCTACTGGATGTTTTCTTCCCAAGTCTAGTGTTTGGTATCATATAAAGCTTCATAGTCCAGCAACTAAAAATCCTGAGAAAGCAGTACAAATGCAAAGATCTGAAATAAAAACAACTTTGAAGAATTAATGCTAAGGGTCAATAGAATTATCCCCAAAAAGTTGGTTATTTTACAAAGATTTTAGAAACATGAGAAGGAACTTCATTGAGCTGGGTATAGAATACACTAATATATATGTTTTCAAGCACTTGAATTTTATAAGTGCTGATCTTTTAAGAAGCACGATGCATAAATGGAGTCTGACTTTCTTGGCGTAGGGTGTAGGCTTCAATGGCATAGGTTTTAGAGATTTCAATGCATATTTGAGTTGTATGTATGAAAATACATCAGTGAAAAATATCTTTTCCAGTATAATTGAAGCTTGACAGACCAACCAGTGTCAAAGATGTGTCCATCAAGTAGGTGCTACACTTAAAGTGACTCAATTGTCCTCAAGCTGCTTGTAGTTCTATTTCTGACATCCATTCTGGTGTTACAGTAAGCAATGAGTTTTGCTGTTCCTTTAGAGAGTGCTCAAACAGATTTCATCAGAGGTAGAAATATGGGGGTTTAAAGAATCATTTGCATACTATTTGCATACTACTAGTATTTTAGACATGCAGAACGGTTGACAGGAAGATTTGTGAAGTTATTAAGTACAGTCTTGGGAATGCCTTTTATTTTTCCAGCAATAAATGCTCTTTCTAGCTTGTAAAATATATTTCTTCAAAGTAAAAAGTAATACATGTATATACAAGGGCATATAGAAGTTTGAAATATGCTTTATTGCATTAATGTTAAAAAAAAGAAGAAGAAAAATTAAGAAAGCTGGTGACATGGCTTTGAAAAAAAAAACCAGCAAATAGAACACAGTGCTGTATCAAAGTGTAAAAAATTGAAACTATGGTCTTGCCTCCTTTAAAGAGCTGTTTTGTGGCAATTTTTTTCTGATGATTTCACTGTGATTTTCTGATAGTTTTCTGTGCCCTTCAGAACCTAAATATCTACAATTTCCCTTTTCTGCTCTCTATTTCTTTTGGGTAAGCATTAGCCATGCTGATCAACACCTAATCATAATTAAGCTTATTTTGAAGCAGTTGCACAGAATTCACTAGAAAATTTCTGATAAATACTAGCTTGTGGAAATATAAACATGGTAATTTTAAAGGCAGAGAGTATTTTCAGGTAAAACCGGAAAATTTTAATCATGAATCAAATAATATTTTGAAATATATATATTTGTAAAGCTCTGTTTTTCTAATATTGTAAATAACTGTGTTACTCTTCAGACAGTATATCTGTCTAGCACACTGGAGGTTATGTCTCAATGGTAGTAGATTTTCTGTGACATTTTTCAGTCTTACAATCCATATTATCAACAAAACTTATGGTGCAGATTTCATATTTGTCATTATTATCGAAGACGTAGCAACCCTGTAAACCTAATAATGCAAGTTTAAAAATACATAACTAATTTCAAGAAAGCCATAATCGCCTGGGAAAGAGACAAATCACCCCAAAAAAACAGTGCACACTTAGTGAGGTAGAGTTGTACCTTGAAGGCAGGTAATTTAGGAATGAAGGTGTGTGTTAATAGTACAATTAGACAATGACCAATTCATCCAAGGAAAGCAATTTCACCACAGTTGTTGGCTTGGCAGCAGGACATCTTCTCCTCTCTCCCCTGGCTGACAGGTGCTATCCAGTTTATCAGCTGCAAAGAACCACCGAGTTCTTCTCGCTGCAAGGATTTCATAAGAGCCTGGGCTTGATGTCTTCACTCCACTCTGTTGTGTCTTTTTGTTATTCACTTTAAAATGCACTTTGCCATTTATTCTGTTTTAATATATCTTGATTAAATGTCAAAGACAACACGGTCTTTACTTCTACTGCCAACTTTTGTTTAGATCACATCAAAGCATTACAATCCCACCTAGATGATATGGGATCTTCATCATGTCTAATATTCTTTTAAATTTTCCACTGCATTCTGGTCAGATCTCTTCTAATCTCAGTTAAGCAAATGTCATATTTGAATTAACTCAAAACAGTTCCTAAAACATGTCCAGATATTTACTAAAGCTCTGTATCTCACTGAATCATCATGTCTGAAAATATTTCTGGATTAAAGTGATGACTTTAAAAAATGCAGGAAGCTTCTCTCTAAATTGAAATATAAATCTTTCTCTACTAGCTACTATACCTTTGGTTAGGGAAGAATTTTCTGTTATAGTATTCAAAGTCAGCTTGTGAATTTCCTTCAAATGTCAATTAAATGACTCTCATAGAACGAGAGTTAGATATAATAACAAATTGTTACTACTTTAAAAATTTTGTATATTTCTCAATCTATTTAGCTTGTCATAAAAATACTAAGGAAAAATTATCAGCTGTCATTAGGTGAAATCCATAATAACAGCAAAATATTAGAGAGAAAGAATAGAGAAGATGAAATACAGATACAAGGCTATATTTAATCCCACAGAATAAGAGCATTAATCATTTTGAAACAGATGATCCCTAAGAATAGAAAGGTTGTCTTTACTACTCATATTCACTATATAGACTCTTTGCAAAAGAGACAAAATGTATTAATAACACTGGTTTTGTTAACAGCTTAGTTCTGAAGCCTGTGACCTTTTGTTAGAAACTCCTTGGCACAGGAGTTCTAAGTAGCTGATACTTTGGATTCAGGTTCTAAACCATAATTCTTTCAAGAATTGATGTTGTAAGGTAATTATTTAAATTTTAGGCAAAGACAGAAGTCACCATACAGTTTTTAGAAGCAGATGGAAATTTATAATAACTTATTCTACGGGATGTAAAGAGACAGCTTGCTGGAATATATCCACTGCTGTATCACCATCAAACACTCTCAAAGTGCAGAAACAAGATTGTCAAGGAATTATCAGCTCAAAGTAGCATTAAATCTGTATGTTGTCTGCATAAAAATAATATTTAAGGACACTTTAAGTCTTAATGTCAATCATTGTAACCACAGATAGGAAGAAAGGATTGTAGGAGTAAAATTTTTAGGTGGATGTTAAGAGGAAATAATACAAATCCTGTTAGCCATCATCAGGAGGATTTGTGTGCTTATCTTCTGTACTTTTTATATTGAACTAATTTGTTTTTTAATACAAAAAGGCTGGTGGAGCTGTTGGTACCAACAGCTGCAGACCTACTGCACAGGCAGAGATGATATTTAAAAGGAAAATAATTATAGTCTGGGCCTAGTGCCTCTATGGAATCAAATATATATATATATATATATATATATAGAGTGCATCCTATACTCCTGAAATGTCCGTAGAGGCTTTACACTACTCATATGTAGTGAGATTAGCATATATATCTACAGTTATTTTATTTAGAGCATGCACAGTGGCTACTCATCCTGAAATTTCCTAGATTTGCCACAAGAGAAAAGTAACTGTTCAGCCTGTTAGAATTACTGGTAGTGTCCGTAATGTGTTGCAATCAACAGCACATTGTTGAGAACTTTTGGTCCTGTTGATTATTTAATTTCTTAGATAAACATTTTTTGATAAGAACATAATTTCTCCTGAACTTTGTGTGAGGAGGTGAATATCTGCTCCAGTGAGGTCTTCCATGGGCTACAGAGGTCAATCTGAGTCAACATGGTATTCCCTATAGACTCCAGGGGAATCTCTCCTCCAACAACTAGATCACCTTCTTTCCCTCCTTCTCCACTGACCTTGGTATCTGCAAGGCTGTTTCTCTCATGTTACCAGTCCACTCTCACAATTGTGATTCTGCAGTGTTTTTTTCCTTTTCTTAAATAAATTACCACAGAGGCACTATCAGCATCACTAATGGGCCCAGCTTTTGCAAGAGGCAGGTCCATCTTGGGGCTGGCTGGAACTGGCTGTGTCTGACATGGGGACAGTTTCTGGTGTTTTCTTATAGTAGCCACCTCTGCACATTCCCCCTTCACACACACACACACACACCCATCTCACTACAAAAACCTTGCCACACAAACCCAAAACACATTGTTAGGGAATTTCTTTGCTCCAGAGAACTGAGTTCATAAGTAGGGGTATAGGATATAAGTGGTGAATTGGGAAATGATAGTTCCATGGTAAAGGACAGGCATGATAGGCAGAGATAGAGCTACTCTGAGCAGCTGCAATGCCAAAAAGAGAGAGCTGCTGCTGATCTTCCCATGACAGCAAATAACAGTATTTTCTACTTTCTCTCTTATCAGCTTCTACATGGGATATTGTTCCTTCACTAGAGCCAAATGGTTTTATGGATTAAGCTGAGAAGTGGACAGAACTTCAATAACAAATCATTCCCAAACAGTAATTTCTCTTTTTCATTATCAGTAGCATACACTTGACTGACAGCATCCATCTCAGCACAAATGTGCTCCCAGAGCTTCTGTGCTCAATTCATGCACACAACCTCTAAAGAATGTGGCAATATGGGGACAGGAATCTTATTTGGTTCCTGATTTTATTGAGCAGTTTTTCTGCCATAACCACAAGTTTTGCACCAGGATCATTCCCAGTCTTGTCTGTCAAACATCTTCAGGTGTAAATAGTACACCTCTTGCTTGCTTCAGCTTTAGATATTAATTCAGCTCCCTGCTATGTTGTAAGACTAATAAATAAATGTTGGTTCTTTTTAGTTTAGTGAGTGCTTGCCGATAGTAATTTCTACTAACACTTAGCATATGTTAGAATTATTTAGTATTGTTAGTTAAATTCACTAAGACACCTGTACTGCTCTCATGTTGTTTTCAATGCCATGCACAATTATACATGTTTGTTTCGTGGGGTTCTTGCCCCCACTTTATAGACTGAGCAAGATGTCACATGGTCTGGAATATGTCTCTGGTTATTTGGGTCACCTGTCCTGGTTGTGTCTACTCCCAACCTCCCATGCACCCCCAACCCCCTTGCCAGCATGGCTGTACCACAAGCAGAAAAGGCCTTGGCTTGGTGTAATCCCTGCTCAGCAATATCAAAAACATCTCTATGTTATTTACTCTGTATTCAGCATGAATCCAAACCACACCCCCATACTAATCAGAAAAAATTAAGAAGAAGATTAACTCTTCTCCAGCCAAAACCAGTATATTCCACCCCTTATTCCATACCCCTTACATCATGCTCAGGTCCCACAGCATTCAGTGCATCACTACCCACCACCTCTCTTCCTCTTCTTTAATGTAGTACTCAGATATTGTTCTCCTCTTGAATTAATTTAGTCCAAGACTTTGGCCTTTATCTCTTATGGGACAAGAGAGGTGGTGTGTGATATGGAGTTACTGGACACCAAAACCAGCTCAGGTCAGATCACTACCCTACTGAAACTGCTTCTTGTAAGGCTTCTGTGTTGGTTTGGGTGGTTCCTGTTCTAGTAATTCCTGTAATAATCAACCCTAATCATGGCTTACAAAAATTTAAAGACAAATCCATCACAATCTCCACCTATGGTCCTTCTTTGGCCGTGGTTTTAGGGTTTAACATTGCAATGATCTCCTCCCCTTGTCCCCAGCCTGGCTGCAACAAGAGGCTCCTGTTGTAGAATAGTCCACCATTAGTATAGTCCACATCCTCCCTCCTGGGCTGCATGGGCCCAGCTGCACCAACATGGTCTTCACCATGGGCTACAAGTGAATCTTTGTTTTTCCTGCTCTGGCGTGGGGTCCCACCCACAGGAGATAATTCTCCTTGAACTTGTACAACATGGGTCCTTCTCATGGGCTGCAGCTCTTCACAAGCCTCTCTAGTGTGGGTTCTCTGTGAGGTCACTAGTCCTGCCAGCAAGCCTGCTCTGTCACAGGAATCTCACAGGGTCACATCCTCCTCCAGGCACCCACCTGCTCTGGTATGGCGTTCTTCCATACGTGACAGTGCCTTCAGCTCCAGTTCTGAAGCTCCAGCTTCTCCAGTACAGCAGCACAGAGACAACAGCAGTACCCTGGCCACCTGCCAGCCCAGGCTCATCGCCAGTGGCTGTTATCAAGACGTTCTCAGGCACAAATCAGTAAGGGGATGAACAGCACAGCACTGCAGAAAGCAGTGAAAGCAAAAACCAGCCACTAACAAGTGACTCTAATACGGACTCAGGAAAGTGAGCCCCATGGCAAGCAAAGAAGCCTGCTGATTACTAGCTAAGCAGTACTAACAGGTGTTAAAATCTAGTACATCCAAATTCAATCCAAAATCATCCCAGTCAGATCTGTCTTCGTCTCAAGCACTTTGAGCCACAAACTGGGTACTAAAAAGGACTGCCATGGTTTGACCCCAGTCAGCAACCAAGATCCACACATCCACTCACTCACTCTCCCATCAGTGGGATCAGAGAGAGAAACAGAAAGATAAAATATGGAAAATTCATGGATCTAGATTAAGATAGTTTAATAGGGAAAGCAAAAGTCATGCATGCCAGAGAAGCAAAACCAAGAATTAGTTCACTATTTCTCATTGGAGGAAGGTGTTCAGCCATCTCCAGGAGAGCAGGGCCCCACCATGGTAGTGATGATTAGGAAGACAAAATCCATCATTCCACTCCATTACCTGGGTGTGGCAGTGTGAAAAGCAGAGAAGGCCTTCGCTCTGTATGAGCCCTGCTCAACAATAAGAAAAACATCACTATATTAACAACCTTGTGTTCAGCACAAAACCAAAGCACAGCCCCATACCAGCCACTGTGAAGAAAATTAACTCTGCCTCAACAAAACCCAGCAAAAGGTGCAAACAAATCTTAGGAGAAAATTAAATCTCTACTCAAAAACCTGTCCATGAGAATCCACTTATGTCTTTAAAGCTTTATTTCTTCTTCTTGAAAGAATTCAAGCCTGGCAAAAATCTGTAATAATCTTTGTTTCTTGTTCTTCTATTTTTCTTGATTCAGAAGTAAAGTTTGTTTATAGGTTTCACAACCTAAATGGTTACCCAGCCTGCTAGTGATAAAAATCATAGCTGTAGGTTCATGGGGATCCAGAAAACACAAGTACCCAGAAATTTTATCATCTGAATTTCCCTACTTGATTAGACATAATCAGAAGTATAAAAAAATCACCATTGGCAAGCATATATATATAATTAATAAAGCAAGTATAGAAATATAGACATATACACATATTCAGCTATTTTATGATTGCCAATAAATAGTGTGGCAGTAATCAATAATAGCAACAATCAACAGCATTGCAGCAATAATAGCAGGTACAACTGCAGCTACAAAAATTTTAGAAAATTACAGGTTACTACAAACTTATCAGTAGTAAAGTGACTTATCAATAATGTAAGAGCAAATATGATAGCTTAATTATACGGATGTATGCAATAGAAAAGTGAATTAAACAGATTTCAGAAGGGGAAATAAGCTGTCACTCAGCTGTCCCAGAAGTGGGAGAACTAACTGAACCAACCCCAGGGGAAGTCCCAGAAGGGAAGCAATCCACTTGAGTTTGGAGCCAGCTGGGTGTCCCCAGTGAGACCTCAAGATCTCATAAAATGTTCACACAGACTTTTGAAGAAAGAAAGATGTATATGCAGCTCAGGGAGTTCTCAGAAAGAGAAGATCCCCTTTTGATGAAAAATAAATCATAATTTTTTTGTAGAAGCATAAGAGGTCATAGGACAGTACCACTTCAAACAGCAAATAGATGATGGCAATTTATATTTTTTCAGGTGGAACCTAATAGATGATGGCATTCTCTGTTCCATGGGATAAAATTTTTATTTTTCCAGACTGTTTTCCAGTTCTTGCTGTTAGAACAGCCAGTTGCAGTTACTGATTCTTACTTTCTCATGATGTTTTCCCCTTTTCCCTATTTTTTACCTTTTCAGACTATAAGTCACTGTTATAATTCTCTGGGGTTTGGCTTATCGCTGGTATCTCAGGATGTGTCTAGAATGTCTCTAGATACCCAATTGTATTTGGAAGGTACCAGCTGTGCTCATAAAGGATGCTTCTGGTTCCTAGGCCTAGTTCCCAGTCTAACAGTTCTAGTCTGGCAGGCATTTTCACATCAGTATTTCAGGAAAGGTTTTTATTTCAGCATTTTTCCCTTATAACCAGAACCATAACTTCTTTATGGCTCCTCACATCAATATAAAATAAAATACAATATAAAATAAAAATAAGGATAAAAAAGAAAAAAAAAGACAGAAAAGAAGCATTTATGTAGCCTTTCTTGTACTGAATCAAGAACTTCATTTAAAGAGTTTTGTTCTTACATATATCTGTTACTCATGAAAGAAAATGGTGATAATGCAACTTTCATTCTGCCCTTGTCATAAAGGTATGACATGTCCTTTTCCCAGGTGCTCAGAGATTGTTTTACATTTCAGGTAACACTTCAGGCAAGGCAACAATTTTTCCAGAATGGCCAGCAAATTCTTCTCATTAGCAATCAGTTTAAATTCTAATTTTGGGTAACTACCTCATGATAAATGCTGTCGTACACTGCTCTAAAAGGCATCATAAAGAAATGGCAAATATCCTCAAAGCCAGTCCAATATTAACTATGACCAATATGAATAAGCTAATGATAGAATTTAAGCCACCTTAAAACAATTATTTATTTCAATCATTTACAGGGTGTTTTTTTCAATTCAAGTCTTAGAAGAGAAAAGCAAAAAATATATGACTGTTGTCAGGAGACAGCCTGAAAATATAATATAATGCTTTTCAGTAATTACACTATATAAATGATGGGTATTTATTATCAGTTTTTCACAGATGTCTTTGATGTTCTTTAAGAAAATGAGAAATCTGGAATCCATTCAAACTATTTCTAAGAATAAATGTTGGCAAGCAGTCCTCAGAAATTTGTGGAGTGTTTCGGAAACACTGCATTTTATTTTTTATTTGTGGATCTCAAAAGAGAAAATGAAACAATTCTTCCAATATTTACAATGTAATGTATAAGAATCTTTCCATTTTCATTATACATGACATTTTAGACCAGAAGAATGTAACAGGAAATATCTAAACCACCACTGAATGAATGTTAGAAGAAAGATTTTGGGGAAAAAAATCATCACATACTTTCCTCGCTTTTTATTGATTGATGATTCTTTCTGTCCACTGACAGACAAAAGATAATATGCTAGATATTTTTTTTCTTTTAGATAATATTATCATTTCAATTCAAGAGAAAGTTGATTTAAAATCAGTGCTAGTTTACTTTCCAATGAATGACATACATTTTGACTTTATATTTCAAGCTTATCTTAAGCAGAGCAGGACTGAAAGCACATCATAACACAAATTTAGCATTTCAAATTAAATTTAATATTTTAAAAGTTTTCTAAAAATATGAAGCTATTCTATAAGAATGAGGTCTCTCCCACTTAAGCAGAATTCCTTGAAGAAATAGGTAGGAATGATTGGATTAATAGAAGTTTTGCAAAACTTCAGATTATGGTGCATAACGATTTAAAGAGGACTTCACCATGCTTAAAGCAGTTTTTCTTTGCAATTGAAAAAAATGGAGATGTGTAAATCAAGACACAGGGAGTAGTTATTAATCTACTGGTAACAATACTCCCCCATCTGAAACACTTTGCCTACTTTGAGTGTAGCACTTTGGGAAAGAATTTTGCTGGAGAATATCAAGAGACAAGCAATGAAAATGACTAAGGGTGAGCCTGGAAAATGCTGATCAGGAGTCACAGGAAGATCTGGGTTTCTTGAATTTAAGGATGACTGATACAATTGTCTTCAAATACATAAATATTAGGTTTAAAAGGAAATTATCAGAATTTCTTCATGGAAGAAAGGAGAAATAGGGATGATACATGAAAAATGCAATAGTTCACTTAAAACAGACATTTTCTATCTATAAGCAACAATATAAGATCATTTTCTTGAGCTCTTTACTTTCTGAGGTTTCTGTACACTGAACACAGTACTCCATAGGTCTGTTCTTGTTATCCTAAGAAACAAAAATTAAAAAAATGATTAGGTCAGCTTTCCAGCCTTTATTGAACTGTTTGGGGATTATCAGAAGCAATATGGCACAATAAAATGAAATATCACATTCCCCTTTTTTTAGTCTTTATATTACAAAACAATTAGATAAAAGATCCTTTAAACATTCAGCCTAAAATGTCCCAGCTTCATAATATTAATCAAGATAATAAATTCGCTCTCAGAATTCAACATAAAAGAAACTATTGTTTTCCAGAGACTGCAGTAAAACATTGTGTTTACTGCCCAGACCTATAAGACCTAACCCTATGGATTCAGACTCTAGAGAAGTCTTAGGCAAATTATGCTGTAGTATAGGAATGTCTCTTGCTTCACGTCTCTTTGTTGACGGAGTGACAAAATTATTTTTTGTCCCATTAAAAAGGAAAGAACCCCAGAAGTTTCTCTCCACTATTAGGTGAAAAAGGTATCTCATAGGGAGACTTCACCTCAAATTTAAAGATAGCTAATTGGACAGAAGCCAAAACGTCCTGCCTGAGCAATTTACCAGAAAAAGAAGAGAACAAAAAACTAATTGCTTTGTGAGGCGTTTTACCAGGAGCAAGAACTTCTTGCACCTGGATTGGTTTTTCTCTGTAAAAAGTTTGGTATTTTGCCTTTTATTAAACCTTTTTGTTTCCAAAAGAAGCCATCCTGCTGATTTTATGCCTCCAAAAGTAGCTGAGCTATCTTGGATGAGAAATAGGCCTCCAAGGGCTTATGAGACCTGGCTCGAAGGGGCTACTATTACTCTGTAGTAAGTATTTTTAAATTGCAATACAATGTTTAATTCCTGTAGAAATAGATAAAACATGTCCTTACAAAATTCTAGATCATATTCAGTTGAGATCAAGCAGTGCAAAGCATTGTGATGTACTTAACACACCTCTTAACACACATCATTAGTGAGAAAAAACTTTGTGCCAAGTTCCTTAACCCTGCTCATCTGGAAAAGTAAATACATGCCTCTGACAAACATACACTTCCACCCATTTAGACTTTTTCCAATCATAACAAAATTACTACAAATTCAGAACAGGATTTTGAAAGAAAAAAGACCCTTGATCTCTTTAACATTTTGTGTATTTTTACTTAAGCATTGAGTAGAATTTAAACACATGCTTAATGTACATGTTAGCTTAAGGACTAAAAGAGGAACCCTGAGGAATTTTAGTGATGCTACTTAGTTGATGCTATTCCTAACTCTATCATTTTCTCTATCATTTCAGTATAAGCTTTATTTTCACTACAAATTATTTCGCTATTTTCACTGTAACCAAAACAAGATCCTTCCACATGACAATATTCAATAGAATCAAAAGGAAAATATTGGAGTGAAAATTATAGGTAGCTGCAAATTAAACTCAATTTATGAAACTAAATGTGCAAGGCTAGCACAGTGGAAGTGAACATATATGCAAGTTTTGAAAAGTGCACATATATGCAAGTTTTGAAAAATTTATCATTTAGACAGAATATTTTAAGTACATATTTAAGCCTTTAGGAACATAGAAACACCAGAACAAGTTTATCTGCTATAAAAAGGTCTACGACTTTCAATAAATAATAGATTTAACTTCATATTCAACATTTAGGATGTGTTAAGTAAAAAAAACCAAAAAAACACAACAGCTCTATTGACAAGTATTCTGTGAGCTAAATTTAAATTCTCAGTTTTAAATTAACTAGACAAATTGTATTAAGTGAGTGATCTCACATTGTAAAAGGTTACCTCATGATAGACATATTTAATTAATTTTAGATATGAAAATTGGATAGGAAAAGGTCATAGAAATACTTAAACGTAGCATAATCAGGTAATTAAGTCTGATAATTCAGATCATCATTGAATGATTAAAATTCATTATAATAATACCTAATTAAAATAAAATTTTTTTGATCTCTACATAATTGCCTTCTATGGTAAAACAACGAGCCATGTGGATGAGGGGAGAACTGGGGATATGATTTGACTTGATTTCAGTGAGGCACTTGTTCTGATCACACAGTTTCTCTCACAGCCTCTCTTACACAGTTCCTATGCTAATGACCTGCTAAGATATGGACTGGACAGAGGAAGAGCAAAATTGATGGAAATTGAATACACACCAGCTTTGTGGATGGCATCAAGTTGGGAGGAGAAGTACATGAATCTGGACAGATGAGTCACACTCAGTGTGATCTCTGCAGGCTGGAAAACAGACCAGCAAGAACTCCATAAAAATTAACAAAAAATAAATGTGAAATCCTGCCCTTGGGATGGAATAATTATAGTCTCTAATTATAATGTATCTAAAGGCTAGAGTCTGATAGCTGAGCAGCAAATCTGATTAAAAGGTCCTGGGATTCTCAGGGCTCAACATGACTTAGAAGTGTGTCTTGGCAGCAAGGAAGGGCAATAGCTTCTAGGTGTCAATCTGAAAAATGTACCAGCAGACTATGGGATGTGAATATTCCACACTACTTAACATGTGGTATGCCACACATGGAGTTTAAGAGAGACATTGATATATCCATACATGACTGCCAAGATGATGAGATATCTTGGGAAGATATGAAGAAGAAGTTGAAGGAACTGGGCCTTTTCTTCCTTGAGAACAGAAGTCTGGTCTACTGCAGATGGAGGGGAACCATATTCCAATCACACTCATTAAATTAAAAGTAATTACAGAGAAGATGGATGAATATCTTCACAGGGATTCACAGTGACAGGACGAAAATCCATGGGCACAAGCTGCATTAAGGGAAATTCTGTGTGAAGTTAATAAATGCTTCATTGTGACAACCAATAATCATTGTCATATTTTGCTAGGATAAATGATGGAACCTGTCTCTCCAGAAGTGCTTGAGATTCAGCTTGAGAAGATGTTGAACTAGTTAATCTGCTTTCAACAGAATTCTGGACCAAATGAGCCCTGGAAGTCTATTAGAGACTAGATAATTTTATGGTTCTGGGATTCTACAATGAATTATATCCATAAACATCTGTTTTCAGGTGTTGCTTGTACTTATTCATTTTATTCCCCTCTTACACAAGCATAGCTACTTTGTCAAATCTGCTGGAGACTGTTTATAGACATATTAAAGAGAATTATCTTAGATTAAAATGCACCCAAACCAATAAATACCTGACATTTAATGAGGCAATATGATTATTATTTCTCTGATCCATATGGCCACACTAATCTAGAAGTTAACACAAATTCTTTTGGTCCTTAGCACTGGCAAATTAACAATACTTGTATAGTAATTTGTAGGCTGTGGTGTTATTTTCTTTCCTATCATGCTATTCAACTGTGCAGCAATACATCAGGAAACCTTTGGTTTGATTGGTTATCAAGTGGGAAAAAAGCTCAATTTATCAATACTCTTCATAAATAAATAAAATATTTTGCAACCTGCTCCTACATTGGAAAATATTAATGCCTGCATTTTCTGTTGTGCCATGGTCTCACAGATGATAAAACTCCATTTAGGGTTCTACATTGTTATATCAGCTCACAAATAAGAAACTGAGTCAAATAAATTTGTCATAAGACAGATTTCATAAAAAGGTAACTTGCTGAATTAATTTAACTCTATCTAACATTTGAGGAAAATGCGATGGCCCAAAAACTGTCAGTTTAACTTGGTTTAAATTTTAGTGAGCCCTCCAGCTGAAAATATTTTTTTTCCTATCAGAAATTGACTTATTGATTATACAACAGAAAACAAAGTGTGAAAAGTGTAAAATGATAAAAAACCATGATATTGGCAAATTATCTAGTAATTTCCCACCTTTGGGAATTTATCTTGGAATGAAGCTTTTAAATTCACACTCTTTTTTCAACCTTTAAACTCTCTTGTTTTTATTTGCTTATATTCTTGTTTCCCAGTTTTTTCTCTGCAGGAATTGAGTTTCAATGACATATGTATCTGATCACAAGTAATGATTTGCTTTGTTGTTTTCACCTCCCCTCTTCTGTATTTTCTTTATCTCTTGTGTTGATCTTTTTCTTGAACCTTTTTAATGTAAATGAAACATTCACTACTTGGCCTTAGGCTAATTCATTGTAAATTAAGAATTCTATTTCATCAGGGGATGAGGGAGGAATGATACACTATTTTCAAGACTCGAACAATATTTAATAAATTTTGTCATAAGTATTATCATAAGTATTTACTTTCTATAAATCTTGCGCAATTCTGAGTCTCTATAGCACCTTTATTTTTCCAGCGGCATTTTATCCTCTCTATTATTAACATGCTAGTTCTGAAAAATACCAGTTTCAGAACACTCTTTCCTAAGCTTTCACTCTCATTCCTGCTTCTTTTTTGGTTCTTTTTCTTATATCACAAGTTATACCACCACCTCTCTCCAAAAATAAATATCATCACAATGAAACAAACAAAACAGTTCATAAAAATTAAATATTCTCTGATGCTTTTATGAAGCAGAATTTCTGCCTTCATAGTATTTCCTTACTGGTAAAACTGACTTTTAGGAAAGGTGTTACCTTAGAGCACTGAAAACACAACTCTAATTAATAGAGGCAAACATGAGTAAGACAATCTTGACTATTCAAAGGTTCTTTTAATAAATCCTTTGCTTTTCACAGCCTGCAGCCCTTGACTGTGACTATCACAGTGCTTTACTGGAAACACCTGTACCTAATTTAGCATTCAGTTTTATTTTAATCCGGCCGTGTAATATTCCCTTTAAGTAAACACCACAATACTATTTCATCATCCTCACAAAACATTTTGGAAAGGTCTTCCTCCATCTTTTCAGGGAAGCAGAACATTATATTGAGCCACAAAAAGTAAGAAGAAGAAAACTTCCAAAAAACCCAAAAACTTCACTAGTTTGGTTTTTTTCCTACATTCTACAGTAACTTCTTGAAGTAGCTCTCTGTATAATAGTAAAACTTGAGTCAGTTGGCTAAACACAAGCAGTAGAGAAACTGATGTGCCTCAGGATACCCAAAAGCATCTGGTCAGCACTGACAAAAATCGGCTTTGCACTTTTCTAGATTGCAGGAAAATACAAAACAGATAGGTTCTCTTTGGACAAGCCCATATGGCAGCAGAAAACTGTTTAGTCAAGTCAGTCCCCACCTTGTCACCACTCGTTGAAATAGAAAGATAGATGTAGAATTGATCCTCTGCCTTTTATGGAAATCTAATATTTTCATGGAAAAATAAAAAAAGATCTATGCACGCAGTCAGAATATTTTTCAACTCTGAGTAAAATTAAAAATTAAAAAAATAAATGATTTTTCTTTTTTTCTTTTTTATGAGGCCAGCTCAAGAAAGACTATATAGCAATGTAATTTTACTTCTCTCCAGGATTTCATTCATCTACTTCCCACCTAGCCCAAAAGTTAATAGACTCAAATAAATGAAAAACACTGGTATGAAGAGATGTTACTAGAGTACGACTTAACAGTTCGAATACATATTTCAAGAAAACTTAATTTGTATAATTCTTATCCATTTTCCAAAATTTTTCAAAAGCTTCTATTTTTGGGGGGGTTTTATAGCGTAGTCATTAGTTCACTGAAACAAAAGTGTGCCTTGAATTCTTTTGAGATAGCAAATACTCTAAGAAAAATGTTCCATTTATGCTTGCTTTTAGAAGTACACTTTTTTCCCTGTAGTTCAAAATCAGAATCACATTAAGTGTTTATTCTTTCCCTATATCTGTACTGGTGTTTTACTCGAGACACTTAGTCCAATATGGATTCATTCTTCTTTGTTCCTTGCAGTGAAAGTTCTCTGCCTGCACCTCTTTCTTCTGTAGCTTTGGACTTTTAGGCTCTATCTTGATGTGTGTAGAAGGCATTATACTTCATACAGCATAACGAATTTTGTTCTCATTATCTGCTATGTTCCAATTAACATTCTTATGTGTTTCCTCTTTATCTAATCAACAGTTTCTCCATATATTTTAACATTTCAATAGTATATTAATGTTTCTAGAGTGTCAGTATGGGGCTTAGCATATTTGTTTCAAGCTGTATGGAATAATTTCAGAATGACTCTGATCTCAGAAAGCACTGGAAGAATTTTTTTTTTTGCTTTAACCTCAGCAAAACTACTTATCAGAGATTTTTCTAGATTGTAAATGTCTTTGTGATCAGGGGTTTTGGCTACATTTGATAAAACTGCCTTTTCCATCTTCACTTCTTACTATATTGGTATATAATATTTTAAGTCTCTCAGTCTTCAAAGGTTAAAAAAAAGAAAAAAAATCTAACAAAAAAAAAAAAATCCCAAACAAATCAACAAGGGAAAATTGAAGGAGTGCAATAGAAGATGACCTAACAATTTTTACTTTTTATGAATAAAATCTACCTGTGATTGTAAAAATATAATGAAAATCCAAGAGAGAATCTTTGTGTGAAAACAGAAAAGGAAGTTGTTTTGAGCTTGGCAGTTTAATGACTCTCGTTTATAACTATTCTTTCACCTCTCCACTCTATTTCCTTTAGCTATGTGGAGTTTTTTCTTCTTTTTTTTTTAAATATTTTTTTCCCTTCCTCAAAGAAAGAGAATAAAATTGAAACCAAAAAGGGTTTCTTGAAATTCAAAATTATTTCATGATAAAGTATACTACTATGCAGAATATTTCTCTCACTTTTTGGATTAGCATTTCATGCTGAAGGAATATGTTCCTTGTGAACATTAAGAGTAAAACATCTGCTGGACAAAAAATATTATTTTAAATATTTTTATTTACATTATTTCACTAAGCTAGGTTTCACATTTCATGCCTTGGTGGTTTTAAAGTTGTTTATTGCTCTATTTTTCTTATCACAGGGGAACATGTTTAGACTTTCTGTCACTTATCTGTCTTCAAGGACTTGTGTACTGGACTTACGTAATTTTTTTGCAGCAGATACATTGCCTTTGTTTTCACACCACCAGAGAGCACTGTTGGATCATTAAGATTTGACTTTTTTTTCATTCTAGATGCTAGCTTAAGTAATGAGAACTAGGGATTCAAACAAAACTTTCCTAAATATTCTTCCTTACCTCATAACAAATGTAACGAGCACATAAGGCATAATAAATCAATTCGCATCTTTGTATTTATTGTTCTGCATTCTTTCAGCATCTTTCCTTTGAAGTAATGAAAAGACCAGTATTACCAAGGTACAACTAGTGATACAGCTTGTATTTTTAATTTTCATAAATTTTCTTTTACTCACTAGTCCAGCTGTGACTTGTATCACAGGAAAACTGCAAAGATCACTTCTGGTTCCTCATTCAGGGGAACAAAAACATCCCTTACTGCCACAGTAAACAACTTAGCATAGAGCTGAAGACCATGCTGCAAAAATACCTTGCCTCTGTGGCAATCCCAGGTGATTAATGCAACAGCCATGGCAAAGATCAAGGAAACTGTGTTCAACGGGAACAAAGGTTACAAGGTCACCTTTAAAGGAAAAGGAAGAGAGCAGTACCTTGCTCTTCTAGTTTCAATTTTTTTTCAAAACTGAGAATGACAAATCATTAATGGAAGTCATTCTGTGTGTAGGTATATGCACTTGTGCCTATGCCAGCATACACGTGTATATAGCCTTGCATAAAATACACATAGGTATAACACATTAATGTATTTTAAAAGCTCTTAATTTTGCAAGGAAACAGAGCACCTTTCTCTATGGGGTTATGAAATTAAGCTTTTCAATTGACCAAGCATAGTTTTGAGACCATCTTCATAACTCAAAAAGGAACTATTAGGTGAATCACAAAACTACTCAACCTCTTGGTGTTGCACAGTTTTAGCATTTCAGTTTTGAAGCTGTTTTCAGGTAATGTTTAGGATTTTTCTAATACAGGGGAATAAAGACTATGTAAGGTCATTACTTTTGCTTAGATTGAAGATGTTACATTTAAATTTAAATATCTAAATATATTTTTATTTTAAAATTTGGTGATTTAAAAATGTTGGAGGAATTGGAATGAACTTTAATTAATGATGAGATTTCTAATGCAGCCACCTAAGAAAAAAAGTTTGTAGAAGTGCTGCTAGAAAATTAAATGTGTTCTAGGAAAAAAGTCTACTAGAAAAATAGATGTCATAGTTTTCTTAAACCTAAACTTGATGATTTTTTTGTATTGAGGAATACTTGTGAGAATTCTACTTTTCTTGTAGTACTAGGAGAAATACTACAAAAAATTAATAGGAAATTAGGAAAATTAATAATACTGAATATACTTATTCCACCCTTGATTATTCATTTAAATATAAGGAAATTATTCTGGAATTACAATGTACTGGCTGAGTGGCAAATTTTCTTGCCATATTGAAGCTTAGATATTGAAATGCTTAAGTATCCATTCTACTAATAATTTCTAACTTTCAGTTGTAGCACACAACACCAAAAAAAGTCCTGTTTTTCTTTCCTCAGCATACCTTATAGTAAACTATAAAGTGAGAAAAACTGCAAAACCATCTTTTACTGTTTCTGCAGTATAGGGTTTTACAGCCTTTTCTTTTTGATGCATCTGCTAAGTAAGCATTTTTCTTTCTCATCATCATAAAAAAAAAAAAAATCTACTCTGTAATGAGCTTTCTCCTGTTATCCACAACCAAGGTGATACAGACTATATTGAACTTTTTTGATATTTTCCATTGGCATGCTTGTTTCGACAATACTAATGCTTCTCCTTCTGCTTTAGCTTTAAACAGATAAAAAGTGCATTGGAATTTTTGCTTGGGTAAGGACTTCAAAATATCTATGTATTCAAATGAGAAACAGGACAATGATAATCTTCTTAACCTGTTTTCTTGATTATTGCATTTTCTGTTGCTGAAGGTATTTCATATCTATAAAATACATTATTTATGTTTTACATTATTATGTTTTAAAATGTTTTAAAAGACCGTAAAGCTCAAAGTAGTGAAAATATTTTGTCTATATATAACAGAGTAGAATCACAGAAATGTTAAGGTTACAAAAGACTGCTGCCACCTCCCTGAGCACTGTTATCCAGTACATTCTTGGTATCCAACCTGAACCTCCCATAGCACATCTTGACACCATTTCCTCTTGTCCTGATCCTTGTCACCTGGTAGAACAGACTGACCCCCACCTTGCTACAGCCTCCTTTCAGGCAGCTGCAGAAACCAATAAGGTCACTCATGAGCCTCTTTTTCTCCATGTTAAACACCCCCAGCTCCCTCAGCTGCTCCTCATCAAACTTGTGCTCCAGACCCTTCATCAGCTCTGCTGCCCTTCTCTGGATGCGCCTCAGCGTCTTTTTTAAAGTGAGGGGCCCAAATTTAGGAAAAAGATTTTAGGTATGGCCTTTTCTTGCTCTGAAGGTGATTAACCATTTGAATAATATACACAAGGAAGATGAGGATTCTTTACTGTTTGACATCTCATAGAGATTGAACACCTGTTGAGAACATATATTTTAATTTAAATGCAGAATTTTCTTATGTCAATGTGTCTACATCTCAGGATTTTTTACCTTAAAATCTTTGTGATGCCTACAAGCTAACAGGTGAAGAGGCAGCAAAATCAGCATTAAAAAAGTTAAATCTGTAGTTTGAGAGATTCCACTGTCTACCTCTTTCCAGATACATTGTGAAAGTGTAAACCAAGGTCTTGAGGTCAATATAAATTTTGGTCAGAGTTTGAAGTACACCATTTCAATCATGGTCCAATTTACTGTTTTTGAATTAAGACAAAAAAACCCAAAACTGCTTCATGACATTTCTTTTAAAACCAAACCCATCTCTCTTCAGCAGAACTTGAAATCAGTAGTTCTGTTTAACTTAAACTGGATCTCAGCTGCATGCACCACCACTGCCACCCAAACTCTGATAAGCAGCAGATGACAGTAGTGTTTACAGGGCAGTCCAGTTCAGTGAAGGTGTTTCTAAAGACAGCTCAGATCCTCTGACAAGATTTGTTCAATTTATTGAAGAAATGGGTTATGTTTTAAGAGAGTTTAAATGTAAGAACAAAGGACCTCCTGCCATAGGCTAGTCTATCATCTCCTTTTTACCTTGTGTGATCACAACAGGTCTCATGTTCTTAAGTCAGGTTTTAATATCCTTCCCTAGTAATTAATGACTTATTCCAATAAGGTCCCAACTCTACATTTTTACACTACCCCGTGGGGCTGGTAAGTTTCTGTTATAATAACTTATTTCTCCTTTCTGAAAATCCTTTCTCAGTAATGACATTAAAATTAAAATTTTCTCCACATCACTTATG
Source organism: Fringilla coelebs (assembly GCF_963513975.1). Lineage (NCBI taxonomy): Eukaryota > Metazoa > Chordata > Aves > Passeriformes > Fringillidae > Fringilla > Fringilla coelebs. Next base: position 17,567,867 of record NC_140033.1, on the reverse strand, counting down.
AAAATCAAGTATTAAAAAGAATCTTAATAAGTGCAATCATACTTTAATCCAAAACCATTCTTAGTAAAGCTCTTTAATCAAAATTCTTATACAATGGTGGCAAAAAAATAGGACTAGATTTATGAACTTATTTAAATGACTTCACAGCAAAAATAGGTCAGTGGGATGCAAAAATCCCACTGTTCTTATCCAACTAACTTTGTCTTTTGCTTTGAAACTTTGTATTCATTTGACACTTACAAAGTCTTTAAATTAGCTTTTACTCAATAAGCCACTTATAGATTCTTAGGTAAAGACCTTCACACTGATTGCAAAATCTGCTATCTTGAAGAAATTATAATGGTAAAGTCATCACATTTGAAAAGAATGAAGTGATGTGCAATTTGCATTTGATGTAAAAGTTAAACAGACAGCCCTTCTAAGCAGGCAACTGCACTAACACTGCTCAGACATCTGAGTCTTGCTGAAGTAATTTGTGTGTGTTTCTGAGTCCACGATCCTCTCTAAAACACTAAAATGCACAGTCCACTTGTCTCTTCTGCTTTTCTTGCCATCTGTTTTTCTGCTGTGCTCTAGACAAGAACAAAGCTTGTCACCTTGACCCTTTTAGAAATGATTTCATATTGAAGGACAATATTTTATAAAATCTAGAGAAGCACTGTGAATATAACTTCTAGAGCATGCAAAAGTTTGAAAGACAGTTTAAAAATGTTCCTGTAGAAAGAAAAAAAAACCCATTTATTATGTGTGTTCTTTAAATTTTACACAGTGAATCATCTAATTATAGGAATGCAGAACATTTCTAAACTAAACATTTCTTAACTAAAAAAATCACTTCCTACAAACACTGCACAAATGAACCCTAGTAGAACATGAAACAGTCTCATTCCTTTAATTTCTCTTTTAGGTTGAAAACCTTTTGTCTTCTCCATATTTAAAGGCATTGTATTCTCTTTCCTAGTGCAATACTTGCTTCTGTAAGTTGTTATAAAACTTCTGTAAGATGCTAAGCAGCAGAGGAAAGCCTAAAGGAAGCTCAGTAACCTAAAATTATATCTTCATGAAAGAAAAAAATCATCTTACAGATTAAAGTATATAAAAATGCATAGCTTAACAGTTCTGTAGCTGTCAAACTTCCTTTTGACACAGCTAAGGCTCACTAGAGAAACGGTATTTTACACAGCAATAACTGAGCATGTATCTCCAATAACCCTTAATGACCTATAAAAGGAATGCATCTGTGATTTATCCTAAACTTTTAATCAATTAGGGACTTATTTCCTACTTTGCCTGGACTGTTCCAGCAATTTATCTGCATTGTTGTTACCTAGTCACAGGATTAGTTCAAGCAGTCTCTGGAAACAAAATATTTATAAAAAGCATCCACAGTACTACAGTTACTACTTAAAGAACACAAACTAAAAGTCCCATTTTCATTAGTGTGCTGGTCTTGGCTGAGGTAGAGTTAATTTTCCTCACAGTGGCTGGTATGGGGCTGTGTTTTGGATTTGTGCTGAATGCAGGGCTGATAATACAGAGATGTTTTATTATTGCTGAGCAGGGCTTGCATGGCACCAAGCCATTGACTGCTTTTCACACTGCCCTGCTGGTGAGGATGCTGGGGTTGTGTGGGAGGCTGGGAGGAGACAAAGCCAGGACAGGTGACCCAAGGGATATTCCATACCATATAACATCATGCTCAGTATATTTAGTTGGGTGAAGAAGAAAAAAGGGGGGGACATTTTTAGTGTTGGTGCTTGCCTTTCCAAGTTACCATCAAGCGAGATGGGGCCCTGCTTTCCTGTGGGTGGCTGAACACACGCCCCTGGGAAATGCCTCAGAACCAACTTTTTCAGGATTACCACTGAGTAAAAATATATTTTTTTAAATATTTCAGATTGTTTGACTGACAATAGTGCAAGACTAAAATTGCTATAGGAAGGCCCCTCTTTTCCCAGATACCAAACTTTTCTGATCATGATAGCACTACTTTTAGAAACATTTATCTCTTGTTTTTCTCCCATTAATTCTTAAAATATTTGAGGAATGAAGATGGGCTGGATATCTAAACAGTGTTCAGAATTAGGCTCTCAGAGGCAGATGTCTACTCAGGAAAGACAATTCTGAATGAGCATAAAATCAGTTATCCATGAATATTTTAGACTTGACCATCTTATCAACAGTCCAAAAAATCTATAAGCACTCAAAGAGGATTTCTGACACTCACTCTGATGATATTTAAGTGACAAAGATTTAATCCCTGTGATTTTCAAATTTGTGTTTATAACAGTGTTTTTATTATTTTAGAAAACATGTATTTTAATATCTTTATTATAGGGTATTTTCTGGACTCTGGATAAGCAACAATTTCTTCTATACTGTGGAGAAAATGGAAAACTCTAAAGCCAGAAAACAATGTTCTTTAGGAAGACATGGATTCAGATCAAGTAGACTAAGCTGGAAAAAGCACTCATATAGCTCATGCCAGTTTTTAGCCTCGAATGAAAAGCTTTGACCCTAGCATGTCCTCCTTGTGTGGCTGCAGAAGAAGAAAACCTGGGAACTAACCAGATGGAGCCAAATGTGTGACTCAAGTCTCTACACGAAGAAAATTGTGACAGCCTTTGGATCTTATTTCCCAGAGACATTTTGCTTCCTTCTTGTGTTAGTGCCAAAATTCATTTTAGTTCATATCACATTACAAATATTTTGGGTGTCTACTGCTGTGAGCATCAGTGTTAGGAACCTAGATCTCACTCTTCACTGCGACTCACTCACCAGGACTGGGAATCCTTCTTCCTAAGCCAAGACTTTTGGCAGCACAACATTTTGCTGTTTGGGTTGTGTGTAGAGTTAGGTCTTGATCATGTGAGGAGATTTTATCAATGTTCCCAATAGAGGTATTGATATGAGAGAAGAGCTAGCTCCCAGAATATACATACAGTGAAACCTCTTTATTGGTGAACTTCAGGTATTTGGGTGGTTTGTTTTTTTGAAGAACGATGGTGGGTTTGGTTTTGGTTCTGTTCTGGTTTATTGCAAATATATATGCATATTTATATATAGTTAACTGTACTTTTGTCACAGCCTTATATATCATGTCAAATTAAAAAAAAAAATTATTCAAAAATCCAGAGTATATTGTCCCTATGCTCTAGTTTGCATTCTACTATAGCCTGAAGCTTATGCTTCTTTTAAGTCACATTGTTCTGTTGTTAAAGAGACACTAAAATACAGTGGAATATTAATAAAATATAAAATATTAAGATGCACTTCCTAAAGATTTTGAGGAAAAGTTCAGTAAAGTGAACGTGGAAAAAAAAATTTTGTCTTTATTTAATGAGGCACAAATCAAATAAAATATCAGCAATCTAAGATAACTCAAACATTTTACAAGACTCTTAAAAGAAAATTAGTTTAGAAATCAAAATATATTACAGAGATTTCATTTGTTGCTTTGCTGTTGCTAACAAACTCTTTTTTTATGTCTGTACATCTGAACATCAGAACCTGGATCACACAAAGTCATAACATCATTAAGCTGAAGTTCACAAAAGGCCAAGTTGCTCCTGTTTTTCAGTGATTGCTGAATATTAATGTCCTTTCAGCTTCAAATATCGTAATTCTATGCTACACCATCATTTATCCATGTAGTTCTTGGAAAGGAGTTAATTTGCAAAAGATAGTTTTGAACTTTGTTCTTGAACTGGCTCATTTATATTTTTTTCCATTGCATTTAAAAAAACCCAAATGAACAAGGATACATGCATATATTTCTTAGGCAAGTCAAATAATTCCTTTTGTTTTCAGAGGTGCTAGGAATTGTTCAAAAATACACTGTCTCTCATCGGGTGTTGGCATCTTCAGGTATGTTAGTCATGCTACCAAAGCTGTTTGCGAGTCTGCATGACTGGATGTCCATTAACCACCTTGTCAAACACATTCCTTTTCATTTGATAGGCACACATCCCTTTGCTTGATGGACGATACAAATTGTCTCAATTCACATCATCCAATAGATAAGCTCTTGTTATATTAAGTGTGTATCAACTGAATGATAGAAACCCCTTCCTCATAAAGTGCTAGCAGATTAGGTGTATGTTCATTAACTTTTTCTCCAAAAAATATGTGGCCTCTTTCCTAAGAATGTAATAAAGAATAAGTTCTAGACAGTTTTGCAGAAAAATGAGATTGAGAATTTGTGAATTAATGGAAGGAAAAAGCTGAATTCTCTTTGCTATTAATTTCATATATGGCAGGATAAGACTTAATTTGTGATAATTTTAGAAGATTGTGGTGTTTAGGTTGGGATTTTTTTTTTTCATAAATAATAAATGAGTAAGTGAATAACACATTGCAATACAAGTTGTGCAAGGAAACCCCAAAGTCATCCAAAAAGAAAATTTTTGAACTTATCTTATAAAGGCCACAAAATAATAGGACATTACCAACAGTAGCACAGTGCTGAATAGGAAACTTTCTGTTCATTACAGACTGCAAAACCTGCCATAACTCTGAGCCATTCCTGTTTCTCTTGAATTTCTATTCATTACAAAAAACACAAAGAAGAAATGAACAATTTCTTCTTGTGTTAAGTTAGATAGAGGATGCTTTGATATATATATGCAAAGCACAGAGAAGAAGTAACGTACAGACAGTAGTAAAGCAAGATCCAGTGGCTGGAATTGTAAACGAGAAGTAGGTTTAAATTTCCCAGCTACTATCTCTTTTTGGGATATTCTATGTTCACAAGAATGACTTCATGGCTTTTGCCAGAACTGAAAAAAAAAAATAAGTCTTTGATATTCTGTTCTGGGTCACCTTGTTTTGTGCATTTCTTTCTTGATCTCCACTGGCTTTGCTAACATCTGAGTCTTGTTTTAAGCTTGCTGATTGCATTGAGTTTGTATTTGCTACGCAATAAGCTGGCACTAAGAAGGATTTTGATCTTTAATCTGGTTCAAGGGATGCTAAGCAGCTCTGATTGCAGCCATAGGCAATACATGTACTAAATGAGATTGAAGGACAAATTAAAATAAATAATGTTTGAGTAAATCACTTTGTCCCAGTTAAAGGCATTTAGCAATTTTATTTTCCCTTCCAAAGCAGGTTTTAAAGAAATTAACAAGTGTTTTATTTTTTCTGATGTAAGTATAATGAATCTTTTTCCACACAGGAAAACTAACATCACTGAAGTTGTGTTTATCCTGAATGTATTACAATAGCTTCAAACCTTTTGGGTAGAAAGCTGAGGAGAAGTCACAGATCTGTAAAATATAATGCTGTATTTATTGCCAAAGGCAAAACAGAGGAAACTGGTTAAATCTTCCTTAACAATCATACTTCACTGGAGTGATGATGTTTTAGGTCTTTTGACTAACAGTAGTTCCTGCAGACAGACAATAGCAACTTTTACAATTTTCATTGCTCTAAGAAATAAAGTCTAGTAATGAATTAGGTAAAAAAAGAACAAGGAAATCAGTTTTATTTGATCTGGTCATTTTAGTAGGATTCCATCTGTAAATATTTACATCCTTTAGGGTAATATTTTCATAATGTCCTGTATTTGAAGAGAAAGATAATCAATAAACTAAAAAAAAAAATTGGTGGGAAAAGCTAGAAAGGATAAAGCATATGGTTTAAAGAATACATTATAAGAAGGAAATTGGTAAAGCAACTAATATTTTTCAGCATTTATCTGTGTTAGGTAAAAAGACCTGATAATCAGATAGACTAAACCTAGTTGGGCCACAATTTCAAGAATAAAAAAAAAAAATATGTAAACCTTACAGCCCTGTGGAACCCATGTTCATTAATTACTGCTCTGCCTGTGAATATGTTTGAATAGTTCAATGTCTATAAAATATGAAATGTCAAAGCAGCATGTGCACTTGTTCAAAACAGAAAAGTGCTTACAGAATATAAGATTCAGAATTTACTTCTACATTACATAATTCACTTCTGAATTATGGAATTTAGAATCTAATACTGCATTACTACTAAATTATCATTGTTAGAGATAACTGAAGGCTAGATAGGTCAGAAAGGCAGAGTAGTTTTGATAACCATGAAAACATAAAGTTCTGAACTTTTATATCAGCATAATATAATCTTTATATACCAATACCAGAGTTAAAATACTTACTTGGTCTCTAAAGTCAGCATGGATAACAGGGAGAATTTACATATGGGACAGTATTTATTTTATCACCTAACACTGTAATTCATAAGTCCCCATAGCTCCAAAACATGTTTCAATCAACCAGTTAGCAAAAATGCTTATTTTTCATTATTTTCTAAAATTAACATTGATTTGGTACAATTTTTAAGTTAGAACACAGAAAAATGTTGCAATGGGTATATCACATTGTGCAGTTATGACATGCTGAAAGCATTAAATATAGACAAGTTACAACACTCAGTAGTCTAGGGACCCTAAAAATTTAATAAACTGTAGCTGTGGGCAAGAATCTAGCAGCTGCAGGGACAGCAGAAGGAGGAAGTTCTAATCCATTGGCAGCATGTATTTTGTTGGCAAAAGTAATGCATCTTCATAACTGTTCTTTCTGACTCATTATTGAAAGCTCTCACAAATTTTCATCTAATGCATATATTTATTTCTTTTTTTTAATATTTTTTGCCACAGTTGCAGCATACAAAAACTCATACTCCAAAAAAATCTTATTTCAGTGATTAAGAAATATTAAGGAGCTGAATATTTATTCTTTAATATTCTGAACGTAGTCCTCTGTTCCCAATAAAATTTTTATGACCATTAGATTGATCTTCTTGAACAGCATATCTTTTTCACAAATATTCAGTAGGCAGAAGCTATGTTCCAAACAAGATGCTATTTAAGGAAAATCATCCGTTCAGTCTTATGGTAGTCATGCTTAACAGTCAATGCATAAACAAAAGTCACAAGACATTCTTTTAGCTATTTATTCAGATCTACACTTCAACTTTAGTCTGCAGTCCTGCTGAATTAGATCACATATACTGTGATCCTAGAATACTTATAACACATGGATTTTCTTTCTTACCATGGCAGTGATATTTGGGGTTGCAGCTCAAAACCTGATATTCATATTTCTGACTAACCTGGAATCTACTTTAGCTGAATCTGAAAGAGCCTGAGCCTTTGTAACCAACCAGAGTTCTGAAAAAAACCCCTGTGATATATCACTAGTTATATTATGATGTTGTGATGTCAGAATCTAGGTTGTGCACTGTGAATGAAGAATTCAGCTTATAGAGTTAGAAAAATCCCATTGCAGAAGTCACACATTCCAAAAATACTTCACTCACATTAGGCTGATGCTGCAAGAGATGAACAGACTTTACTGCTGCAATTAAAGTCTCCCTAGAAGCAGAGCTTTTCTTGTTCAATATATCTAAAACTCTATATTGGCTAGAGATCACCTGTGCTTAAATATATAAAGCAAAAAAAAAAACAAAAACAAAAGAAAAAGCAGAATAGCTCATTTTGTATGTTTTGGGTTTTGCTGGTGATTTTTTTTGTTTGTTTGCTTTTTAATTCATTTTTTTAATTTAGAGCAACAGTATCAATACATTCTATCAATTGCTTTGCAAAACGCAGAGGCAAATTTCAAACACACTAGTTCACAACTGCTCATATTTTTCCTCAGTCCTGGATCAAGTGACATGCACTTTAAATTTGATGGGAAGCAAAGGTAAGATTGAGTTGTCTATATGGAAATCTCTCAGTTCACAGATGAAATGCAATAACTTTAATAGCATACACTGCAATGTGACAAAGAGAATAAAAACTTCTTAAAAAGCCGTAGAGTAGAAAATATTATTTTTCAAATTTGTAGTGTGATGACCTCAGGCAACATCCATCCAGCTTTTTTCTCACTCTCTTCTCCACAGAACAGAGAGAAAATAGAAAGATGACAAGACTAATGGATGGACATAATGACAGTTTAATAGAAAAAACAAAGGCTGTGTGTGAAAGCTAAAGGGGAAAAAAGTGGAATTACTTCAAAAAAGGAATTAATTCACTATTTCCCATCAGTAGGCAGATGTCCATCTGCATCCTGGAAAGCAGGGCCACATATTACAGCTGCTTGGGAAGACAAATGCTATGATCAGTAACATCTTCCTTTCCTGTCTCCTTTTCTGAGCATTCATACTTAAGCACAGCATCATATGGTGTGGAGTATCCCATCAGTCAATTTGGAACCCCTGCCTGGCTTTGATGCTCCTAGCCTCCTGCCAATCCTCAGCCTACTCACTGGGGCACTGGGCAGAGGAAATGAAGATGAAGGAAGGGAGAGAGAAATACTTGACACTGTGCAGGTACAGTTCAGTAATAGTTGAAAATCACAGATGTGTTACTCACAGTGTTTTATACAGGAATTCATAGCACAGAACATCATGGGCTGCTATGAAGTAATTTGACCCTATCCCAGTCAGACCTGGTATGAAATTCTATCTTCTAAAAATGATCAATGTAGGCTGTGATTTGAAGGGAAATTTTGATTGGGACATTTATTAGTTCCCATTACAGTTATTGCTACAATTGCAAGAACAACTTAAGTTAGAACTTTTAAAAAAAATTAATTCTATATTTGAGGGAAAAAGTCCTTCCTAAAGAAAAACCTTAAAAAGGCTTACAGCTGAGCAAACAAGTATGAGATAATCAAAATGTTCATAATTTTTTGGCATAAACTCATGCACTAATGAATGAATATATTGCGTCTGGGATTTACACAGAACAAGTATCAACATTGTCTCTCATGCATTACTTTACGTAGTTAGGCTAACAGCTCATTAAAATTCATAACTGTATTTACAAATGAAGAACACACTTTTGGTCTTCCAGCCCTTGCAAGCATTATCTACAAAAACAGTAGAAACACCAGACCTACAAGGAAATACAAAATATGCAAAGGTTTTATCAGAAAATACAGACATAATGTTTCCTACACCTGTCAAATCAGTAAGTAAAATTAGGGCTATTTTCCAAATAAATGAAAATTCTCTCTTTATGATTTATCTTATGCTATGAGGACAATAAAGAAAAAAGATGGTAAAATGGTTTTTAGAGCTGGGATGAAGAAAACATAGTCAAAATGAGGTGGGCTTGGTTTAAATATAAGATGAAATACTTCTAAGATATCAGTCTAACCCCAGGTTCATACTCAGTGACAAAAAATATCTTTTCAGAATACAAGTACATAATGTTAATATTTATATTTAATTGGTTTTTTTAATGAAATTCATCACCAACGGTAAAGAACTCCTTAACTATGAGTACTAGAATCAATCTATGCATAATTCCTGTGGGGAAAATTCACCAAAAAAGAAAAAAATCTACTTGCTTCATTATAAAAATCGGTCAAAGTACTAACAACACTTTAAATTGCGCAAGTACAGAATAGATCTGCTGGAAGTGGTAAAATTATTGTCCCTTTCACAGAAAGGGAATGCTACATCACTCCTCAGCTCATGAAGGCATGCAGTGGAAGGGCAGTACTTTGCTCACTAGATAGAATATGTACAATCATCAGAACCCAGGGTTTTTTCCTTTTCCTTCCATGGTCCATTTCCAAATACTCCTGCTCTACCAGCACTGTTCAAAAAGGCACCAAATTTGGAGTAAAATGGATCTCAGGTACAGAAGGTCCTAGAGATACAGTTTCTCTACTGTCCCTGTCTTTTTGTTGATTGTTTATACTTTAGAACACAGGGACAAAAGATGCAATGGTCTTTCAGATATAAATTCTACACTGCTAGAAGAATGACAAAAAGTGACATTTCTGGGAGTAGAATACTATCTTCTTTCAGATTCAATGGATCACAACAAATTAGAGAAAATTAGATGTAAATTACATCAAATTTGGCTAATGTAAAAAATGTTACTTTTTACATTGAATTCACATTTTAAAAAAATTTCAACTAAATTTGAGAACATGTAGGAAACATTGTGGGTGAAATTTGAGCAGTTCCTAACTCAGTCAAAGAAATAATCCAGGAGAACAGCTAGGATAAAAAAATTCATCTAAGTAGATAGGTACATAATCAGAAAAGTAGCCTTCAATTTGCATGCAACATATAAACAGTGATTTCATGGCCAGAAAATAGAAGTTTACTCATTTTATCATTGTGAAGAAAGTGTTCCAATACTAAACAATGTACTAGCATAATAATAATCCTCTTTTTTTTTTTATTTTTCAAGTTTTGAACTGAGTAACTACTAAGAAAAATACACTAGTTAAAACTCTGCAACAGCATCTAGTTTATCTATGATCATAGAGGAAAGGCTATCATGATATGATTTGACAGTATATGGTATTGACCAAAAACAATATTGACATCATTGACTATGCTGAGCTATAAAATAAAGTTTTTTTATATTCTTGCTCACAGTTATTGAGTGCAGACCCTCTTAAAATATCAAGCAGATTACATATCTACAGTTTTTTATTGCCAAAGATTTTTCTTAAGCCTCCTCTCTCCTATTCTTTGTTATAGCTTCCCTTCCATACCATCAGGAAATGGTGTTTTCAAGGAAGAATCAGAGGACAGAGTGTAAAAGTCACTTTGATCCAACTACCACCCAGGATTAGATTTGCTGTTTTAGAAAGGTTGTTAGAGGTAGTTTTACCTTCACTCTCCTCAAAATTTAATGGGACATTTTTGTGGCCATCATCGCTGCTCTATTTCACCCTTTGTTGTATGGTACTGATCTTCCACTGGAAAATCAATATTGTAGGGACCATCCTGCATTTCACTCTCATGGTGGAATGCTAGCAAAACCTATGAATGGCTGTATTGAGGAATTATGTATCTCTCTATCTGACCAATTGGAAGAGTAATATTCAGTCTCCTAAAAAGTGGCAAAACTTCAGAAATGAATGAAATGTGTCTTTTAAAAATGTATAAATAATTGCCCATATGTAGTCAGTGTTAATTTAAATTTTTGTATTCAAAAAACAGCTGCTATAAACTTCTTTTTAAAAAAAAGCTCCTGTGTCTGTGGTTATCCATTGCGATGATAATGTAACAAAGCATGGGTGAAAAATGTGACAGTAAATCTTAAAATCATTATACAAGACAAGTCCATATGAAACCAGCTTTTCTCTCCTTGGTATAACAAACAGTTTTTAAATAAATGAGTGAAATTTATGTGACTGTATCAGCTACCCAAATGCTGTATGACTCATTGGGAACTTGTCACAGTAAAAATTCTGTCTGCTTTTCTAGGAAATGTCAGGAAGCAGATCACTTTGTATTGTGAGGATTTATAACGCTTCTAGTTTCTTTATTGCAAAATATTTCCATGCTCTGGTTGTAATTTGTAGGAAAGATTCTGTAAAATTAACTTTATTGAGTATCAGTGCAAGTATTTGAAAGCAATTTTACAGTGGAGTTATTTTCATGTATGACTTGAAAAAGGTGATTATTTAGTTTCTCACAAGTAATTTTTTTCTTTTGCTCAATATGGTGATACAACAAGGTACTTGTGAATGTCTTATGAACAGAATATTTGCAGATTTTAGGAAAATTAAACTCATACCAGATTATTTTAGTAATGACTTGGACAGCAGAAGTAAATAATAAATAAAGAAGTCACAAATTAGCAGACATATTTCAAAATTTGTTTTTGTGAGTAATATTTAGAGTGGTTATCTGTATCAATTTTTTTTCTTATTAAAATTACAAATATTCATATTTATTAAATAAATTATTCTATCTAAAATAATTTACCCTTATCTCCTGAAGAAGTTGTGTATACATAACAGCATTACTGAGAACAGTCCTCCAGCTAATCTTGATTCATGGTGCCACTTTATGAGTGGCTAGTAGAACTGAGACCATTTTATCTTTTCCTAAATGCCTTTTGAAGTTTATGGTCATTGAAAAATCCATGCAAATAAATTGGTGAAGTTAATGATATATTTGGGTCTCATAGAGTATCAAAGCATTATGGTGACTTAAATTTTTTATAGAAACAACAAGAGATGAGATGGAAGGCTTTGCTAACACATCTCAGTTTTTTCTCATTCAGATAAATGTGTTCATATAAACAGAGAAGAATATTATAACATCAATCTATAGTTGCTCTAAAACTTTTTGTTAAAGGATGTTAGGCACAAGGCTGGCTCCAAAAGAACCATTTCAGGACTCTCTTCTGACAGCCACTGGAGCCTTCTTCCTCAGGGACCCAGGGTTTGCCCAGGCTGAGGGACACAGTTGCCACTTTCCTCTTTGCAGGCAGAACTTTAAGGGAATTTCATATATATCCCAGGGCCCACACAGACACACAGGTGCAGGACAATGGCACAGCCAGCCACACAGGCTGTCACAGACAAGGCTCTGCCTTCAACAGTACCTTCATCCATCACAAAAATAAAAGCACAGACACCCAAACCCCCTGCTCTTGGGCTGACAGAAGCTGGATTTCATTGTTGCAGGCATACACATAAAACTCTCTGATGCACAAGCACAGGCACAGTTGTGGCTCTCCTGAGTACTTACACAGCCCCTCTGTCTGGCACCCCTGCCTTCATCCCAGCCCCCTTACTTATGGTTCTGTTCATGTTCTGCTCCACCTTGCTGCTGGCTGCACAGACAGCACTCTCACACTCATCCCACAGGCACCCCACAACCATGGATTGAATCCTCTGCCCACCTGGTACCTGTGGCCCTGCCTGAGGCTCTCCTGCTTGCTTGCTGGTCCAGCTTGAGGTTTTCTACCAAATGCCTATGGATAGATGAAGCATTCCAGGTAAGATGAAGATGCTTGGAGCTCCAGCAGCCAACAGCCAGCACACGGGCTGTGTCCTGAGGACCTGCTACAGCTGCCAGCACTGAAATCCTCAGTCACACCCATGATCCCATTATCTGTTTTTTGGGATACGTACCATTCCTACCCCATTGCTGGAGGTTAACAAACTCCACTTCCTCCAGTAGCTAGCTTCAAGACTTCACTCTCTCTCATAGCTGACCACAGGCCAGAGGCACCCACACTCTGACTCCAGCCACTGGCACCAGCTTTTTCTCATACACAGAGTCCTCACAAGGAGCTGGCACTCCATCCTTGCAGCACACACACACACACACACAGAGGACAGAGAATGATGTTATGCAGAGGTTTAAGAAGAAGCTACAGGAAGGTAGGAAAGACTGTGGTGATCACAGGACTCAGTCAGACAACTGTGTTGATCAATTCCATTTTACAAAAAACACAACTCTGGTAGCCTTTTCTATGTGTTTCCCCCCTAGCTCCCTGACTTGCTTCTTTCATCACACAGCCCCACTGATATCCTCAAATGGTCCCTCAGGTTTGCTAAGTCCTCCTTTACTTGCTCCTTGATGATGGCCCATTCATTAATGCTACTACTGACCAAGCCAGTTTCTTGCCTTTGCCTCCATATTGGCTGTTAGTTTTTATCTCTGTATATTTTGTCTATGGCTTCCTTCTTTGCCTTAGTATTCCATTTGACAATGGCCTTAATCAGATAATATTATGGAAATAAACACTTCTGTATTCCATTTACTCTTACCTGCTGGTCTCTAACCATGTTTAATATTTTCGTGTCAGGTTTGTGTTTCTCTATGATCTTTCTGGTTGAATATCCAAGTTGTCATTACTGACAACTATACGCTGTATTTAAGGATAAGCTTTTTGCTTTTTTTTCCTGGCTCTGTATTTTTTCTGTGAAGGTCTCTGGAGGATGTGGCGCTAGATTCCCAGGTGGAAAAATTCGCACCTTAAGAAATGGAAACAGGAGTTTCATGAATTAATGAGTCATATTTTTTTTATTAAAATCTGTTATAGTGATATTGTGTTTTCAGGAGGTGGTGATAAAGCAAATAAAATTCCACCATTTTTCCCTTATTATTTAATTAATCTTTCTGGGTGAACTTTATCTCACTATTTTCACATGGTAAAACAATTTAATTAATTGAAATATTCTCAGTTAAGTATTTAATAGGGGTCTCAACAACTCATAGAGAAGTAGGCATGGGGAAAAGGAGTCTTCTCTTTTTGCAACTCAGAAATTCTTCAGGTATTAAAAGTATAAGTTCAATATCTGTTTTTTCAAGAAAATAAAAATAAAGGTAGTCTGAAATATTAAGATTTTATACCCCTAGGAATTTGAGAAAAAAACTAAGAAAAAGAAGTAGCCACTTGTCAGGGGGTTTAAACTCACAGGAATTATTCCTTTCTTCTGCTATAATACTGCATTAGTTGAAAAAATAGTTCTTTTTAAAGTTAGCAGTCTAGATTAAGGAGGTCTTTATTGTGAATCTTAGATGAACACAAAGAACAGTCATGTGTGCATACTTCTATAGAAAAGGTTCATTGAAAACCCATAAAGTACATGGATCCAAATGGAAAAAAAGTAACCTCTGCTTCCATCTCCTGGTGGAGAGACACAAGTAGAGTTTCATTTGCATAAAATTTTTATTCATAATTCCTTCAGTGACACATGGGAGTGATCATCACTATACACAAACTCATAATTAGTTGAGAATTGGAATTGCATGGAGAGAGGTGACAAGGGATTTCTTTCATGTAGCTAAAAGAACATCTGTGAGGCAAGGACTCACAGATGTTAAAGCATCCTGCGAGTTATTAGTTGTCAGGCCCTGCAGACGATGTGCTATGGAGAGGTGAAATTTAGGTGTTTCTTAAATGAATCTACAGAGAGCAGAAGAAAAGCTAAGTGAAATCCAGTAATAATTTTCCTGACATTTTTCTAGCAGGATAGCAAAGTCACATTTCAGTGTTTCAAGACCTCCTATTCATTAATAGCAAAGGAAGAATGGAGCTTAGTTGATCAGGAAAGGTGTTTTTTGGCTGTTTTGGTTCGTTTATTATTTTTTAAGCTTGTAGATATTCCATCCTAATCAAAAAACTTGTCATAGGGACATTTTTTGAGATTAATTCATTTTGATTGAGAAAATTAGTAATTCAGAATTTCAGAAAATTTTAAAAGCTTCTCTTGCAACCAATCTTGGTATAGTATTAACTTGTGTTTGACTAACTGTCAGCATTTTATGAATCACAGACTGCATCTGTATTATGAAGTTATTTCACTACTTTATTCCAGTGCTCTAGTCTCCTTATCATACCTGCAGGGATGTGAATTCCCATAACTACCCAACAGACAATACAGGTAATTTTGTTTCTCCAGTTTGAAAGCATCTTCCAATATGAAACTACTTTTCTCCACTCAGGGCCATCCTTCACAACAGCACATTGCATACTTTCATGCTACTTTTGACAATATACCTGTCAGAGTTTCAGCTCAGTGTAAGAAAACAATCTGGACAGTTGCAGAAGCTTTCTCATTAGTCATTTTTTTGTCCTAGGTATCAGCACACAAAAGCTGGTAGGGTTCAACTACCTGTAGGGACCTTGTGTTGTTTCAAAATCTTGCTGTCGGGAGGATTCCCCACAGTATTACAAGGAGGGAGGTCACTTGCCACATCTGCCATATGGTCACTTGCCACATCTGCCATATGGTCAAACTTTGCAGATGGTTACCGTCACTCTTAAATTCTTGTTATGAGCACAGGGGAACACAGACTGTGTGCAGAGCCAAGTCTTTATTGTTAATGCACTTAATGTTTTACAGTGTAAATAAAATACAGCAAGCAGTTCTTGTTATTCCAGTCAAATAAATTTTAACACTGAGAGTCAAAATTATGTAACCAGTACAGAGAATTAGCCATGACAATGCATCAAAAATTGTTCTTTTCTAATAAGATTTAGATCTTTCCTACTGTTTCCTGGATATTGTTCTCACTCTCACAATGTTCCTCTAGTCTTTGGTTTAATGGTGCTAGCTGGTCTTCCTCAAAAAGACTTCACAAAGAGTGTGGGTGAGTTATGACAAATTATCCTTACTTCTTCCACTAGGAAGATTACTATGTTGATAGTGGAATACTTCTTCCTACACATATTTGAATCTGGTTTTAAGTTAGTTGTGAATATTTTCTAGGACAATCTGCTCCATTGCTCTCTCTTCATTGCTAAAAGTCCCAAAGTCACTTATGGTTCCAGTACCATCCTAAAGCACAGCCTCATATGAGTCATCTCTTTGTTGTAGGGGATCAAGAATGACTCATCAGGGAGTGATGGCTCATTTGGATGGCCTCCAAGTTCAACACCTCTGCAATAACAGGTGCTAAAGAGTGACTACTAACTAAAAAATATGGAGGAATTCCCTATGTGGAATTTGCCTGTTTTGTCATGAAGTTGTACAAGACACAAGCATGGTGTAAGATAGAGAGGCTAAGTGCAAAAGGATTTAAAACTCATTTTTTATTTAAGTATGTGTTGATGTGCACTACAAGTTAGATATGCCAATGCACAAAATCTGTAACAGCCCTCATTTGTGATAGAGAAAACTGAGTTCAGTCCCTGGGACATGCGAAAAGGACATCACAGACATGGTCCATAAGTACTCAAAACCAGCTGAACTGAACTCCTGAGTGCCTGGGCAGGTTGCTACTTTGATATTCTCCATTCTCTAGTCATTGAGAATGGAACCTCATGAAATTTATTTTGGAAGGTCTGTGAACAGCTAAAAAGAATCAAAACATTAAAATCACATAATGATTATTCTAATATGAATTAACATTTCTAGACAGAAAGAACCATCTACATTTGAAAAAAAGTAGACTTCAGGACTTGTTACTCTTCAAAAACTTCCTAGACAAAAGCAAAGCAAACTAATGGCAAGAAATAGGCATTCTCCTTAACATTTTAGCATTAGGTTTTCCTTTATAGTCATAAATTTACTAGAATTTGCTTTGGAATTCAAAAAATCTCCAAAGAAAAATTAGTTCTAAAATTCTCAGAAAATCATAGATCAGTTTAGCAGTGTCTGAATTCGAAACCAGAATATATGACAAGAACAGTAAAGTAGAAACAGAAGAACCTTAATAGACTATAAAAGATTAAACAAAACCAAAGTCTAGAACGGGCAATATAATACATATTGAATACATAACAGCAGCACATATTTCTGTTGATATGAGTGAAAACTGAAGTGTTTTGTTTCTTTTTAAAAGTTATTTATTTTCAGAACTGAGGTTGCATATCAGTAGACATCTTGATAATAAATCCTTCTGATAGGAAGTCACCACCTTTTGACATCCCCTTTAGATAGGGTTACAACACTTTGGCAGCAACAGGATAAGTCAGATCCAAGCATCTGTAGATGCTCCAGATGGTTTTCAGCTAATGGTGGTGTGAGGAACTGACTTCCAAGCATGGCCCCTGCAGTTCTTTCACTCTGCAGTCATAAAAGTGTCCTGACAACAGCAGGCAGCTCCCACCATGCTGTGTGTTAAGAGAGCAACCACAGAAGGTGCCCTAAATATTCATAGTGTCGTGAGCAGCACTCGGGGTATGAAGTAATTCATGTTGCTTCATC
Organism: Fringilla coelebs; assembly: GCF_963513975.1. NCBI lineage: Eukaryota > Metazoa > Chordata > Aves > Passeriformes > Fringillidae > Fringilla > Fringilla coelebs. Next base: position 17,550,444 of record NC_140033.1, on the reverse strand, counting down.
TTGCTCCATCATAATGAAGTAATAATGACTCTGAAAGACACTTTAAGAAAATTAATCTGAAGAACTTGTGATGCCCATAAATGTAAACAGAAAGATATATACTAATAGTTTAAGATAACCTAGGAACTTTGGTGTATAATATATGCTTTCTTGTCTTCAGAAAACTCTGTGGAACAGTGCTCATTATTACTACCAAGAGTAAATGCATGACACCCAAAGAGGCCATCTGTTGAGTTGGATAATCTGCAGAAAAAAACATTTTTGGCATAAAAACTCCCCTTCCAAGTTCTTCTCACAATGACAATGTTATGTCCAACTCAAAAAAGCCCACTAAACTTTCAGGGGTATAATTTTGCAAATTAGGGAAACTTTCCAGACAATTTAAAGGAATTTTATGAGGATTGCAGGTGACTCCAGAAAAATAGTAGTGCTGAACACATATCTGGTTGATCTTTCTAAATAATTCTCTTTTTAAAATAAAGCAGGAAATCTTTTTAAGCTTATATAACTATTTTTAATTTTTATCAATTAAAACCAAAACTTAGATGTCATTATGCTCATTACGGGAGTTAAAATTAACTAAACATCTGCCCACATTGCAGTATGGTTTTGATTAAGGAAAGATTGCACTAAGGAAAGTGTCTATGCTGCAGATATCAGTGTGTTGCCCAAATATCTGAGGCAAGTTTGTGTACAGAAAACATTCTAGTCAGTCTAACGACACAGACAAAGTGTTCTTTGTGGCTTAGTTTACCCAGCCAACCAGTCAATGCTGCAATGGTTAACATGCTTCTAGTGCTCAAATTAGAACATAAAAATCTTGTTCAGCATTCGTAAACTACACTGCAATCTGCAGAAGACATATAACCTGAGAAGAAATGACCACTGTAGATGCTAAAAGGAGTTTATTTTTCACAATTTTTAAAATTGCCTTAGCTACTTTTTATACCAAGTTTTTCCCATTCACTAACTAAAGTGATGAGAGAAGTGTGGGTTTCTTTACAGGCATGAGTAGGAAGGATACACTAGCAGGTGTATACCATAAACCATCAGTTGGCAGGGAAGAATCTTTTTGCTGTTCTCACACACCTCTTCCTACTTCTTTTTTTGTTGTTTGACTCATACCCATTGTCACAAGAACACATGGTACAAAAATAAGGTTTTGTTCATATGATATTTCCCATGTAAGGGATCTTTTTTTGTCTATATCACCCTGTAGATGTTTTTTGTCACTTGCAGAGATCAGTAGAAAAACTTCTTTTTAACAGCCATCGTAAGTGAACTATTGCGAATCACAAAAGACAACTGAACTATTTATGGTTTTTGGCAAAAGGATGCTTCTTAATCATCTCTTCTTCAAATCCATTTGGATAATGACAATCTGTATGACAATAAAAATTAAAATAACTTCCTTTACTTCATTATAAATTTTTTTAACATGACTAAAGAAAGTTATGAACTTAGCTCTGCATGACAACTAGTTATATAAAGATTTTCAGAAGCAAGGTAATAAAGCACCTTTAATACATTTTAAAATTGGTTCTTTCCTCCCCTTGATTTTACAGTCTTTTAGTCACAACAGGATTACAGTTATAATCCCTGAAACATTTTATTCCTTCTTAATTTTGTGTTTACATGCCTTGATACCTCAGCTTCAAAAGTCACACAGATTGCCTTAATATAAATTAAAAAAAACAATAGTCACAGCAAAATTTACTGTCTTCTCTTTATCATTCCACTTTTGTTATCAAAAAATGTTTTTACACCAACAATTGTGGTTTAAGCCACCATGACTAGGGAATTAAAAATTAATCACTACAAAGTTCTGCAACTGTTCATTTTAAATGGAATTTAATCGACCTCTATGATCAAGTTTTCTTTTTCTGCCATGGGATGTGAACTTAAAATAAATATGTAATAACTTATTCTTATACTGAACTTTAAAGTTGTACCAAAGTGATTGATACAAAGCCAAAAACTGTCAATTTTTTTGGTACTATAAAAATATGAACAGACTATAAAAGAAGTGTTTGGTGTCAGAAGAAAATTTGTATGATTAATTGACTTTTCATTAAAGAGATAAAGGCTTATATATGTCTTAGAATTTTTTTTTCTGATTAGTGATTATTTCCTCTAAAAAATTTTCTTAGAAACCATGAATGTGAATTTTGTTCCCAAAAATATTTTATTATGCAATGTACAGGAAACAAAAAGAGGAAAAAGAAAAAGCTTTTTAATATATGGAATTTATAAAAAACTCATGGTTTTGGTGCTTATACATTTTACATGTAAAAGAGAATAAAATTCGTAGTCCAGAAAGTGTCATTTTTGCCATTCCCAGTAAAAAGCTGTGGGAAGGTTCTGGCAGACAGAGGGGATCACTGCCCAACAAAATAAAACCCCTGGGGGCTGAAACTGGGGAGGCTCCAGGGCCACAGTCACACTCAACTTGGAGCAGTCAGGAGGCACCAGCCCATGGGGAGGTGACACATACAACCTAAACCAAGCAGATCCCAGAAATGAGGAGTAGGTGATCTCCACCATGAACCCCATATTTGTGCCTCAGGAAAGGACCTTTTGTAATCTCTTCTGTGAGTCTTGCTAATCTCAAAGATTTTCTGCAGATAAAATACAAGTTACTACAATGCTTATGGTATATTTCCATTTTAAAATATGTTTCTCTGAAAATTATATTATCTTGTATATATTATCCTGGATACTAGTAAGGCAACAGTTGCTCAGTTTCAGTGGACAGAAAATTCTTCCAGCCTTGCAAGATCATCCTGGAATTCAAGAGTTAATTTATATCTGTTTATGTCTAATGTTAAAATGAAGAATGAGGTCACAATTTGTCGTTAAAATTAAAACTTATTTAGTGATTCTGTTGACGAAGTACAAGCCTCACTAGAATTTAACTCCTTCAGGTTTCTGTCAGGTCTTGAAAGATAGTGTAGACTTTTTTTTCCCCTAAGAAATAAGCAGCTATGACTGCAAAATACATAAATGATACATATCCTTTCAGTGAGAAATCAAACCATACAAGTATTCGTTTTGTTAAACAATTCACATAGTAACAAGGTCTGTTTGTCTCTACTCATCATTCCCAGATATTACAATTAATTCTCTTAAATGGTACTCAAAAAACTATGAAATTAATTTTCAATCAGGGTTAAAGCAATTAATTAAACAAAGTGACTGTCCCTTGAATAATATAACACTAGTATTTGGAAAACTGATTAATTGAGATGATTTTGCTTTTACCTGGCTACTTCAATTAGGTGAATGGCACTGTATCCTAACTTAATAAAAATTGTTCAAAAACAATGAAGGAATCTAATGCATTAATTTTATTTGCATAATGTTATCAGTGGAATAACCTAACAGGTACTGCAAAAATCTGAAGAAAACAGGTTCATTGCAATTATGTAAATTATCCCATTGTGTAAATGGCCTTTACTTGTTTGAAAATTTGAGAAAGGAAGAGAATAAATTAAAATGAAAATCAATTTCTAGCTCCTTGATCACCATTTGATGGTCATTTATACTTAAATTTGCTGTAAGCAATTTATTTTAAGAGTATGAAGGACATGAATAATTTCTATTTTCTGGAAGTGAAGATTTTACACTGTTTTCTTTTATACAAATGAAGTTATAATTATGTCTTGAAAGAGGGATTTAAATTATAACAGTTTGCCAAGATTCAGAGGTCTGAATCTCAATTCTACCTTTTGCATACATTAGGAGAACTATTCTTTGGCTCTAACTCTTGAATTCACTTTACAAATGAATTCACCTGTGACCATACATAACTGAGAAAAAGAACCATACCAGCCATGTTTGAAATTGTGAAACCCTAAGGCTTTCAAAGTCTGCATTTTAGTCCCCAGTTAAATATGCAAAATGCTGACTACCTTTTGTTTAAATGGCAGCTGTTAGAATCAATTCAGGAAGATGCATGCTCAGAGCAATTTAGTGAACCATGGAAAAATTTATTCCTGGTTTTAATAGGCACTGGGTTCAGTTTTTCATGGAGCATTTCACAGATTTATTTTGAACATGCATAGTTAAATGATGAACAGAACAAAGAATTCAGTAGTATTCCTTTCTTATTTAGATTCCTTGCTTTCCATTATGGCTAACCTTCTGTTGTCTTACTTTTTCAAGAGAGTGAAAATATTGTTTTTAAGTTTTCTAACTTGATGACGATTGATTAAATGATATTTGATTAATGCCATATACAATTAATTTCTATTATACTTGTCACTGATTGTGTTGGAGAAATATCAATCATTGTAATGTATCACAACAGAAAAAGGGTGATTCACTTTTTGTTGATAATAAAAAAAGTATGTAAATATTTTTTACTCTCTTCTCGAAAGATGCGCCCTGAATTTATGAAATACTTTATTTTACCCCTCAGCTTATTTTACAGGTTTTCTGATGAAAACATTATGCCTAATAGACCCATTGGGGGCCCAAATTAGACAACATTAGACCAAATATCCTTGGGGGGAGCCCAGAGGAGGGTCACGAAGATGATCAGAGGGCTGGAGCACCTTTCCTATGAAGATAGGTTAGAGTTGGCATTGTCCTGCTGGAGAAGAGAAGGCTCTGAGGTGCGTTTGGAGCACCTTCCAGTGGCTGAAGGGAACCTACAGAGTAATGGGGAGGACATTTAACAAGGGCGTGTAGTGATAGTACAAGGGGTAAGTGCTACAAACTCAAAGACAATGCCCTTAGTAACAGGTTTCAACATTTTGTCAGCCCTGAATTACCAAGGAAGTTGGACTAGCTGGTCATTGTAGGTTCCTTTACATATATGGAAATCTGTAGTAGTTTTTCTCTTCAAATACATCTAAGATAACAGCAGAAGGGAAATTTGTACATTCTGCAGTTTGGGGAAGTACTGGTGTGCCTGAAGGAACATCCTCAGCAGGGTTGTGGTTTGACAGAGCTTTCAAGTTCAGCTCAGATTTATATCAGAGCAGGACCATTTCTGGGTAACATGAGGGAGGCAGCTTAATTATATATACACATTCTTAAAATTTTTTACATTAACCATATAATAATACTAGTGCTTCATTGTTCACATGTACTTCTTTCCTACTTAAAAAATGCATTTTTAGAGTCAAATGGTTACTAAGATAAGAGGTCAATTTCTAATTTTCTCATTGTATAGACTTACTACTCTTCAACACAAAGCTTTTATGTAAATGGTATTACAAAATAGTTGCGTCTATTCCACCAAGTGTGGTATTAAAATAAAACTAAATTTCAGCTTTTCCCTACTAACTTTAACAAAATTTGTTTAGACCCATTTATATAATAAGCATTCAGCTTCAACACCATGCAATATTTCTTAGTGTTTATAAAAGTAAAAACATATATTAAAACCTTCTGAAGACTTTATGCCAAAATGCGAAAGTTTTTAAAGGCATCTCACAAAAAGGAGGACAGAATGTTACCAAAGAAACCCTAAATTTAAAAATGATTAAAAAATGAGAGACCGAAGTTGCTAATGTAAGAGCTCTTCAGAAACATCCTGCAGTAACTGATTTTATGATGTGTTTAATCAACTTCTAGGAAAACTTATTGGAGTGTATTTGAATTGTGTTAGAAAAGAGCAATTCATGTGCTTATGTTTAGCAACAGAGTTACAAAACAATCTGTAAAATTCAAGGTATTTAACTATAAATTTTGTTACCTATCCAGCTTTCAGAGTGTTTAGCACTTTTAAGTAGGTCAGTTCCTTCTTTATTCCAGAGATGTAAGCGAAGGCTAAGAGGCATGCTTATGAAAGCATTTGCTATACTCCTAACCTTTCTTGTTAAAGCTGGATTGCCAGAACATTTTTCCATTTGTTAATTTTCCATTTCCATTTGTACCTCAAAACACAGGAATGATAAATCTGATATCAGTACTTGACAACAGCAGTTAAGGTATGGACATTATATTTGCACAGTCTCTTAAAAGTACTGCTCTAAGGCACTAAATCTGCTAATACACACACACCAGCAATAATTGGATATATTAGTATAATCAGCATGTCAAACCCCTTGTATAAACTTTGATTGATTGTCTCTGTTTTACTCATACCCTTGTACATATCTTTTGAGAACTATACTAGACCTACATAGAATTAAATACTCCTCACTCACAATGGACTCTTAATACCTTACAATATGTTTAGAAAGCATTTAATTTTTAATAAGTATGTATTATTCTTAAGCAATACTTTCTGAAATCAGAACTTAGTTTATTAGATTATTTGATTAGCAATCAGAAAGAAATTGGTCACAAAAGAACAATGTTACACTAATTTGCATTTCTGGTTTCTTACTCTATATTCGTTTATTAAAAATTTTAATGCAAAAAGAATTTAGAATAACTATTAAACAGTGCAGGTTTGAGAATGGAAAAATGGAAAAATAAAAGATATTATAAATATATTTAAATATGGATAATGTTTTGTTTGGTGCTTTTGCTTAGTTTTTTTTTTTTTGGTTGTTTTTTGGTTTGGGATTTTGAGGGGGGGGTTTTGTTTGTTTGAGTTGTTTTGTAAACACTGTTGTATTTTTTTCTGATGTACTGAATCTGAGTTGAATGGAGCCAATTTTTTTTCATAGCAAGCCATATGATGATATGTTTTAATTTATATTTGTGATCAAAGCAGTGTTGATAAAACACCAGTGCTTTAGCTATTGGTGGATCAGCGCTTGTTTCCCTGTTTCCTCCTCTGCCTCCATTAGTAAGTTGGCTGAGGATGCACCAAAAGTTGGGAGGAGAGACAGCCATGGAAGTTTACCCCAAGTTACCAGAGATATGTCAGGGTATGTGTCATCATGCTCAGGAGTGAGATGGGGTTTGGGTAAGTATTCATTGCTCAGAAACTCTCTGGGAATTTATCTAATTGTGGGAGGCAGTGAATGACTGCCTCTGCATCATTTGTGCTTTTGTGGGGGTTTCAGTTAGTTTTCTCCTCTCTCTTTCCTTTTTTTAAAACTTTTTTAAACTATCTCATCCCAGAAGATTCCTTGCTTTTGCACTGCCTGATGCAGAAGTTGCAGTAGTCATGCACTCAGGTGGAGTGGCTAATTACTCAAAACTGTAGATGGGCTTCTAAAAATTAGCAAAAATTTGGATATGTTCAGTAAGGGTCATAACCATTTAAGAGCAAAATAAAAAACCCTCAGTGAAACTAAATTAATTTCCATTTTCATATGTTCATTAAGAACATCAGCAATATTCAAACTTGAAGGAAATTAGGAAACTCTCAAAGCAAGAATAACAATGCTGTTTTCAAGGTGAAAGGCACCTTCAAAGATTTAACTGAGAACTTGAAAAAATCAAATTATGTTTGAAACTATAAAATGTAGAATAGTGACAACCATATTAAAATTTCTAGTTAAAACATATGAGTCCATGAAACATAAAAACCTCCATACTAATGCATCAAGTGTCCCATGAGATGATTTTTATAGCTTTTCTCCCTTCTGAAGATAAAATCAAATTAAGCCAAATTTCAATGATTTTATTGTAAAGATTTCATTCACTTCTCTGACTCCCAAAAGCAAGGTTAAAAAGGAAGAAAGAAGAAAAAAATTGCAGAAGGCATATGCTATCTACTTTGTTTCCATTTCAATCCACTAGAGTTATTAATCTTAGCACAAAAGCCTTTGAAACAGAAATTTATAATTTTTATTTAAGTAGTCTGTTCTCAATTAAAAAAGTATTCTTGGGAATTATATTAATTATTAACCTTTGGTCAGGTTCATTTTTATATTTTATCTGTCTGTGTAAGAGGAAATGTTATCTGGTTCCACTGTAGCTGAAACCACACTGACAATGTGTGTTACAAATTAAAGCTTGATATTGCTGGCTGCTGAAAACTGATGAGGAAAGTGTGGGATCAATGCTTTAAAGTGTTCCTAATTTCAAGGGAACCGGGAAACTGAATGCAGCTATACTCTCTTCTAGCTCTGAGATTACATTAGGCCATTCAGATGAGAGTTAAATCCCTGCCAGAATTTGGAGCAACCTCTTGTTCATGCCTCAGGCTGGTTTCTTTCCTCTTCATTTATCCTAGTGTGGCTTACTTTCTATGCCACTTTATTTCTTTGATACTTCGTACACTGTTATTTAGAAACTCTTTCTTGAAGCACTGTGCAATTCATTACTTTTACATAACTATCTATTCCCATTTCCCTCTATATTTTTCTAAACTGTGATTCTTCAAAAAACCCTGCTGCTACCGCATCCCTGTGGAAGTACCAATGATAGCCCAAAAATGTTTGTATGGAGGAAAGACAAAAAAACCCCAAAATGACCCAATTTACTGCTCAATCTCCCCACAGGATTAAAATAATATATTTAGAATTCTTTGATAATATTATTGAGATAATCAGTTTATAACTGTACTTTTTACGTATCTTAGTAAAAAATATTCTCTTCCTTTCCCTTCCAATTCTGTTTCTTTCCAAACACAAATGCACTTTAAGTACTCCTTGAAATTTATCTTCAAAATCTGACAGATTTGTGTCATGGTGGGAATAAAGTCTGCAAGGAGAATGGCTTGACCTGAGTTATCTGAAAACAAATTGACTACAATCCTGTCTTGATATGGCTTTCAATGCAAAGTGGGCAAGGCAGGGGAGAGGAGAGGAGAGGAGAGGAGAGGAGAGGAGAGGAGAGGAGAGGAGAGGAGAGGAGAGGAGAGGAGAGGAGAGGAGAGGAGAGGAGAGGAGAGGAGAGGAGAGGAGAGGAGAGGAGAGGAGAGGAGAGGAGAGGAGAGGAGAGGAGAGGAGAGGAGAGGAGAGGAGAGGAGAGGAGAGGAGAGGAGAGGAGAGGAGAGGAGAGGAGAGGAGAGGAGAGGAGAGGAGAGGAGAGGAGAGGAGAGGAGAGGAGAGGAGAGGAGAGGAGAGGAGAGGAGAGGAGAGGAGAGGACATATACCTATTCTAACCAAGCAGGGCCAGGAGATGGGCTCAAGCAGTGATAAGGAAAATCCTTGGAGATAAGAGTGTCAGCATGTTCCCTAGCTTAAATTTGGCCCTCACTAACTTCTGCTTTTTTAAGTAGTTCTCAAGGATTAGTGGTTGGAAGAAAAGACAAGATTCTTTTTTGTTCAGGCCCTTTGGGTTAATCAGCTAGTCATCAGAGCAAAACAACTGAATCATAGCTGTAGTTTCCTTATAAATTTGTCCTCACTTGCTAGAGTGCCTAGATAGAGAAAACAAGTCACTACACTCACTGTCTGCAATATGCAAATATGTATTTTAGTACCATGTTTTGATTCAAGGTTTTTCTCCATATTATAAAGAAAAAGCATTAAAAATATTTTCTTGTACCAAATGGAATAGAGAACTATAGACACATAGTAATTTTGCTGCACTGCTTTTAATTCCCAGAAGTTTTAATAAACAAACAACAATGTACGCCATCAGTGGGACACATTAAATCAAAACTGCAGCAATTGTTTTGGACTCTGCATTACATTTTTCTGAATCATCCCCAAGCCAGAGAGATTAATTGGCTTTTGTAATAAATTATAAGAAATGAAACTGGTTGGTTTTAGAGAAACCTTTCACCAGCTCCTCTTTTTTCTGCTTATCCCACTATCCTCCATCCCAAAATGATTTGGCAAAAAAATTAATCTCACCTTCACCTTGTGAAGTACAGCTTACATTTAATATGATTACTGAACACTTTCACACTTTTTTTGGGGTGGTTATCCTCCATATACCCTTCCTCAGTTATAAATGCTAGTATGACAATTCTATGTTAGCAATGAAATTTAACCATAATTCTTCTGTGTATGGTTTTTTTTCTCCTCAGAGACCACCAGAGGATTAATAGGTGATTCAATGTGTGCTACAAAGAATATTCATTTCTTGCTTTGAAGATACAACTGTATTGCTAATTAAATGTCTTTTTTCCTGCAGTCCACTAAAAATAATCAAAGTGATATCTATTTAAACAAAAGAATTTGTTTTTTTCCTGGCAGCAAAGCATAACTTGATCAGATTGTAAGGCTGAGAAGGTTTTTTTTGGTGGTTTTTTTTTTTTCTCTCTTTGTGGAAATTTGGAATAACTGAGCAGTTAAAATTCATGACCTACACTTTTGTGTCATTATTATTGCATTAGCATGAAATTATGGTTCTAGTTAGTCATAATTATACTCATAATTATTCAATTTATCACTATAGGTCCTCCTGGAAATTTTATTGGAAGAGTTATTAACATTAATAAATTGTTTTTCTTCATATCCATATTATTAATTCACCTCATGTGTGATATGAACTATCAGCCATAAAATTATTGCAAACTCTTTTCTCCGTGTAGTTGATTTAATGATTGAGAGTCTGATAACCTTTAGCTAGTTTTCTGGCACAGCTGTTTGTCTTCACTGAAGGTAAACAAAGGGAGATATGTGGACATTGAAATATTCAGACCCCAAAATCCCCAAGACTTTTGACAGAAGTAGTTTTGGTTTTCTATAATTTGTGATTAAAAAAAAAAGAAAAAAGAAAAAAGAAAAAAAGGAAGTCCTGATATTAATATGTCATTATTTCTAAGAAACAGTCCATCAGCTTCACCTGACATATTTTCCACCCAAAGACATAGAAATGTTTGTCAGAGCCAAGAACAGCTGACAGCATCTGAGATTCAGGTACTCACTACAGAATTTTGCAATGTATTTTGCAAGTACATTTTTCTGATGCTTTTAGCTCAAATACATGGATGGGTCTTTACAGAATCATAGATATGTTTGCTGCTGAACTGTATCCAGAACTCATGTACTATGGCTGTGTCAGTGTAATTGTTAAGAAAATATGACACTGGTTTGCAGAACCTAAATTAACACTGTACTAGTGCATCTACTTACACATTTTTTCAGTCATATTCTATTACATATTGATGTATAAATACTTACATGTGTTTATGTGATATATATATATATAGATATATATATATATGTGTGTGTGTATATATATATATATATATACTTACCCTGGCTACTTTCTTCCCCATCTACTGCCTTTCTGACCATCTTACCTATAGCTGCAATGGTCATCATTTTCTACTGACACTTATATGTGAGACTAATAAGGCAAGAGACACAATTCCTTTTTCACTCACTGAAATTAATGCCCAGTTATTAGATCATATACTATTTTTTTTTAATGTTGATTCATCCCAACTTTTAAAATTATTTTAGGAGAAATCGTTTATGAAAAGAAAAAAAATGATCTTTTGAAAAATGTGGGGTTTTAAATCTATATGACAGAGAGCAGAGAAACAGTAATTTTTTGCCTTGTCCTGCAATTCTTCTAAAACCATCATCAGTGCCCACATTACAGAAAAATCATTTTATTAGCTTTCAATTCCTAGTTCTTTCCAATATAAGAGGGCAAAATATTGTAATTGACGTATAATCTGTTATTTAATAAGGAAACTGCTTGTTTATGTCTTATATTGACATTGAAGTTGGGGCCTTTGGGTTTGGAGAACTTTTGGCTATTCCTTCTCTTCTTTTTTCTTGCTGTAAATATTAAATTATAATTTCTGTTGTGTCCATACTTAAACAAGGAATATAACTGGTCTGTAATTCTATTCTGCAATACAAAGCTATATAGGAGAAAGGAACAAATTCAAAACCAAAAGGCTTTTAAGATGCTAAAAGGTGGTCTCTAATAATAATATAATGTAATATATTATAATATAATGTAATGTATTGTAATGTAATGTAATGTAATGTAATATAATATAATATAATATAATATAATATAATAATATATTATAATATAATGTAATGTAATGTATTGTAATATAATATAATATAATATAATATAATATAATATAATATAATATAATATAATTAATATAATGTAATGTAATGTAATGTAATGTAATGTAATATAATATAATATAATATAATATAATATAATATAATATAATATAATATAATATAAATAATAATAATACTATTTTGTTCCCCCCCCTTTTTTAATGAATTTTCCTGACTGGTGAAGAATTTATTAATAAATAAATTAGATATATGTATAAGATATATATATTATGTATAATATTAGATATATAATACTTTTATTAATAGTTTTTATGTAATAATGCCTCATTGTAGAGACTGGCAGGGAACAATGTGGACACTGCCTTCCAGGTATTCCCACATTGCATGCTATCTGGCTTACGTAGCAAGTAAATTATTTATAAACCTATAATTAAGTTTAAATTACTGCAAATCAAGGGATATACTCATATCCAGTAATGATATTGACAACGTAAAAGAAGCAATGATGATTACTTCCTGCCTAGGTGTTAATACCATCAATTCTATACAAGATTGTGAAAAAATTAATTCAAACAGATTAATATATATCTACATTAAAACTAAGATAACAATGAGATAATAATATAATGGAAAATCTTTAATAATCTTGTTATTTCAAGTCCTCCTTGAATTAGTTTCCACTCTGAGAATAAAGGTTTTGTGGATCTGCTGTGATTCCTATTAATCGGCTGTGAGGCAGAAACATCTTAACCGGAGCATATATAAACAGATTTACTAATACTCTGCTTGCACTGCAAGATGGAAATCTTGTGCATATGTGTACCATTCTGACTTTCTTTGTCAAATAATTGCACCATTCTCCAAATAAAAATAATCACATAAATCATGCCAGTGAAGGAGTACTTCAGAGCATTTCCTATTCGAGAGCGGTTGCTGGAAGATTCTCTGCCAGGGAATGTTTAGATGTAGTTAGTGTTTTTATTCACTTCAATTTATAATACCAAACATTTGTTAAGCCCTTGTCAGAATTGGCTGAGTCTTGCAACTTTGGGACAGATAAAGAAGAACAAATTAAAGATGCTCCTGTAATTGATATTGCTGACAAGGAAGTGTCACTGGAGTTACAGATGGATTCAGAGCTGACACTGAGAAAAAAATACTCAAATAGTTCATGACTAAGTGTTTATTAAGGAGCAAAGTACAGATCAGGAAATAGCAGAGGAAGCTGTTGGTGGTCAGTTTCAATCTAATGAAGACAGAAGAAATAAGAAGAATTTGAACCCTAAGAAAGGGTCTGGTCAATAGAGATACAAGTCAATAGACGTCCAAGTACAATCAAGGAGAAACTGGCCTGTATTGAAGAATATGGGTGAGAAATGTAAATTGGAGGTTAGTTTAGAGGACAAGAATTCTGATAGAGATGATTCTTAGGACAGAGAACTCAAAAAAAAAAGAATTAGGAACTCAATGTATGAAAACACATAATATACAACACAGGTGAAACTAAAATCAGGAGGAGGCAAATGCAGAATTCACACTCACATTGCAGAAAATTGAGACAGCCCTAACACGACAGATAAAGTTACATCCAATGAAAGTAATTTGATGGCCAAAGAACAGTTTATAGCAGGGCATATATAGAGTCCTTCTGGGTGATTAGAAAACCACATTCCATATCATTTTCCCAAGAGATGGTGCTAGAGGTTCCAGTTATTTTGGGTTATGTGTCTGATCATTATAATTGCAATCACATGCAGCTACAGCCCACAATGTGAGGGGCTTTTATGCCAACATACATTTCAGGTATTTATGAGATTTTTTTCTCCCCCATTAAGAAAGTTAATAATCAGAATATTTTTATTATATTTTATTAAACATAACAGTAACTTAGGAAAAAAAAATATAGGAAATAACCATGAAGAGCTTTACACAGGAAAAGGAGTTGTATTTGGGTCATGTGAGCACAAAGACAGGCACATATGAAAATGGAAATAGCTCTCCCAGCTGCATTTTGGCCTTCCCATTTGAAATAACAACATACAGATAAGTGACAACCTCAATATCCATATCCCAGAATTTCTTGGTAAAAATATGCATTTCTTGCTGTACCCAGGGACTCTCAAATGGTTTTTCTAGCACACCATATGTTACCAAATGTGTTACAAATACACATTCAGTATCAAATAGCATTATAAGCCCCAAAAACCTTTTCAGATAACCTGGCAAGCTGTCTTTAACATTTGCCCAGTAGATGTTTGGCAATGACACTCAGCTGGTGACATATGCCTTCCATTATATATATATTTTTAAAATATATATAATGGAATGTTAAAGAACAAAACACACTGAAAAAGGAGCACCACTGGAAGATCTCTCTCTAGATTCATAGAGCTACTTATGAATAGAAAATGCTTCAGTGTGAAGGGTTTTTCTTCTGAGCAGTTAAAAATAGAATATTAAATTAGGGTACCCTTATAATAAAAACAACCCTTTATAATCTCCAGCTTTAATTGAGAATAACTATTGGCTAATATAGATGGTAAAAAATATAATGTGGTACATTAATATGATTTAAATATTAAAGGCATCTCCTTTAGGGGATTAAATAACAGTCAGTTATAAGGATGTTCTGTCTCTGACTTTGATAAAGAATCAAAAGAGTCACTGGCACTAGAAAAAGGAATATATTAGAATAAAGAAACTGTCTTGTCCTTAAAGCAACTCTCTCACTGTCAAAGAAAAATTTCTGCCTAGAATGTTCCACCTGACTGACTTTCTTCCAAAAAACAAGCATCTACCTCCAAGGGATCCAACACCATTACAAAAAGGTGAGATGAAATTTCAGGTCTGTGTCAGTGAGGTTTTTAACGAGCAAATTCATAGAAATAGATGATATTTACACTTTATGATGAAAAGAGTGCAGCAAATAAAGAAAGCACCTTCTTTTGCCCTCCTTTGCAGTCATTATTTTGTATGCCTGATGTTTTAGACTGTGGCTGTAAAGCCTTGAGCACAGGGCTCTCAGGAAGCCTCTGCTACAGAGAAGGGGGCATTAGATCCAAATGGTCTCCTTCACTCCTGCCCTGCTTGTCAGAGCAATACAAGGCTTCCTGACCTCTCTCCAGTGACTTTTTCTGCTCTTAAAATGGTTAAGCACTGACTTTGTGTTTATATCTAGTTTTCTTCCTTCTACCTGATAAAACTGATCTCTAGGTGGAAGAGCTATCCTCTGCCTCTCAAGATATCTGGTACACACCAATCTTGCCTTCTTGAGCCCGGGGGTGCTATCTCCACAGAGTGAGCAAAGTGCCTGAGGCTCTGCTCTTTTTGCTTTACAGCAGAATTTCGGCTTTCAACTTTATAGACTGTAGCTGGCAGCTTTTGTATTTCCTTCTTACTACCACTGAGTTTAGCATTATTTTTAAGTATTCTTACATGAATTTTCTAAAGCGCAGGATATTCCATGTTTTTTCTTATACTTTTTTTGTTCTAACACACCTTTTGCTGTTTCTCTAATATGCTTGTAGCAGGTTCTTTGCTTCCTTGTTCCCAGTACAGCATCCCTTCAAGAAATAAAGGGTGCTATGCTAAGCAGAAAAGGATTTCTTCACGGAGGGTACAGGACACAAAGAGCTGTCTAAAGTTCTCTCTGTTTCCATTAGCTGAGCAAACCCTTGAGTTTCTCAAAAATGTCTGTCTGAATAAAATCATACTCGAGTACATTACTGCATGCACCATTTGGCAGGACTCTAAAGTGTGCTCCAGGAAGTACATATGCTTTCCAAGGTAAAGCAAGGTGCTTGCTTGGCATTTTACACATTAGAAAACAAATAAAAGACACTCTAGTTGTTAAGCTTAGGAGAAGGATTTTTACGTGTGTATACATTAAGTAGGAAGCGTATTATCTGAAGTTATCAATATCGTCTGCATTCCTCAGCAACAATTAGTTTTTTCCTCAGTTTTGATGGCCAAATTATGACTAGCCCAGATAGATGGGCTAATAAAATCTTATTTGCAGTTGCCCAAAAACAAACACAAAACACACAAACAAAGGGGCCAGCTTTTAAAATGAAAGAATATTTTTTTCTGTGGATTAATTTTCACTTACCATCTTATTTTCTGGCTTTTAAAAACTCCCACCCAGTCGGATCTGCAAAATGGATATTTGAAATATTATTTTTGCTGTTAACTGTGGCTTAGGAAAGTGAAGTCTATTGCTTTTCATATGGTTGATACAGTCAGTCCCTTCCTGATAACTTTTCTTAAAATGAGGCTGTGGAAATGAGATGTCTTACGAGATGGATGATCTCCTTTTCCTGCTTACACTAGCAGCTGATGCTTTGTAGTCTGACTTTCTTTGTAATTCCCCAAGATCCGTGTCCTATCCAACTAGAGCACACTCTGTCAACAGGCTTTCAGTGTTTGTCCTGAAACTTTTTGACTTTTCTAGAGCAGAATACAAACATAAAATCATGCAGTCACTGGCATGATACAGAGGAGTTGGAAATATTCAGGCAGTCCTTATAATTGCAGCAAATAAATATATTGGTGGCATACATATTTTCCAGGAAATAAAAATAAAACTCTGTTGCTATCAAAAATGTGTTGAATTTGCCTTCCTTCCTCCATCTTCTTTTGTTTGTTTCAGGAAGAACTTATAAAAATCCTGCTAAAATTTTGCAACAATATACAAAATACTAATAAATAAGCTGGCAACTGCAAGAGTCAACACAGTATAAAGGAAGAATCTGGTTTCCAGACACTTGTACTTAATCCAGCAGTTATCAGTAATAACTTGTAGTTAATGCAGTCACAACATGGAATTAGACATGTGTGACTGGTTTTGTTAAAACCTGAATCTTTGTGATTATATGGGATTTCTTAAGCTGAAATGTGGACCCCAAGGCCTCAACAAGGTTCATCTGCTCTATATCTTCATTATATTGCACATTAATACATTTTCTTTCTTATTGTATATCAGCCATATTTAGTACAGGGCAAGCATCATACTTTTTTTGCTTTTTAATTTAGTTCAATTTACAGAACTTCTTTGGACCAAAAGACAAGGTCAGACTTACTATTTTTCTTCTCTTAACCTTTCCCATACTTACATGTGGATTGGAACATCTGCCTCATAAGAAATAATACACATGGAGACCATAATCATAAAAATCTGTCTTTCAGAAATTAGGAAAAAAGAAATTAATCAATTACTAACATTGAGCTATCTGACCATGTTTTTGCTTTAAAGACTGAGATATTTTTACTTTTATTTTTTTTCCTGTGATACCAAAACATTTCTTTAAGAGCTGCAATATCTAATCATTATAAAATCAGAGCAGTATTTACACCATTACCATTTTTGACAGATCCACAGCGTTCCCTCAAACTCAGATTTTCTGTCAATTCTAAACCCAAAAATGTTTTACGTGAGCAGCTGGAAGACATTCTCGGGAGACAGATGCTTCTTTCAGTGATTTACTAGATTGCTACTACAGCAGTTGTTGGACAGTAATTGGCACAACTTGTAGGAAGTTTGCATGAAAAGGAAGCATGTCACAAAATAAAATATACACAGAGCTGACTAGACCCAGTCCATTAAACCCCAAGGGTCACAGCTACTGGAGTCTTGCAAGCAATATGAAACAGATATTTGGGAGCAAACTTGTATAATTAGAGACAAATGTTATGATTCGTTTTTTGTCTATTTTCTTGTTTACTTTTGTTGTCTGTTAGCATATATTTTGAGATGTCTCCTGTGAAGATAGAGGTTGGACTCTATATCTCTTAGTGGATTCTATTGGTTTAGTTTCTTTCCCCCTGTCTGTGAACTTTAGGTTTCACCATTTCAAATTTTTCTGGACCCTACATAAATATATTTATAATATGAAAAAAAGCCTTTAATTTGTATTTCAGCTATGTCTTGAAAAACGGCTAACAGTAATTTACATCATTATAATGTAGAAAAGCCATTTAATGTACAAGATGATATAGTTCTACCATCAAAAGCATATTTAATTAATGCATAAGTCTTGCTTGGATCACTTTAGCTTTATGATCAGTATTTCTAAATAATGTAAAATAGGCAGATTTTAGTAGATCGATGAAGAAAATCACAAGCACCTATTTTCTTTTTTTTTCTTGTGCAAATGTAGGCTTGATGCTTGTTCTTGCTTTGAAATTGCACCAGTGAACTAAAAATGGCCATAGTATGAAAAAGCAATAATAGTTTCCACATATTTTAAAGAAAATTTGGTTTTATATTTATGAAATTATATAGCTTGAAGAAGAGTTTTTATGGTATCCATTTGCTTGACTTCATATTTTTCCTGAAGGCAGAATCACATAAAAATTCAAGGAAGCAGAAATACAAACATTAAAACTGAAGTTCTGGATTGTACGTGTCTATTTTAAGACATGTAAGTACAGAATTAAATACCAGACTATTTTATTCCACAGAGCTAATCTCCACTTCCATTATAATCTTTGTCACAAGATGAATTAATTTTATACTATTTTCTTTTCTCATTACACTCTTTGACATGAATATAGTCATATATCCTTTTCTGAATGAGCAGATATTTTCAGAACTTGCAATAATTCTGCCTCAGATGTTCATACACATTAACTCCAGAACACTTTCAAAGAATTACAGTTGTATCTGGACCACCATGTAGCTAAGCAGACTATTCCGTATGTCCACAGAATACATCAGAGGTTTGTTTTTTTTTTACTGGTGATTAGCACTGCTTCGGTTCTGATGCTCAGGTGAATATTTCCATCTGATGACCACATGATGTTGCAGATGTTTTCATTATGCTTTAGAACCTGGTCACTTCCTGCTTCTGGGAACAGATTTATCCTCAAGATTCAATTTCATAACTTGAAAATCTCAAGTAAACATAATGGATTTATACATTTTTAGTGTTCCAGCATCACAGCACTATGTGCTCAGTTTATTATCATTAAGATTTTGTTACTGCTTCATGTTGTCCAGCCGTGCAACATCTCAGAAATAGTATTGTTATTTCTTTTGGTAACAAGAAGTTGGTTAAAAGTCAAGCTGTATTGAAATTGAATTCAGTTATGGGAGAAAATCCCATCTCCTCTCCTCTCCTCTCCTCTCCTCTCCTCTCCTCTCCTCTCCTCTCCTCTCCTCTCCTCTCCTCTCCTCTCCTCTCCTCTCCTCTCCTCTCCTCTCCTCTCCTCTCCTCTCCTCTCCTCTCCTCTCCTCTCCTCTCCTCTCCTCTCCTCTCCTCTCCTCTCCTCTCCTCTCCTCTCCTCTCCTCTCCTCTCCTCTCCTCTCCTCTCCTCTCCTCTCCTCTCCTCTCCTCTCCTCTCCTCTCCTCTCCTCTCCTCTCCTCTCCTCTCCTCTCCTCTCCTCTCCTCTCCTCTCCTCTCCTCTCCTCTCCCTCCCCTCTTTTCATTTTTATTGCTTTAATCACATTTATTTAAAAGTCATATACTAAGTCCCGATACCCTGAACAAAGTACAAATCAAAGAGAAAGAAACTTTTATCAATACTTGAGGAGAGACATGACATTTTTCAATAATGTTTTTATTAAAAGCACTCCCTCTGAACTACATTTTCTGTCTAGGTGCTTTTCTGTATCTTTCATCGCTCTGCATTGCCTTATTTGTAAAATCAGTATGCACCAAGTGTGATCACAGAGTCATAGAAAAACCTATGTTAGAATTGGACTTTTGTCCAAGCTCCTGCTCAGAAACCTGGGATATTTTCAAGAGTAGACTAAGCTTCTGAGGGCCTTCCCCAGACAAGGTCTGAAAACCCCTGCAGACAGTGATTCCCCATTCTCTAGGCAATCTCCCACGATGCTTGCCTAACACATCTAGTGAAGCATCCTTCCTCATCATGTAGTTGCAGTTTTCTTTGCTGTAGCACAATCACAAACACTTCTTGATATTTTCTTGTGAACATCTGACAAGGGCTAGCTTATCCTTCACCTTAATTCCCTTTTAGACAACAGAAGTTTATTGACTTTCCAGTGTTAACATACTCAGTACTCTTTCATCTTTAATGTGATGTGCTCCATCTGCCTAACCATCTTGTTGGTTCTTCACCAGTTTCTCCCCAGTTCTCAATCTCTTGCTTCTGCTGGGAGAGCTGAAACAGGACAACACACTACAGGGGTGGTTAAGTTGAGGGGAGTAAGAGCTTTTCCTGACCCACTGTTGTTTGTATTCAGGGAGCTTTCATCACTGCAAGGGCATTGTACAGACTTCCCCTCCATTTTCTGTCTATCAGGATCCCCAGGTTACTTTTTGCATATCTGCTCCCCAGTCAGTCATTTCACTTTCCTCCCTTTATTTGTTACACTTCCAAGGCATCTTGATCTGTGGCAAATGCCTGTCATTTAGAAAGTAGCTCCTGGAACTGCGACAATCTAATTCTACACACAAATGTAATTTTTGTCTACTGGTTTTCTCCTAAAAACAGTTCACTGCAGGCCAATAGAATAAACATTACAAGCCACAGCCTGTTCCCAAAACAGCTGTCTTTACTCCCAAGGCAGCTGTGAGTTCCTCAGGAAGCTTTACCTTCTTTCTTTCACTCAAAGAGTTGTGGAAATTAGCATTTTCCAAAATGCATAGGTCTGACTGTTTGGCACCAGTTTTACCTCTGATTCAAACTCCTGCTACTTGGACCAGCCCCCAAAAACAAATTTCTCCATAAAAATATTTCTTTCTCTCACTTAGAAAGTGAATGTGAGTTTCACTTATTTCAGTATGTTTGATAGATGTTAGTATTTGACAAAGGACTCCAAAGTGCTAGCATAGTAAAAAATATCATAAATAGACTTCAAGGATTCACTTAAGGTAAGAAGGAACAAATAACTTAAGAAATTACAGATAACACAACCTTTATTGTTGACATCTTTTCATTGTGTCAGCCCAGACTAATGTCTCTTTCGAAGTCCTTCTTACAACAAGTGTTGAAGCTGTTTTTCCATGCCCAGTTGTTTTTCAGCTCTTGAGATGAAATTTTTACTGTGCTTCTGAAGAGCTCTTATAATTTTTTTATTCTGTGAACAGCTAAGGAAAAGACTATATTGAAGAAAACAGCAGTTCCTGTCACAATTTTTTTTTCCCCATACTTATGATTAGTGTTTAGGGACATGTCACATCTTTCAAGAATGCAGGAAAATGTGCTATTGATGTCCCAATGAGGAGCTTTCTCTGGTAGGAGTTTTTTTTTTTCTTTTTTTTCAGTGTGAGTATCACATTTCCTTAATAAGCCTTCTATACTTTAACTGCATTTTGCCTGGGCTAAATACAAATTTGTTCTAGCATTGGCTAAGGTATTTGATAACTTCAAATGGACAATAGTTTTACGGACAAAACAACTCTGGCATCTTTTTTAATGTAAGTAGTTTACCACTGTATTTATTATGCTTTGATTTAACATATTACTTTTACAGTGTTTACCATATTGACTCCAGGATTTACCACCGTGACTAAATGAGCATTTACGGTAACTAAAGAAGATTTCACAGTTTCATTGATGTATTCAGATTCAGTCATGTCTGAGAGAACTCCTCCTTATACAGCTGCATGCACCTGATAAATTCCTAATTTCTTGGACTCTCAAAGCTAACGAATCCACAAAAGTACAAACTATGAATTTGCACCTCATATAAACTCCTATGGCTTAAGGCTAAAAGACAATATGAATCTGAAGCTGTTAGTTTTCATCAGTTTTGAACTCTTTTACACTTTTACACAATGCTTGCTCCTGCTGGCACTTAAACAAAAAGAAGGTAGGTTTCACCCTGAAATTTATACAGAGGCCAAAAAATAATATTTTTAAAAATATATCTTTTGGTCTGATTCACCTTCTCTACTAAATTCATAGTAACTAAATGAAAAAAATGCAGTTTGTGGATCTTCAGATTCAAATGTTTGATTCCAAGTCCATATTCTCGATGTGCTTCCAAAGCCTCATCCTTGCAGGTAGTTGTAGTGCTTTCCTACTCTTTTACATGCATGCATTTTCAGTATCCTTTTATTCTTTATCTGGATGATGAGCACTGAGATGATGCACTCTGTATGCTTTCAGATACGTGGTGCAATGCAGTCAAACTCTTAAGGAAATTTCTAGTCTATCAGATACAAATTTGGATGAACAATGCCATGGTCAATCTGATAATCTGCGGGGCTTTTTTACATCAATGGGTTGTAATATCAGTTCTTAGCTGTAGAAACAGGAAACTCATCACAAGTTCTTAAAAGAGTTAATACTTTGAAAGTGTAGACTTCTGAATTTGTTAAGGATTTGAGGAACATTGTTGTAGGGAAAAATTTTAATGAGAAGCTTGAAATATCTGAACATGGTTCAGAGAGAAGTTCCTTCACACACTTACATTACCTTTCTCATTCTGATTATTTATGGAAGAAGTATTTGTTTCCTTAAACTATTCATGGCTGATAGGTATTGCACACAGTTCTCAGTTGCTTGATTGCAAACAATTCTTTCGACCTTTTTCCTCTCTATACTGTCAATGAACACAATTTAATATAACGAGGCAGAAAAGAAAATCTCTGAAATGATGTGCTATGGCATTCATAGGAATGCCAGTGTTTTAACTCTGTGAATATTGCAAAAGGTACTTGCATGTATAGAAACAGCATACAGAATGAAATTTAATATAAGTTTAATTAACTACATCAGGATGACATTTTAAAACATGGAGGTGATGCTTTGAGGAAAAAAAAAAAATCAAATTTGTCCAAAATTTAAGTCTTCTATTCATCTGTGCTCTTTTAAAGTAAACATCATCTGCAAATCTTTTTATTTCTTTAAGTAAGTAATATAATTCATAAAATAAAATTCTGACCATAGAATATTAAATCCATTGAATCACAGATATTTTTTATTCTTTTAAATCCCTATTATCATTCAAAAGAACAAAAAATGTATTTGGGTAAATCAGACTATGAAAACTGCAAATAAAAAACTTTCTTATACATGTTATTTTTAGAGTATGATATGTTCATTACATTGCAGCTTATAAGCAAGGTCTGTAATGCAAATATACAAATAAAATATTTCTCTCCACATATCAAACAGAAAGTGAACTCAAAATACTTTTTCCTCCATTACCATAGTAAAATAATTAATTGCTTGAAAGTTATTGTGGTCATCTTTTTATAAATGATTAGTTATCTGGTAGATATGGAGCTTTTTTGTCCTGAAATTTGTGACATTCATATAGTTAAAACTGTTCCACTTTTCTCAACTACGTGATATTTTTTCATAAAAATCAGTCACATTGATTGAGTGAAGGAAAACCCAAAATCTCATAAAGGAACACTCCCTTTCACTGACATGACAATGTGTTTTTCCTATTTTGTACTGTAACATTTCTGAGAAGGCTCTCAGCTTGTAGCCTAGTGTTTTTCCATGCAGGCATGTATCTAAGTCCAGCAGCAATTTAGTGCCTTCTGTGATGCAGCAGAGAGACAATAATTTGCTGCAACATGATGGAACACAGGGCATCAGCAGGGATCGTCCCAGTGATCTTCAGTGTGCATGCACAGCTCAGTTTGAGGCATGTCACAGATTTCTGTTACGCTGCAGCTTTGCTGAGACACACATAATTGAGGGTAGTTAGGTAACTGTCTGCAGTTATCTTCAGCAATGCATGCTTCGTGCCATATTCACAATGCTAATAAATAAAGGATGATCCAATGAAATCCAGAACGGCCGCTGCTTTTGTAAATTTAATTCAATTTCTCCAGAATCACTGAATGCAAACTAAGCCAGTGAGAGAGTCAGTTCTGCCCAGAGTTCCTGATAGCTTTATCATTTACATTTTCAAAATTTAAACAATAACTGGAAGAAGTTGCTCATGAAAGAATACTTAAAGAACTTTTTATTATTGAAAAAACTTATGCTTCAACACAATGAAATATGTTTCTTTTTGATAGTGCTTGGTTGGAAATATAAGATCAGTCCTTCAAAGGGGCTAAATAAATAGAACTGTATGAACTTCAGTGTTGTTCTACTAATGGAACCAAACATAATCTAATCTACTCAGATGTGAGACAGATGTTGCCCACACGTTCATGAAGAAACAAAACTTGTCCTACAAAATTCAGAGCAGAATATCACATTTCCTTTCACAATGAGATGGAAGGGGCAGAATTAATTAAATTATACCTGGTAAGTAAATGAACAGTTGTTACTGGGAGAAATCAACAGGCAATGGTTCTGAAGGAAGTCAAAATAAACTTTCACAAAAACATATAATCATTCCAGCTTAGTAGTCTCAACTAAAGCTCAGGTGATAATACTTTCAGCATCCCATAGCAGACACAAACTCTTCTTTGCTTTGACAGGAAAAGTTATTGTCTAAGGAATGCGCAAGCACAAGATGTTCAGCCTCCTAAAAAGCCCTAATATTTGTTCCTGCAATAATGCATGGCCTTAAAAATAAATAAATAAATAAACCAGCTTTTTTAGCCATCTCTAATGAATTGCAACTCTACATAAACATTATCATGAATATTTACATTTGGTTTACATAGACAGAGTAAAAGAGTGATTTCTCTGTTTCTTTGAGCATCTAGAGAGCTTAATCATTATTGTACTATTAACTTCAGGCTCATCCATTTTGACCTCCTCCTACCATACAGTTCTAGATATTTCCATTATGTTAATAATACAATATGCTGTTATAATTCTCCCATTGTGACACCCAATTTAGATACAAATTAGTGGCTGACTCCTTAAAAGCATACCTACATTTCCTGCAGATTCAAAATTTATGTTCCCAGTGTTGTTAGAAAACTACACATTAAATCATCAGCTATTCTTAAAATATGCCTCAAATAGGTAGTTGGGATCAAAGAGTCTTTCAGGATTTCAAAATACATAGATAAATTAATTGCTGGTGAAGAATGACCATTACTGAAAAATAAAATTACTGGTGTGTGTCACAGGATGTTTCATAAAACTGAAGGCTTTTTCACTGTGTAATACTAAATTTAGGTCCTCAAAGTGAAAAGCTTAATGTAATGGCACATGGCTCAATCCTTACATGCATTCTGCTCATTACTTCCTTGCAGAGACCTTCAATAAGAGCCCTAACTACAGCCAAATGCAGTTGATATTTAGTGTCTTGTAAGGCTATTTTGTAGTAGTCATCAAACACAAAGCTTATGGTAATAGTTTTTAATAGTAGTTAAAGAAACAGTGACAGTAGAGAGGTTAAAGCCTGTCTAGGACTTTAAATTACATAAATGAAATAATAAGTTTTAAACAGAAAGCTGTTTGCACCTTAACATATGTTTATATTCCGCTGAATGTAAGCATAATGTAAATGAAGAGACAAACAATCCAGCAAATATATGAGCAATTTTAAAAACAAGTAGAATCCTGTAACAATAAAAATTCAGTATACTCTCCTGAGGAAGGAGGGACAGAGGGAGGGGGGGATTGAGGGGAAGACAGGTATTTTATTTAGTACACTGATTTGTTTTAGCAATCCATGTGTAAATTTTCCCATGTACATGATTTCACTGCTTAGTAATATTCATACATTGCATTGTAGATAATCTTAAGTAAAGGCTCCATCCTTTTAAAAGCACAACACATCTCTTTACTCTTCCATGATTCTGCAAAGTTCATTCAACAGTTAAGAGCTTCCTTAAATATGTTAGAAGTTTATAGCACTATGGCTACACTGATACAATCATATACTGACAGAGCAATAGGAACTTCTATAATATTCAGAGAGTCCTTAAGAAGGACTTGTTCTCTTTTTGCTGTGAGATAACAAGGACTGGGTAGTTATATTCATTTTGTTCAACCAACTATGTCCTTTCTGAAGAAGAATTAAGCTTCTCAACATTAGTTATTTAAAGTAGCATTCACAGCAAAAGGGTAGTGCTTAAACATAGAATACTATCTAATACATGCGTAAGAGAATTTTTTAAAGTTTCTGGTCTCAGCTGCAGGTCTATCAGACCATAAAAATTCATCTGTTACTATCCTTATGCATTGTGTCTCTCATAAACGCTTTTGAGGCACTGAGCTGCAGAGAGTATTCAAATGTTACAAAAGGAGGCCTTGAAGTTATATAGAATAATAGATATTTCAGATTGACTACTAGCATCTATTTAATTTAATAAAATTTACGTAAGAGATTATCCACCTTTGTGGTGTCCTATTTACTTTAAGGGCAAACTGGGTCACTGATGATAGTTCAAATCTCTGTTAATGCCAAAGTCATCCCTGTTCTATGCAGCACACATTATTTTAATAATCCTGAATAGGGTAAAAGTTCATGTCCCAAAGCAATAAGCAGATTTGGCTAATCAAAAAGTTATCATAATAGGATGAGGGAAGGATAAACTCACAGGACCATAGAATCAAGCAGGCTAGAAAAGAGATCTGAGATTATCAAGTCTGACCTATGACTGAAAACTACCTCGTCATCTAGACCATGGCACTGGGTGCCATGTCCAGTTTTTCCTTCAACACCTCCAGGGACAGTGACTCCTCAGCCCCCCTGGGCTGTCCATAGTTAATCAACTTTTAAGAAGAAATGACTCCCAATGTCGTCCTGAACTTCTACTGCTGCAAATATAATATAGGTTTCAGCCTTATCATTAAATTTTCACTCCAATAATTTCAGCAAAGTCCTTAGCATCCTTGTGATGTTAATTTTTGTATGTGCTTTTGCATTAAAGTTCAATGCAAGAAATAATTAGATTTATATATGCAGTCCCTGGTAAAGCTGATAAAAAAAAGTATTTACATGAAAGTCAATAGTTCTGATTTAGTGTAACAATCAAGAGGATATTCATATTTCTCTCTTCCTATTCTCTGGAGTACTTCCTGTATTTTTTCACTGCTAGGAATGAATCTTTCTTTTTTGCATTACAAGATGTCTATTGTAGATTTTTAAGCCATAAGAATTGTGCTGCTAACTCTTTCTGTTCTAGCAGAAATATAACACCCTTATTTGCAAGATAAAGCATAGAGACTTTAATCAATATAAAAGCGCACAAGCTTACATTGTTGAAAGGTTGATTTTTGTCTGCTAATACCAGCAGGACAATTTTAATCTAAAATATTTAGTTAATATATTGAGGTTACCTTCATGGTAATAAAAATTATAATATAGACATAAAATAAAAAAATTATAATATAGACATAAAAATAAATCTGAAAAATACCCAAAGAATGTAGAGAAGAAATTCTTGGAATTTTTAACTGAGATTGAAGAAAAGGAAAAAATAAACTCTTCTATAATGTTTGCACTATCACTCAAGTTTTCTTATATCAATATGAAAAGTTCAAGGAAATAATGATCATAAATTTTTATTTTGTTTCTAATTACATTCATTGGAACAAATGCAGTGTTTAAACATTCAGTTATAAAAATATCTTCTGAACGTCTACAACAGATTTTAAACATGTCACTGGTAAAAAAATAAGCAAAGGGAAAAACTGAAAAAAAAAAAAAAACCACCTGCATTTTAACTCTGATAATAATTTGACTTATATTGCATGCTTTAGGCACAGTTTCAATGCCTACTCTTAGGAGATTATCTGAATTTTAATAAATCACATAAACCACATTTTCTCCAGAATTTGATATTCATTTAAGTCAAAGCTTGTTACTAAGTTGAAATCATACTTGATAGGAATAATACTTGAGTTTAAGTGACATTTTGAATTATGGAAGTGCAAAATTGTTTAATGTATTCCTATTGCCTGAAAACCAGAAAGTTAACTTGTTTGTTAGACTCTACTTAAACTCATAATCTACATCAATATACATTTCACTAATGAACATGTAATGTGCCTATAATATTAAATGTCTTTACTTTCATTATGAAATCATAATATTTTATTAGTATTAAAACTCCCTCACATCTCTAGGAAAAAACAAACAAACAAAATCAAATCTATAAAAATAGTCTAAATATTTCATTATTGTATAGTGGTCACTTTCTGGTTTCTAAGTACATAATTTAAAAAATCATGTAAGGTTGCACTCTCCTAGGACAAAATGAACTGAAAAAAATTAAATATATCTGTAAAATTGCAAAGGTTTTTAAAATTGCTCTTATAAGGTGTTCCTTATTTAAAATATATAGAGGTATTATGGGTCAAGTATGTAAAATTAGTCATTTCGATGTTGTCTAACACACCATGAAATTATGAGGAAGTAAAACTTGAAAACTTAGGTACTAGTCTCAGACTAAAACATGGAGACATTTAGGTTCTTCTGTAGAAAAAGGGTAAAAAAGTGTTATATTTTAAACAGGCCTACACATTTATGAAGTGGCATCTCAAACATAATACATTGTTTTTATACAATATCAGAGGATGTAACGTCTTGATCTCTAAACCTTCATCTGGATCAGAATTGAAGTAATGCTCCTCTTCATGAAATTCAATATTATTTTCACTCAGAGGTATGGAGTGAAATTCATTCTTTAGAAAGTCTCGGAAATCAATTTTTCCTTTGCCTACTTTACCTTTTCCTCCAGTGTTCCCTTCCAATCTGGCAATTTAAATTGGTTCTTTATCTTGGTCACAAGACCTAAGATAAAACATTCTCATTCATTGGTTCAAAGGTTACATTTTGGCTCTTCAGCAAGCAAACCTGTTGGTTTTGGAAGCTTTCCAGTCTTAGACCCTGCTGACACCAGCGAGCCCCCTCATACCAACCCCATTCCATAAAACTGCACCCACTGCACACAGCCTCTCTCTCCCAGTGGACCACCACCCTGGTTCAGAGCAATCTCCTTACAGAGCATAGTGAGATACACAGTCAACTGTGAGGGAACAATTCCACAAACTACACAAATAAGAATTTCTTAAAACCAGCATAATTTTAACGTATAGAGAAGTACTGTTGAATAAAAGCAAAAAAAAAATTTCAAACTGGTCCTGTGTGTATGTAATTGATTATGTCTGCAACCAGAACCCAGTTTTCTTAATTAACATACAGGATACAAAGAACAATTTAAAAAAAAACAAAAAAACAAACAGAAGCTGCTAAAGAAACAAAAAGTAATTTGAGATATCTTGACAACTGCTACCCAGAAATACACTACAAGGTGCAAACATCAGCATTCAAAATTATACACTTTAGGGGCAGTCATCTTCCCCTTTCAAGACACTCAAGCAGAATATCATGGTTCCATCTGGCTAATCTGCCAAAAGAAGGCACCTCAGTAAGGATGATTGCTGGAAAAACATGCTATGTCAGTGCCACCTTGGTCATATTTGTCCTATTTATTTTTCTTCCTTTCTCAGGCTGGCAATAGATGATTCTAAAACTATGGCAAAGTTGAGATTTCAGATGCCTTTCAATTCCCTCTTGAAGCTGACTTGACTGTTCTGTAACCTAGTGTGGAGTCTGGCTGCTTGTCATGTTCCAATTAGTGAAGCAGATGTGAAAGATTTATTATCATCACCTTAGCCTTCAATTTAGCTTGAAATGAAACATTCATAACTATGCAGGAGTCTACTAGTTCTGTTGTTTTTCCTACCATGCATATTAATTTCCAAGTTATTTCATTTTAACCTTAAAAACATTATTCTGCTCCTACTTTTACTGCTCCTGGACAATTTTTTGTTCTTAGTAAGTTAATGGCAGTTTTGTCATAGTCATTAGTGGGAATATAAGTAGTTTCTATAATGTGCTAATTATTTTATGCCAACTTTTAATATGTAACAGACAGTTCTCTATTGCTATATTATTACTTAATTAATTTGCCATAAGATATACTGATAAAAATGTATTCAATCCACTTCATTACGTGTCAGTTTCAAATAATTTTCTGTCTCATTATCAGAGTTCTTTCCCATAATAAATGCAAAGCCTTATGCATACCTAAGAACTTGTTAACTTTTCAAATGGTTTCTAATGCACTGGTCTGATGATTTCAGAGGCTACTTGAGTACAGGCTAAGTCTTTAACTGAGGTTCTAGTACATGGGGTGCTATGACCTCCAGCCTCTTCAGAGCTTTACTAAGACCCAAGTCTGTGACACCTTTCTCAGCTGTTTCCTCAGCTGTTGCAGTGCAAGAGGGAAGTTTCCACTGCAGCAGAGACCACCACCACCACACAGCAGCACAAGCAGCAACCAGAAGCACGTGGCTCACGGGCAATAACCACAGCGAGTGGAAAGTCTCCCACTGGGTAAAAAGCAGCACAGCAGCCACAGCAGCACAACATCTCTATTCATAGTCCAATTTCCAGGGAGTGCTCTGAAATATGCAATCCCCCTGGAAAAAGGATAGTTAGACCTTACATGGCAGGCAATTGGAGGTAGTAATAAGATTCAAGGAAGAAACGTGTTTGCTCATCAATGCAAAGTTAGCTGCCATCTTGATAAAAGGATTGTAATAATAGAAACTGAGGAGGAAATCTGCATCAGTTTTTTCCCAGGATAACCAAACAGTCGACAGAAAGAAATTACCAGAAACCTTCACACAGAAAAGAAAAAAAATTTCCTTCACCTGATACAGAGGAGCTATCTGTCTCTATTGTCTGTGGAGAAAAGCTATGGAACTAATTTAGATAGGATGCCTTGCATTTTAGGCAACTTCAGTGAAAGGAATCTTAATGAATGCTGAAGAAATGTACCTAATACTAAAGAGAAAAGAGAAGAAAAAGTGTACAGAGCTTTCTGTGATTTCTCACAATAATACCTCCTGACATTAAAAAAAAAAAAAAGAGGAAATAAGAAGGAAAAGTAAAAGATGAAAAAAAAAACAAGAATGAGAAGAAATAAGAAGGAAAAGTAAAAGACGAAAAAATTGTGAGAAATGAGACTTTTTAATAGTAACTATGTCAACATCCCTTCAAATTTAGGACCTTTAATAGACGTAATACTCCTAATAGTAGTTATAAAAAAGGTAACATCCAATAACATATGAACAAACACACTATATCTATATCGGTGGTTAAAATGAAAGATCTATATGATCTGAACATTTATTTTCCCTAGAGTATGCATAAGCAATGCCTAGGCTAGAAAACAACATCCAGAACATCATGGTTTTTTTTCTGAGTACTGTCCATTAATTTGCAACTTCCTAATTCAGTGTTTTCCAACAATTTAGGAAACTTCAACAGTTTTATTTACTAGACTTGTCCCACCTTTCCTTAAACCCAAATATGCTTTCAATTTGCTCAGCATTCTGAGACAAGGTCTTCCATGGCTTAAATTTTTGAGTATCCCATCAAATCCCAGAAAAATTGAAAGTTTAGTTCAACCACCTGCTCAGGGCAGGGCTGAATTCAAGGTATGGTCTCCTTTTGTGTTACCTGTTAGCTTCCTCTGATAGTCTTTCCCATAGTTCTTCCATTGGCAGAAGCAGGAAGAAAGGGGCCCATATTTACTATCTCTAGGTATATCAGGAAAGCCATCTGTCATGTCTTCTAGATATTTCTTCTGTTTTTCAGACTGAAGAATTTGAAACCTACTTATAACACCAAACAGTTTAGTTTTCCTTCTTTTGAATATCTTTCTGCGCACTCTGAAATTTTTATAAAACATTTATTCTCATATTTTTTCCTATTTCTTTTTGAGACTAGTATTATACTGTTTTATTTTGATAAAAGTACATAACATTTGATAAATTTAATTATATCTGAATGATCTGAAGTTTGATAGCCCTATTCCTTGTTAGAAAAATTGTCTCTGAGTCACTGAAATAAATAGATTGACTTCTAATACAATAGCAACTGCTAATAGTACTTTAAGCCTTATGAAATCATAACAACAGCCCAAAAATCAGTGTGTTTGCAAAATCAGACAGTTTCTTTTTTAGGCCTACTTTCACATGTACCCTTTAAAGTTGTAACACACTGCTTTCTTCACTAGACTAGATGTGAATAGTGCAGAGTGATTTCAAAACCACCAAGGCAGCTTTGTCAGCCAGTTTGGCATGATTCTGTGATTCTGTTGCTCTGCTGCTTAACCCTAATGCACTGCTTGTTTTTCAGTACTATGACAAATAAATTAAAATCATGGTATAAAGATACAAAATTTGAAGTCATAAACAAACATTTCTTTCTTCTTTTTTCCCCAAACATGTTTTTAATATTGTATTATGGTGTCACTCTCATCAGAAGAGTAAATATTCATTAATTGATCAATCTGAAACTAATGTGTCGTATGGAAGAAAAATTTTTGAAGGGCATTTATGAAATTGAGATTTTAAACTGCTAGATTATAGTTACAGTAAATGCCACTGAATGCAATAGAAACAATGATTTGCCTTAATTTTCAATTTGTTACATTTTAAAATCAAAGCATGACGGTAACAAGTCATGTTTCTTTTCCTTTGAAAAAATTGTTAAATTGCATTATTCCAGTTCAGTACAGTGTCATCAATTTATTAAGTTACCATTATAAATATCACCAGGATCTCTACCGAATGTGACAGGTACATTTCCCTTTTCTACTTGAGAGTTTTTTCTACAGCCCATCAAACTGCTCTAGCAATTGCTGATCAGCAAGTAAATATTCAGTAAGTAAATGTTCTAAGGTAGTGCCTAATTGAGACTGAGAACAACATCAGCTGAAACTGACTCTAAGGAAGGGATGTTCCTAGCGGCTTGATCAGCCATGCTTGTTAATTCCAATCCTGACTAGATCATTTATTTCTGGAAGTGTTAGTAACAGCAGATAGTAATTATCCCACAGTGAAGGAGAGTGCAAGAGGTCACTTTCTCATTAAAAAAAAGAAAATTAGACACACCACATCTAAATCAGTTTTTTTACCTTTTATTTAACATTATTTTGGTGAAATTACTTCCAACTATAAATAAATAAATAATGTAGAAAAATAATTATTTTAACCTGCATAGACAAATAATGCTATCATATGATGCCTTCCCAATACCAGATGAACACATATTTAAACTCTTTTAGGCAACACCGTGATAGAACATGCTGTAATATTAGGTCAGTTTGGGAAAGAAAAATCTCCTTTCATCATATGTGCATCTAGACTATGGAGTAGGTTCCACATCATGAAAATATTAAAGTACATTTTGATGAGGTGAAATTGCCCAGTAAAAGTATTGATCAATTTTTCTAATATGGGTCAAAATTGTAAAAAAATGCTTCAATACAGTTTCAGTTTATTTAGATTTTTAAAAGTATTGTCAGAATCCCTAACTCAAGTAGATGTACTTATAAGCAACAAGATCCATATAAAAACCTCTGAAACTTAGAAGACTAGTCTAATGCACAGATTACATTATAACCTAATTATGAGCCAGACAGTAGACACAAACTACAACTTCTTTTGTTAATGTGAGAATCATGGTCTTTATTTTTTAGTTTTGTTTGTGAATTGGGGTAGGAACTAAGCATCTTTTCTTTCAGAGACAAAGCTTGTAATGCAAAACTGTAGTAATCACCTTTAAATCCCATTATATTTCCTGCAGAAAAAACAAATTATTCAGAAATTGCCCTCTATGAACTGTCTTATAAAACAGAATTCATATCAGTCAGAATTTGTATCAGACAAAACCACAGGATCGTGGAAAGGCTTGGGTTGGAAGCTATCTTTAAAGATCATCAAGTTCACCCACTCACCACACCCACACCACCACCACCACCACCATGCTCTTCTTCAACACCCCAAGATGCTGAAATAGATGACCCCAGCCATGGACTTCTTTTGTTAAATCTGCTTGCTCAAAGCCCCACTCTGCCTGACCTTGAACACTTCTGATATGGTGCATCTACAACCTCCCAGGGCAACCTGTTCCAGTGCCTCATCAACCTCTTTGTCAAGAATTTCTTCCTTATCTGAAGGAAATCTAAACCTAATTTTTTCACTTTAAAACTGTTGTCCTTTGTCCTGTGACTGTCATCTTAGGTAAAACATCTTTCTCCACTTT
This sequence comes from Fringilla coelebs, assembly GCF_963513975.1. NCBI lineage: Eukaryota > Metazoa > Chordata > Aves > Passeriformes > Fringillidae > Fringilla > Fringilla coelebs. Next base: position 17,516,726 of record NC_140033.1, on the reverse strand, counting down.
TCTTAGAAGCCTTATGTTAGAATATGGGCTTCCCTGAGCCTCTTCTTCTTCAGGCTGAACAAACACCATTGCCTTAGAATTTCTTCATAGATTATGAAACACTTTCCAGACATGAGACAAACTAAATCAAATTAAACCCATCTTAATTTCTAGAAGAAAACTACAAAAAGAGGTACATTTTTTGGAGTCTCCTTATGCACAATTAAAGACCTGTGCACTCTCAAAAGGATTCACTCATATAAAAGCAATGAACAGCTATTTATAATGATTATTGAAATATGGCATATATGAAAAATTTTATACTATGAATTATCCTGAATCTGTAAAATGGAAATAAATACAATTTTTAAAATTAGAATTTTAGTAAGTATTTAAAGAAACGTATCTTATTTGAGGAACTGACAGAAATAAAAAATTAAACCATCAAAATTAAAAATCATTTTAAAAATAAAATAAAAAAATTTTGTCAGCTATGATTTCACAAGAATTACTAATGGGAAAATTATGATTCTATTTTTTTTAGTGTTTAATAAATGTAACATGACTGGTTAAAATGAGCTCAATCTGCATCTCAATCTGCTTCTCCAACTGCATCTCTTGACTAGCACTTCATGCCAGGTTGTGAGTCACATACTTGTATTTCAGGCAAGCTTGGCTGGTACTATTGTGCACACTTTCTCCACCCTTCCAACCCCTTCTGCATATTCATAAAATACTGGATCAGGTGTTGACCTCCTTCTGACTGCCAGAGAGATTCCTGAACAGTCTGATGGGGAAGTTTCCAACTGTTTGGTAAGTATTTAGGTTATATTGGCAAGATTATTCAAACCTCCAAAATTTGAACTCAGTAAGACCCACTCATTGAGTGTGATACTGAAAGTGATCCCCAGCAATACTGTAATTGAAAACTTGTGTGTGGAAGGAAAATAAATACTCAGTTTCTATTAGAAATTGAGAAATAAGAATGCCCACTTGTTATATTTATAAAAGCATAATGGCATATGGGCAGAAATACTCTATATTTTGAAAGTTAGAATTTAGCAGTGTCTACTAATTAAAATGCAGACACACTCTCACCCAATTGCAAGATCATGAATAACTGTGACATTTACCCAATAGCACCTTGCCAGTTCACCATTTAATTTCAGCTGTGAATAACATTTTTTGAATTGATTGTTTTCCTTCTAGCTGCAAATAAATGCATAATGGGTGTTTTTTATAGATATTTACTACTTTAAATTTCTGTATTCAGTGTTTTGTCATTGGAAATTCAGTGACATATGACCTAACATAATAAACAAAGAGAAACTACAAATATGATGACATTTTTTTTTATTGCCTTTCTACACTGATATAAAGATATTTTAATTTATGGAATTATTTTAAATGTCCATCAGATATTTGGATTTGTCTCCACATTTTATTTATCCTCTTTTTCTTTTTATTTTACTGGGTCATCTGTTTTATTATATGTGATCTGAGTAAGTAGTCACACTTGCTCCAGAAAAAATTTACTGGAGAAAAAAACCATGAAAAAAATCATGTTTCCTCTGTAGTTCCAAATACCAAGTGGTAAAATAAAAGAGAGTGAAATAAATCATGTCTATTTCTATACAGTGCCCAAGGGCATCAAAAATTGTTTTTTAATGTATCTAGACTTAAGTTCTTGCCTCATTTTAGTCAAATACTAGAGAATCTTCTAAGTAAAGAATTGTTATTATATTTTCACATCACCATAAATTATTTCTTAACAATACTTAAGTAAGAGTAGAAAAAATGTCCAGGTTATAATTCTTAACCTAAGAAACTCCTTCTCTCTTTTGCCAACATAGTGTAGCTATATTTAAACAATTTAGACACAGATAAGTGCATGTATGCTGGGGCTATGAGGAATAATGCAGATCTACTAAAAGGTTGCTATTGACTCCATATTGTTTATATCTCACAGCTTAATCTTTCTTTAGCTCTTACCCATCGAAGACATATTTTTTCCTTCAAATGATGATGCGGTTCTGCAAGAAGCAATGCAACTCAACCTAGAAGGAGGCACCTAAAATAATGTCAAAACCTTGTGTGGCTACTCACACAGACATATTTAGTATGAGTCAAAAACCCACTAAGAATTGATAGGGAACTGTGAATAATGAATTTGCAGCAAAGAAACCATTGGAGATTTACTTCTGCTTTTCTGGGCAAAAAGATTTGGAAAATGTCACTACCCCTGTGCTTAGGCAAATAAACCTCTAGGTTGATAATCTAAGGTGGTGCAATGGCTCTTTCTCTGAGATTCACTGACTGTAGTGGTGCCCTTTTTGAACATCTCCATGCCAAGAATGAAGACACCTTGCGCTCAGGCATCTTATGCGCATCCACAGATGCCTGAATGCAGACTTGCTACACATGAACTAGAGGAAA